>NC_082346.1:65343949-65646949 GCF_027477595.1 Haemorhous mexicanus | reverse complement strand
GGGCAAAGGCTGCTGGGCTGTTCCCAGCTCAGATTGGATCCAGGGAGGAATGTTTGGCTCCTCCCCTGGGCGGAGCATCTCCCCATGGGATGCTGGAATTGGATCAGCCCTGCAGGGACACTCAGTGGCCATGGACAGCAGAGATCTCCTGGAGGGAGGGTTGGCTGTGGGAGGGATAAAGAAACCTGCCCCAGGAACAGCAGAGAACTGCCCAGCTCTGACAGATCTTCCAACCCAGGACAAATCCGTTTTCCTGGCTGAGCTGCTGAGTGCCTTTCCCCTGTCCCTGCAGGTGGTGAGGCGTTTCCGGGAGGGCGGCTACAACACCCTGGTGTCCACCTGCGTGGGCGAGGAGGGGCTGGACATCGGCGAGGTGGATCTGATCGTGTGCTTCGACGCGCAGCGCAGCCCCGTGCGCCTGGTGCAGCGCATGGGCCGCACCGGGCGCCGCCGCCACGGCCGCATCGTCGTCATCCTGGCCCAGGGCCGCGAGGAGAGGGTGAGTGAGGGCCACGGCCAGGCCCAGGAGGGACGGGGTGTCACGAGCCGTGCTTACAAACGGGGTTTGTGGTGGTTCCTGAATTGATCTCAGGGTGGTAAAAACACTGACACGGCGCAGGGGGTTTGCAGTGATAATCAAAAACCAGTGTACCTTTATTGAATGACCACAGCAAAATGCGTTGGGGAGGGATTGGGGAAAGGGAAGAATAAGGAAAAGAGGGAGGAAGAGAAAGGAAGGTATATTGCTACCAAACATAGAGAGACCAAGTCCTTCCATGTCCAGCCGATGGAGTTCAGCAGGTCACATCTGGGGAGATCTCAGAGGTTTCAGTTCATCTGAACTCTTTGTACTCTCTTTTGATGGGGGAAGGGGTAAATCTTGACATCAAATCAAAGGTAGTCTATTGCATTTTCAGGGGAAAATGGTATTTGGAGAAGGGTACCCACAGTCCATGTTCTCAGCA
Organism: Haemorhous mexicanus; assembly: GCF_027477595.1. Lineage (NCBI taxonomy): Eukaryota > Metazoa > Chordata > Aves > Passeriformes > Fringillidae > Haemorhous > Haemorhous mexicanus. The sequence goes on along the minus strand of NC_082346.1, from coordinate 65,645,984 downwards.
GTGGGTGAGAGCCATTGTCTTCTTGGTCCACTGCTCACACCTACAACATCCATCTTGCTCTGGTCAGCGTGCCTCCCCCACACACCTCCCCTGGTTGGGGGTTTCAGTCCCAATCCTTGGAAAGGGGGGGGGTGGGGGGAACCTTTTCACATAGGGGTTTCATGTCTTGGTCCTTGATGGAGAGCCTTCTGCCACCTCAGTCTGTCTGTCTGTGGCGGTTGTAAAACAGGTGAGGGGTCTTCTGTGGGGACCACCCATGACCTCAGGGGAAGTCCAGCCAGGCTGAGAGGTGGGACAACTTCCAGGGCTGTTGTTGCAAAGGGCAAAGTGCCCCTTCCTCCTTTCAGGGGGTTCAGGGTAGCATACAGCAAACACACCTGTGAGCAATAGCTTAGCACTGTGCTCAGGCCTCAGGGTCTGGGCAAGTAACTGTCTCCAGCAGGGCCAGAATTTCAGACAAGGGTCTTTTCTTCAGTGGTCCCCAATGACAGTCGTGAGGCAGATGAGGGAAACTTTGGACAGAGACTCACACGGGGGTGGGATGGTCGGGATGGACAGAGATGAGAGATCTCTGAAGCCAGGTCCTGGAACGTGCAGTTTATTGCAAAGGCAAGTGAGGGCTGACAAGGCTGGTGAGGGGCTGGGAACACAAACCCTGTGAGGAATATTTGAAGGAGATGGGGGTGCTCAGCCTGGAGAAGAGGAGGCTCAGAGGTGCCCTCATTGCTCTCCACACCTTCCTGCAGGGAGGCTGCAGACAGGTGGGGTCGGTCTCTGACAGAACCAGAGGACACAGCCTCCAGCTATGGCAGGGACCAGACAGGTTGGATATCAGGAAAATGTTTTTTACCAAAAGAATAATAAAGCACTGGAATGCTCTTCCCAGGGAGGAGGTGGAATCACCATCTCTGGATGTGTTTATAAAAGCCTGGCCATGGCACTTGGTGCTATGGTGAGGTGTGAGGGCACAGGTTGGACTCGATGATCTCAGAGGTCTCTTCCAACCTCATTGTTCTGTGATTCTGGGAAAGGGCGTGGGTGCAGGGGTGTCACTGTGATATTTTCTGAAAAATCCCTTCACCACGATTTCTTGTCCTGGGAAGTTGAGAAGCCTCAGAGAAAAATGTAAATAATAATTATCTGATTGCTTCTCCTTGTGTTTTGCTGCTTTGGAATGTAGTAGGGGATTCTTTCATTGGTTCCATGTGAATTGTTTTAACTTAATGACCAATCCCAGTCCAGCTGTGTCAGGACTCTGATCTGTCACGAGTTTTTATTATTCATTCCTTTCTAGCTTTCTGATGTATCCTTCCTCTTTCTTTAGTGTAGTTTTAGTATAGCATTTCTTTTAATATAATACATATCATGAAATAATAAATCAGCCTCCTGAGAACATGCAGTCAAATTCTCATCTCTCACCTCGTCCTGGGGACCCTCCCCAACACAACACAGGGGCCCTGCTGGGAGCTGCCAGCCACAGCTCAGAGCAGGCCCCAAAGAGGAAGAGAGAGGTAAAGAGAGAGAAGGCAAGAACGTGGTAAAGAGGGTGAGAGAGAGCAGAGTTCCCATTCCAATACCATAAATCTTCTTCTGTGCTGAATATTCTAATTCTCACTCACCAATCTAGTACAAGACACAAATCCTACAGCATTTACATACAGCCTGTAAGAATCATTACATTCCCATCCTGTGTTCCATTTTAAACCCTAAAAACTCCTCTTTGGGCCCTTCTGCCAAGCCAGCAGGGTCTGCTCTGCCCCTTGGAGCTGTCTGCAGGCAGAGGGTGTTGTTCCATCCAAAGGGGATTCCCTTCAGCTGGCCATGCCATTGTTTTCCAGGTGTTCAGTAACTGAGGGATCTCAGAGCTGCTTTCATTTCCATCTCACTCACAGTTTCCATATTCTCAAATTCTTTTGCCAGGCAATCATATTGATCAGGCTTTCCTGTTTCATCTTCCCCAAGAGCCAGGCAATCAGGGGTTGCTCACCCTGTGGCACGGTGGGGTTTAGATGGTGGGTGCTGTTACCTGTTTCCCAACAAGCATCTCCTGTGGAAAAGCCACTTGGGTAGGTGTGGGGGTTCCAGCTGTGGGTTTCTCTGGGTCTGGACTGAAGGCACTGAGACAGTAATTCATGTTCACACTCAGGTGTTTATTATTTCTTATCAGTGACACAGTCTCACTGCTGGGAGTTCAGCTTTTCATCAGAAGGCACAAAATGCCCAACAATCTCTGGTTCCAAGGGCTTTTAAGACTAAACTATCCAATTAAGAGCTGACACCTGGATTATTTTCCCTTATACCCCAATAACTGATCCCACAGAGCTGCAATGGGGACTTTTCTGCCCAATTACAAATTCCACCCAAACCCATGGAGAAGGAGGAAGAAGCAGCCTGAAGAAGAAGCCCAGGATGACACCCTGTGCTCTCCATCTTGCTCCCATCCACAGCACACTAAACACCCCAAACCCTCAATTTCTCACCCAGTGACACACCTGCACTTCTCTCTGTAATCTATTGCACACTTTGGTGGGTTCCAGTCTATCCTGAAGTCTGGGAAACTTTCCCCATGGATGAGGGTGAAAGTCAGTGCTGCCCTGGGGGTCAGGGCACCCCAGAGCAGACACAGAAATGTTCCTGTGCCCTGAGTTTGCACAGGTGAGTGTTCAGGCAGAGCACACACCCCACACTCACCACAGCTAGCTCAGCCAAGAGGCAGAAGGGCCTTTTGTAGGGTGAATCCCAGCCAAGGTTTGTTCCAGCACGCCCAAGGGAAATCAGGGACAAAAGCCCCCTGGCCATGTGGTGTGCACAGGGTTAAGGATGGGAGGGCATGGGGTGGCACAAGGGGCAGGCAAAGGGCATTGCCCTACAGGGAGGACAGGGCTGGCCACCAGGGATTCCACAGCCAATGAGGGAGCAGGGAAAGGAGAAACCAAGAGAATTTGGGACATCTGGGGAAAGGAACTGGGATGGATCATGGTGTTCTGCAAGATTCCATGGGGAAGTTCTTTCTGTCTGCCCAGCTGGGGAAAACTCTCTGGTAGGTCTTTCCAAGGCAGTGCCCTGGGGATTTGCCTGAGGGGGAAGGATTCAGAGGATTCCACACTCAGGGAGCATCCCTGCCCAGATCTCCAACAATCCCACCCTGGGCATCCCTGGCATCCCTGTCCAAACCCTCCTGGAGCTCTGGCAGCCTCGGGGCTGTGCCCATTCCCTGGGGAGCCTGGGCAGTGCCAGCCCCCTCTGGGGGGAAAATCTTTCCTGATCTCCAGCCTGAGCCTGCCCTGACCCAGCTCCAGCCCTTTCCTGGGTGCTGTCCCTGTCCCAGGGAGCAGGGATTGGAGCTGTCCCTTGGGACAAAGCTGCAGCCCCCAGGGAGTCTCTGCTCAGGCTCCTCGTTCACTGTTACAGGAAACTCCAGCAGAGAACCCCGGAGTGCTTTGGGTTGGATGGGACATGAAAGATCCTCCAGCTCTGCCCCCTGCCATGGCAGGGACACCTCCCACTGTCCCAGGGTGTCCCAGTGTCCAGCCTGGCCTTGGGCACTGCCAGGGATCCAGGGGCAGTCACAGCTGCTCTGGCAATTCCAGCCCAGCCAGGAATTCCCAGTTCCCAATCTCCCATCCATCCCTGCCCTCTGGCACTGGGAGCCATTCCCTGGCTCCTGTCCCTCTGTCCTTGTCCCCAGTCCCTCTCCAGCTCTCCTGGAGCCCTCCAGGCCCTGCCAGGGGCTCTGAGCTCTCCCTGGAGCCTTCTCCTCTCCAGGAGAACATTCCCAGCTCTCCCAGCCTGCCATGTCACCAAGTATTAAACTGCAGCTCAGAGAGTCCAGGGCTTTCCAAGGGTGCAGAGGGAGGAGTGGGGTGGGGCTGGAGCTGGGGGGGACACTGGGGGTGGGGTGCTGGTGGTGACAGTGGCTGTTCAGGCTGGTGCTTACTGGGCTGGTGACGCCACTGGCACCCAGAGCTGGCTTTAGTGGCCGCGCTCTTGCGTGTGAGGATGAGGAGATCGGCTTAGGTGCAAATCCACTTTGGCTGGGCTCCTGCAGCCCAGCACTCAGGCAGAGCACAATTAATCATCTCTGAGAACAGACTGTCCCTCGGGACACCCCTGTCCCACTGGAGATGTGCTGGGAGCTGGGGGATCCCGGCACAGCTGGGCCAGCTGCATCCCACAGCCCTGCAGGGCCTGGCTCACCCTTGGATGGGACAGGGCAGGATTTGGGCAGGATTTGGGCAGGACAGGCTGGGCACTCCCTGCTGCCATCACCAGTGAAAGGGGGTGCAAACCAACACAGCCAAGGTCTGTGTAAATCAATTGTAAACCCAAAGTTTCAGACTCTTGGTATTATTTCATTTATTCCAGTCAATTCTGTAGCTCTGGGTGGGATTTGTGGATGGCAGGGATTTAATTCTGAATGAGACTGCAGAGAATCCTCCCTGGGGGGAGAAAAGTTTCCCCTTTGAAGGGATGAGAGCCAAAAATATTAAACCTGAGTGGAGCTTGTAAATAGATGTTTTCTCGTGCTGCTTACGGAGGCTGGTTACTATTGAAAGCTCTGCTCTGTAATGGGATATAAAACAGTCCCTTAAATTCCTTGGAGCTTCACTTAAGTACTTGGATTACTGTGTTGTCCAGATTTTCTCAGATATATTTGAAGCAGAACCTCCCCTCAGGTAGAAAAGTAATTGCATACATCTTTTTTATTTTCGGGTCAGGAAATAAGTTTAAGTGCAAAGCAGTATTGTCTTGGTGGGTTTGTTTGGTTTTTCTTGAGGGTGTTTTTTGGGGTTGTTGTTGGGGTTTTTAACTTTAGCAGAATTGGAAAGAGACTCAGTTTGGAGGTTCTTCCCCACCACTTAATTTTCAGCTCAATAATTAATGTCCATGTATTAATTTATAGGAATTTGTTAGGGGTTTTTGTGTGTTTTTTCCCCTTTGTTTCAGTTTTGGGATTTTTTTTTTTGTTTTGCTTGCTTTAACTTTGGGGTTGTTTTTAATCAAACCAGGTCAGTCACAAAGCTTTTGAAGATGTTTTATTGGGAGAAAGGGGTCAGTGCAGGTCTGGCAGCGTGACGTTGGCAGGAATTCCTGTCACCTCAGTGTTTGTTCTGTGGCTCCCATGTGTGCCCAGGGCAGCCTCTCCACGTGGCAGCTCCCGTGAGCCCCAGGGCCCAGGCTTGGGATGTCCCCTGGAGCTGCTGGGATGGCTCCTGGGATGTCCCCTGGAGCTGCTGGGATGGCTCCTGGGATGTCCCCTGGAGCTGCTCAGCCCAGGGAAGCCCAGGGAAGGGAAAAGCCACTGAAGTCACAGCGCTGTGATGCTGCTAATTTGGTAACATCACGTTTTTCTGCCATAAGAACACTGGGGTTTGACTGTTCTAGGATTGAAAAGTTATTTTTTGGAATGCCTGAGGGGTTTATCAGAGGTGGCTGTGGGCCTCCTCCAGTTTTATTCAGGGAAATTATTTCTTTATTTATTTAATTCATTTAATTTTGCTGCCTGAAATCCTCTCTGTCAGGTGGCAGCTGCCCCCCTGGGACACTCAGGGTCTCACAGGGGCTTGGGGAGGAGCAGAGCACCAAACCTCCTTGGGGAGGCACTTCCAGAGGGAGGCCCCAGTTTCTCTCCTGACATTCCCCAGCTTTGCCATGGTTTCTCCATTGCACAATAAAAAAATGGGGAGTAATTAAAAGGACTCAGAGCACTCATGACATCAACAAATCATCTTAGGCCTTTTTTTTTTCTGCCTGAGCTCCTTTCCCTGTTTCTGATGTAATCTAATTTACATCATCCCTGTATCAGTGACAGCTTGTAACTTCCCCCAGGCAAGGGCTGTGCTCCTTTCTCACTCTCCAGTGCTGTGCCTGCTTCTGGTCCATTAAAAACCCCAAACCAAACAACTCCTTGCTGAGGGAACAGGAAATAATGAGAAACCCCACAGACACTGAGGTGTTCTTTTACTTTTGATCAAATGCTGTGAAAAAACCAATCAATCAGCAGATGATTTCTCTATTTCCCTTCTCTTTCAGACCTACAACCAAAGCCAGTGTAACAAAAGGAGCATCCACAAAGCCATCTCAGGGAACAAAACCCTTCGTTTCTACCAGCACAGCCCACGGATGGTTCCGGAAGGCATCAATCCCAGAGTGCACAAAATGTTCATCACTGCTGAGAAGCAGGAGCAGAGCACCTCCAGGGTGCTTTCCAAAGAGGGGAGACGCAGCTCCCTGCAGCACAAAGCTGCTCTCCTTGCCTGTGTCACTGGTAAGAGGATTATGGTGCTCCCAGCACTTCCAGCCCTCCCTCCCGGGGCCTTGGGGCTCTCAGGGTCACTCTGTCAGCTCAGACACTGCCCAGGGCTTCTCCTGGGCATCCTCACAGCTCTGCCCTTGCATCTCCACATCCTGAGTCAGGCCTTGCTTCATCCTCCTCCATGGAGTCACTCGCTGGCAGTCAGAAACTCCAGCTGCACACACAGGAGGCAAATGTTCATCCCAGAATCCCAGACTGGATTGGGTTGGGGGGATTTAAATTCCCATGGGCAGGGACACCTTCCCCTTTCCCAGGCTGCTCCAACCCTGTCCAGCCTGGTCTGGGATGCTCCCAGGGATGGGGCAGCCACAGCTGCCCTGGGCATTGTGGCTTTGTGAATGACAATAAACCACAAGTGCTTGGAAACGGAAGGATTTTGATGTGAGGAAAAGGAGAAATCAAGGGCAGGGTGTTTGTGAATTGTGCAGACTCTCTTGGAGGAAAATTGGGAAAATTCTCTTGGAGGCTTTTTAGCTGATGCAGTTCAGTGGCACAGGAATGCTCAGGAAACTGGACACAATCCTAAGATAGGAGAAAAGTATTTTATAAATACTTGGGAATTTTCCTGCTCTATCTCTTTGTTAGTGTCTATCTGTTTGTTTCTGTAAAGACCAACAACAACTTCTTGAAAGAAGAAATTCGAAGCCTTGGGAAAGTTCCTATTTCTGATTAAACAGGCACAGCTGCTGGAAAACAATCAGAGCCCAACATGGGATGAAAAGAATCATGTTGGAGCATTTGTTGGTCTGTCCTAGAAAAGAGAAACGAGCAGGGAGGGCCTAAAGGAAACGATAATGCTGGGAATGTTCCTGCTGTGGGAGCAGCACTGCAGGGCTCCGTCCCCAAGGTGGCCAGGGCTCAGTCCCCAAGGTGGCCAGGGCTCAGTCCCCATGGTGGCCAGGGCTCAGTCTCCATGGTGGCCAGGGCTCAGTCCCCAGGGTGGCCAGGGCTCTGTCCCCAGGGTGGCCAGGGCTCTGTCCCCAGGGTGGCCAGGGCTGAGTCCCCAGGGTGGCCAGGGCTCTGTCCCCATGGTGGCCAGGGCTCAGTCCCCAGGGTGGCCAGGGCTCTGTCCCAATGGTGGCCAGGGCTGAGTCCCCAAGGTGGCCAGGGCTCAGTCCCCATGGTGGCCAGGGCTCAGTCCCCAAGGTGGCCAGGGCTGAGTCCCCAGGGTGGCCAGGGCTCTGTCCCCATGGTGGCCAGGGCTCAGTCCCCAGGGTGGCCAGGGCTCTGTCCCCAAGGTGGCCAGGGCTCAATCCCCAAGGTGGCCAGGGCTCGTGTCCCCAAGGTGGGCAGGGCTCGTGTCCCCAAGGTGGGCAGGGCTCAGTCCCCAAGGTGGCCAGGACTCTGTCCCCAGGGTGGCCAGGGCTCAGTCCCCATGGTGGCCAGGGCTCAGTCCCCAGGGTGGCCAGGGCTCAGTCCCCATGGTGGCCAGGGCTCAGTCCCCAAGGTGGCCAGGGCTCAGTCCCCATGGTGGCCAGGGCTCAGTCCCCAGGGTGGCCAGGGCTCAGTCCCCATGGTGGCCAGGGCTCAGTCCCCATGGTGGCCAGGGCTCAGTCCCCAGGGTGGCCAGGGCTCAGTCCCCAGGGTGGCCAGGGCTCTGTCCCCAGGGTGGCCAGGGCTCGTGTCCCCAAGGTGGCCAGGGCTCAGTCCCCAGGGTGGCCAGGGCTCGTGTCCCCAAGGTGGCCAGGGCTCTGTCCCCAGGGTGGCCAGGGCTCTGTCCCCAGGGTGGCCAGGGCTCTGTCCCCAAGGTGGCCAGGACTCTGTCTCCAGTGTGGCCAGGGCTCAATCCCCAGGGTGGCCAGGGCTCTGTCCCCATGGTGGCCAGGGCTCAATCCCCAGGCTCAATCCCCAGGGTGGCCAGGGCTCAATCCCCAGGGTGGCCAGGGCTCTGTCCCCAGGGTGGCCAGGGCTCTGTCCCCAGGGTGGCCAGGGCTCTGTCCCTAAGGTGGCCAGGACTCTGTCCCCAAGGTGGCCAGGGCTCAATCCCCAGGGTGGCCAGGACTCTGTCCCCAAGGTGGCCAGGGCTCAATCCCCAGGGTGGCCAGGGCTCAGTCCCCAGGGTGGCCAGGGCTCAATCCCCAGGGTGGCCAGGGCTCTGTCCCCAGGGTGGCCAGGGCTCTGTCCCCAGGGTGGCCAGGACTCTGTCCCCATGGTGGCCAGGGCTCTGTCCCCATGGTGGCCAGGGCTCTGTCCCTAAGGTGGCCAGGGCTCAGTCCCCAGGGTGGCCAGGGCTCTGTCCCTAAGGTGACCAGGGCTGAGTCCCCAAGGTGGCCAGGGCTCTGTCCCCAGGCTGGCCAGGGCTCTGTGTCCCTCCTGCCAGCCAGGGCTGCCCTGTGCAGGTCACTGAGCACCACCCTTGTGTGGGATCCCCCCCTTGCTGGGTGAACCAGGGGCTGCTCCTGGTTTTAGTGACCCTCAGGATAAAGCTCCCAAAGAGGACAAAGAAAGGAGTTGACTTTTTTTGCATTTTCTCTTCATTTTAGTGCCCATTTCCACAATAAAAAATGGGTAAAGCTGGCAGCACCGGGTGAGCTGGGTGTGTTCTTATCTCTGCTCTCACTTTGTTGTTGAGGTCCATGGCAGAAACTGAGCTGTCATGGGCTGAGTTATCACAGGAATTTCAAGCATTCTCCTTGTTTTCTTGTCAAAATAAATACAATCATGGAATCACTTAGGTTGGAAAACTCTGAGTCCATTGAGTCCAGCCATTCCCCAGCAGTGCCCAGGCCATGTCCCCAAGTGCCACGTGCACAGGGCTTTAATCCCTCCAGGGATGGGGACTCCACCCCTGTCCTGGGCAGTTCCAAGGCCTGACCACCCTCTCCCTGAAGAAATTCCTCCCCATGTCCAACCTGAACCTTCCCTGGCACAGCTTGAAGCTGTTTCCTCTTGTCCTGCCACTCATTACCTGAAAAAATACCCATTTCCTGTTCTTCTTAATTTGATCCAATTCCTGTTAATTTTACTTCACTTCCAAACCTCTTCCATAACTTCTGTCTGTCAGCCCCAGAAGGATCCAGTACCTTGTGCTGCCCCATCATTAACCAAGTGTGTCCTTCAGTTTTCAGAGCTCTCCTTCAAAAAGTGCAGCAAAAAATCCCTTCACTTCATAAGCCTCTTATATAACTCCTTGTCTTTTAATACTCTTTTTTCTCTCTGTTTTTTGGGTTTTGCTTGTTTGGGGTTTTTTTTAAGAGTTTGCTAAGGTGAGGAGCATTTTCATATTGTGTTCCTGAGAGCTGAATCTCATTTCAAGCTACCAGTAATTCCTTTTTCTTTTTGCTTTTGTCCAGATGAAATCTCATTTCCTTTATTCTTCTGCTGGTTCTCCACAATCCTTCTACTCCCTCATTTCAGATTGATCAGTTTTGAATCATCACTAACTGTGGGTTTTGTTTGATTTTACAATTTCTATAATTGCTGGTTTTATCCTAATGATAATTGGTTTGGACTCACTTTTTAAGATTACCAACACCTGCTTTAGGGTTAAACACTGCTCTGTGGGGTTTCCATGCCTTTCCAGTTCCTGTGGCTAATTCTTGCTCTCTTCCCACTTCAGGGACAATGAAAATGCATTAGTTCTGGAGAAAAACCAGGAAAATAACGTGGATGATTTGAGTGCTGTGTTTGTGTCTGGTAGGGCCTGGCATCCCTAACTCGGAATGTTCTGGAGGATAATTTCCCATGGGACAGCACCAGCTGCTTCCCATGGAGGGGAGAGGCTGTGCCAGGGACTGCAGGATGTGCTGATTCCCAAGCCTGATCCAAACAGCCTTATCAGCCTCCCTGAGGATGGGAATGTTCTCCTGTGCTCCATTCTCTGATGGCAGCACTCATGTTTGTCCAGGTCCCTTTCTCTGTGTTTGGGAAATGTTCTGGGCAGCCTCAGTCCTCCCCAGCAGGGAGCCCAGAGCTCTGGGAATCTCTGTTCCCAGGTTCTGCCAGCTCCTTGCCTGGCAGGGTTGCAGCATGGCTCACCTGGGCTGATATCACGGGATCATCTTGTCCCTGTCCCACGGAGCTGAACGTTGAAGTCATTGTTGTTCCCACGGGCCCTGGTGGGGCTGGGTGGAACAGATCCTCAGGAACAGGGAATGGGCACAGCCTGAGGCTGCCAGAGCTCCAGGAGCCTTTGGACAGCACTGCCAGGGATGGACAGGGTGGGACTGTTGGGGGATCTGGGATGGGCTGGGTGATCCCTGTGGGTCCCTTCCCACTCAGGGTATTCCTGATTCTGTGAGCCCTGTGGATCCCTCTGATGAGGCTGCCCCAGAGCAGAGGCTGGATGGAGTCAAAGAACAAAGCAGGGATTGATTCCAAGGATCTCCTCCATGGACCCACCTTGGGCAGCACCAGAGCCCAGCCAGGGCTGCCCCCAAGCTGACCCAAAATGGCCCCAAAATGCACGGCCGGGCACGGGGTCTCTCCCTGGGATCAGCTCTGCTCCATTTGCACCTTGCAGTTCATTGTCCCAGCCCAGCTTTAGCCCAGGCACTCCCACCCTGCTTGTTTTTCTCTCTCCAGCCCACGGGGTTTGTGCTCCTGGGCTGGGATTTGGCTCATTTGTCCTTGGTGCCCAGCTGGAGCAGGAATTGTTTTGTCTCCCTGCTCTGGGCACAGAGCTCACCATCCCATAATATGGAGCCCAGACCCACACACTAAAGCAGCACAGAGTGTGAAAATACAAAAGCTCAAACCTGAGGCATCACCTTCCCACTCAACATTCCCTGATTCCAAATGCTTCTCTGAGAATTGTTCTTCATTTCCTTTTCCTTCAGGTCTCTTTTTTCCTCCCCTGCCAGCTCCTTGGACTGGGTGTTATCTCTTCAGGAAAGTGACCTCCACACTTGAGTCAGAAATACTCCACAGCAGTGTTGATCTTCTGGAATGCTTTAGGGATGGCCTTAAGAACACCAGTGTTGGTTCATTTTCCAGGTTTTCCTGAGCAGGACACGAGCAGGACTCTGGGTTTGCTGTGTGCACAGACAGCCCCTGGCAGCTGGACCTTGACAGGATTGGGAGATCCTGATTCCTCTTCCATGGCATTAATTCCCAAAAGAGCCTGGGCTGCAGATTCACCCCAGATCCTGGCAAATCACCTTCATTGGTTTTCTCCCAGCTTCACACATCTGGCCTGAAAACAATCACATTCTCAGCCCTGATTCCTTGGAATCACTTCCCAGCCAGGGCTGTTTAAGGGGTTTGGCATTATTTGGGATAGTGATTTATATCTGTCTCTATTTTTATGTGATGCCCTCCCCCAAACCAGCTGTTTGCTGATATTTATTCATGTGAAACATTAACACTCTTTGGATGCTTGTCCCTGCATTCAGATTCTCTGCATCTGCTCTTGGTTGTGGCTCAGAGAAGGTTTTTTTTTTTGTGCCTGGTACCACACCAAGTTCTTTTATTCTGTGCATCCCTTTTCCTACAGCAGGTAACATTCTCCTGTTGTTGTTTTTCCCCCCACAGGCCAAAAGCAAAAGAACTCCCATGAGAGCTGGTCCTTGTCACCTGAGGAGTTTGAAATATGGGACAGGCTCTACAGGATTAAGGAAAGTGATGGGATAAAGGAACCAGTGTTGCCTCGAGCTCAGTTTGAAACCTTGGAAAGCCTGGAGGAAACACCAGTGAGTTCCTGGTAGTGCTGCCTTGGACACGAGGCCTGAAGGGTGCTGGAAATGCCAGAGTTAACACTTATCAAAATGCCTTTTTGAGATTTACATGTGGGTTTTTGAGGTTAAGAATTTAGGAATGGGATGTTGGAAATGGGTCTTTGAGGTTGGGTCTGTAAATAAAGAGTTGGGTTGATAAATTAAAAATCTATTAGGAAGTCTCAGTATCCACTAAGTTCTGCTCCTGATTTTAAGAATTCCTTGCAGGATGCTGTATTGACAGAGGGCCAGGATGGTTTGAGTTTAAAGAGATCTTAAACCCATCTCATTCCACCCCCTGCCCTGAGCAGGGACACCTGGGCACCTTCCCCTAGCCCAGGCTGCTCCTGATGGTTTTATTTTAAACCTGTGTGAGAATGTTTAAATCCTTCTCTGCATTTCTGTATTTATTGTCCCTGACAGAGAAGTTTAGCTAAAAAATCCCTTGCTAAAAATCTCTTTCCCATCCCAATTTCCCCTGCAGAAGCCCGAGGAGGGGGCAGCCCAGGAGCTGTCCCTGTCTGAGTGGAGCATTTGGCAGAATCAGCCTCTGCCCACATCCCTGGTGGATCACTCGGATCGCTGTCTCCTCTTCATCAGGGCCATGGAGATGATGGAGCTGATGAGGCTCCAGCAGGTAAGAAACGTGCCCAGGGACTGAATGCACAGTCAGAATCGTTTACAATAATGAAATTTTTAAAAAACAGTAATTGTGAAACGAATTCTGTGTATTTAATCTTGTTTAAAAATGTCTCTCACTGCTGTTCTGTGATTCCGAATCTTTTCCACAGAAACTGTTTAAAAAGGGGGAAAAAGCCCCACCCTTAAATCAGCCTTTTCTGAATGGATTCCAGTATCAGTTTGTGACAGAATGACATGAAGCACAGGAGCTGCAGATGCCAAGGAGCAAAGGCACCACGGGGGATATCAGAGCTGTGCCAGGGTTTGGGAAGAGTTTGGTGCCGTGTGTACATCAAAAGCTGACAGAAGAGTCATGCAGGAACCCAGGGCATGTTCTAGGGCATTTGGTTTAGGCTTTTTGAGCTTGTGTTTCTGAACTGAAAAGCCAATTGTTCCTAAGAATTAAGGGATAAGAGGAGCTAAGCCAAACAAACGTGGATGGGATCTGTTTGGGAGATGGGAATTTTGTTTTCTGACAGGGATGGCTGCAGAAATCCTTCTGGGAGGGGGTGCAGAGGTGGATGGAGGCTTCAGTGGTTCAGCACCTTATTTGTCCCTCCAGCTGAGCTCCCCAAATGTTGCCTTTCAGCACGTGGAGGTTTTTTAGGTCATCAGAAGCTGTTGCTAAGCTGCCAGAGTTTCCTGAATAATACCAGGGCTAATCAAGGAGGAGAATGGAGACATTGTGGTTGTTGTGCTCCTTGGGTGTGAAAGGGAGGCTGTCATCAGACCTGGCCAGCTCAGAAAAGCTTCTCCATCCCACCAGAGACATTCCTGACTCCTCTGATGTTGGATTTTACCTTTTTCTGACCCAGAGATGGGGTAACTGAGAGGGGTTTTAAAAGCCTTTATTCCATTTTCAGTCTCATGAGAAGGGTGAGACAATACAGATGTTATAATTCATGCCATCACAATTAGAAGCTATTTCTTCATTACAAAACACTCTAAGTGTTTCTTGGCCTATCAGCTTTAGCTACACTATGTTGTAAATGCCCTAGAGCTAATTATCTAAAATTACTCCTTGTGGGTCTTACTACAATGCATAGTTCCATTTCTCTAAGCATTTAGTCTTATTTGTAGGGCCATCCTGTGAAACTCATTTGTAGTTTAATATTTTTCCACAATGTCTGTCTTATTCTATGGTATTTTTAAGTCAGCATTTCTTATTTCAAGGTTTCATACAGATGTACACTGTGTGAGCCTTCTGTCAGGCCTTGAGAATTCCTCACAAATCTATTTCCCACACTCTGACAGTTCCTGTCCCCAGTGGGGTCAGGGACACACTGCAGAGGGAAAGGGCAGGGATGGGCACAGGAAGGATGTCACAGAATTCCCAGAATCACCAGGCTTGGAGAGACCTTCAAGATCATGGAGTCCAACCCTCCCCAGCACCTCAACTGAACCTGGCACCCAGTGCCACATCCAGGGATGGTGACTCCACCACCTCCCCAGTTCCTGGGAATTCCCAGAATTCCCCCAAATTCCCAGAATTCCCCCAAATTCTCAGAATGACCAGGTTGGCAGAGACCTTCAGGACCATCAAGTCCAGCCCAGCCCCAGCACCTCAGCTCACCCCTGGCACCCAGTGCCACACCCAGGCTTTGTTAAACACACCCAGGGATGGGGACTCCACCACCTCCCCAGGCAGAACATTCCAGAACTTTATCACCTTTCTGTGAAAAACTTTCTCCTGCTATCCAGCCTGGATTTCCCTTGGTGCAGCCTGAGATGTCAGGAGGAGGGAAATGGTTCAAGAATCAGCAGGTGCCCCCTGAGCCTCCTTCTGTCCAGGCTGAGCCCCCTCAGGGTGAGCCCCAGCTGGGCTGGCCTCCAGCCTGCTCCGTTTGTGTAAGCAGGCTGAGGGGCAGGGCTGGAGCTTCCTCATTCCTCACCTTCCTCACGGGGTGTCCCTGGTGTGCCCCAGGAGCACAGGAGGTGACACAAGGTGACACTCACCCTTTGGAGCCTCCCAGGGAGACACAAAGCACAGCCAGGGCTGGAGTCAGCCCTGACACCAGGGTTTTAAATAACTCCAGAGCTTCCTGGGCTCTTTCCTACACTGAACCAGCTGGTGCCAGTCCAGGGACACCAGACCTGTTCCACAAGAAGGGAAGAGGCAGCACTGTCCTCATCTGATCTGGTCAGGCAGCTCTGACACTGAGCTCTTGTCTGAGAGTTCCAGTGACATTCCCTGAAGTCATCCTTGCCTTCCTGGGGGGCACTGACAGTGTTCCCAAGGCTGGGGATGTTCCCACTGGAGTTCAGAATGGTCACCTGGAGGAGAGAAAGGTCCTGGGACTCCTCAGAGCCCCTGGCAGGGCCTGGAGGGCTCCAGGAGAGCTGGAGAGGGACTGGGGACAAGGGATGGAGGGACAGGAGCCAGGGAATGGCTCCCAGTGCCAGAGGGCAGGGATGGATGGGAGATTGGGAATTGGGAATTCCTGGCTGGGCTGGAATTGCCAGAGCAGCTGGGGCTGCCCCTGGATCCCTGGCAGTGCCCAAGGCCAGGCTGGACCCTGGGACACCCTGGGACAGTGGGAGGTGTCCCTGCCGTGGCAGGGGTGGCACTGGGTGGGCTCTGAGGTCCTTTCCAACCCTTCCACGATCCTCTGGTGGCAGGGTTGGCATGGATGTGCTGTGCATCCAGGTTCCTGCTATAAATATTCCATGGCTGATTACACCCAGCTGACCTGTGACGTTCATTTACAGTGCTTAATTAACAGAGGGCTTTAACAGCAATACAGGTCAAAGCTCTTTCCTTAAATACCCAGGAGAGGGAACCTCAAACCACAGTTTTATTGATGATTTTCTTACTGGGGGATGAAACACAAAATGAGGCAAATCATTTTACAGTGAATAACCAAATGATCTGGAAATTTCTGCTCAATTGTTTCTTGGGCAGAATTTCCTTCAGAGATTTGTCACGACAATACAAACCAGCACAAGAGGCATTTGTGTGGTTTTCTGGGTGTTTTCTGTTAGAGAAGAAATTCACAGATGTGTGGCTTTCCTTTCCTTGTACTGATTCAAGACATTTGTATTTTAAATTATTATTTATATTTAGTATAATAGCTTAAAAAAGTCAATTTAAAGGCTTTTTTTTTTTTTAATTGATGAAGTGAAAATGGTTGGCAAAAAAAGAAAAATTTGGTTTATATGCTCTTAAAATCTTGGAGAAGAAGTTGGCCCAGTCAAAAGAAAATACAAAAGTCAAAGAAGGCCCAGCTGTGACCCTGGAAAAGGCACATCCAGCAAAGCCTTTAATGCCCTGGGGGCTGGATTGCTACAGCAAGGCCTGTGGGGCAGATGGGGGAGTTACTCCCAGGGGGATTTTTGGTGCAGGATGGGAACAAATCAAGTTCTCCTTCTGCAGAATTATCCCATCTCTTTTAAGCATTTTTTGCAGATTCAAGTGTGCTGTTTGGAAATAAGGCTGGCCAGAGTGATCCTTGGAGGGGCATGATATTTGTCCAGGGACTGGGGCAGTGCCAGTGCTTTGTTTTTCCTCAGGAGAGGAGGAATGCTTCATTTTAGTGTCCAGAGTGGGAGAGTCACTCTGGAGCTGTCCCATTTCCCAGCTGGCAGTGGGAACCTGCAGCTTTTCACAAGAAAAACTGAATAAATCCCAAAATCTTTGGGATTGTCTCAGTTTTTCACCCTCTGACTCCACATATCTCCTAACCCTGGGGTGACCCTGGAGCTGCTGGCTCTGGAATCAGCATTTATTTTATCATTTACCATCTGGCTGGGGCTGCCTCAGGGGATCCTCCAGGTGAACTCACCTGGGAAAACATTCCCAGGACACTCTGCAATCCCAGTGAACCTGAAAAGGCTTCCCAAGCCTTTGGAGTTTTAAATCAGATGTGTTTTGGGGGAAAATTTGGTGTTTTCAGCCAGCTGGACCTTTTTTCTCAGGAGACCCTGAATGAGAAGTTAAAAATGGTTCAAATAAGGACAATGAAATGGTTTTATCTGGGGCTTTTAGGGCCTCATTGCCCATAAATCCTCTCTGATTAAAATCCTCCTCTGAGATGTGTCAAAACCTCTGATTCCAGAGAAGGGGGAAGGGTTTGGGCTGATTTTGGAGGGTGAGGTGCCAGGGAGCCCCAAAATCTCAGCTCTCCAAGTCAAGCAGTCCCCTTGAATTGCTTCTTCTGATCTTGTTGCCAAATTTTCTAAATTCAGGCTTTGAGACCAGGGCTGGGTTGTTGAGAGCTGGAATTGCAGGTGCTTGCTGCTTTTCCTGGGGCTGGGGTTGTGCTGCCAGTGAGGACAGAGGGGTCTCAGTGATTTGGGAGAGGGACTGGTCCAAGCCCAACCACTCCATGGATGCCTGCCCTCAGCTCCCAGCTCTGCCATGCCAGGGGCACAAAGAGAGAAGGGGCAGGGCATGTTCTCACTAAATGGGAATGTTCTTATGGAATCCTGGAGTGGTTTGGGTTGGAGGGACCCTAAATCCCATCCAGTGCCATGGCAGGGACACCTTCCACTGTCCCAGGCTGCTCCAACCCTGTCCAGCCTGGCCCTGGACACTTCCACAGCTTCTCTGGGCACCCCCATTCATTTCCTGATGTTCTTGAACATTCACCTCTTCAGCCTCTTTATTGCTCCTGCTCCCATATTTGCCAGGGCACACACCCTGGGTTTTGTAGCCATCTTTCTCTTTAGGGATCTTGGGCTGTTTTTATTGGGGAGCAGAAAGCAAAACCCAAGAGAATGAGCAGATCCATCAACAATATGAGGCCATTAGGGAGGGAATCATCTCAGTTTGGTGGAAGGAAATTGGGGTGTCTGTGTCCCTCGGGCTTCTTCCATGACTCAACTAAATAAATTGTTAAAGATCATCTCTGATGGTCCCTGCCCAAGGTTCTGGGGGTGCCCTGCTCCCCTCCCTGAGCTCAGAGCAGCCTTTTCCTCACCAGCCCTTCCAGGAACTGCAATCCATCCCTGCCCCAGCACTGCTCCCTTTCCAGAACACACTGCAGGGCAAGAAGCACTGTCAAAAACTTGGCTTTGGAGGTTTAAGTGCATTACCTCTGAGTGGAGGTTTAAGTGTATTACCTTCTTGCCCTGCAGTGTGTTCTGGAAAGGGAGCAGTGCTGGGGCAGGGATGGATTGCAGTTCCTGGAGGGCTGGTGAGGAAAAGACTGCTCTGAGCTCAGGGAGGGGAGCAGGGCACCCCCAGGACCTTGGGCAGGGACCATCAGTGCAGCAAAGCAGCAGTTCTGGGAAAAGATGGGAGAGGTTCAGACCCAACTCCTGGAATCACAGGAGGGCTTGGGTTGGAAAGGGGCTTGAAGCTGCTCCAGGGCCTGGAGGAGAGGGGGTGGGAGGGTTTGGGGAGGAGCAGCTGCTGCTTGGCCAGAGCACAGCCAAGGGGCAGTTCTGCAGGGTTTCACTCAGTGTTAAAAATCCTCATTGCAGCTGTCTGCAGATTATAGCAGCACCACCAGGCTTTCATCAGGCAGAGGAATCTTGTTAGAAAATGTGCATCCAAAGCAGCTCATGAGGAGAGAGGGGGTAATTGCAATTTTGGTACTTGATGCATTAAATTTAAATACTGGGAACCAGAAAGGGTATAATTACACATCTCTTTACATATCAAAAATGGAAATTTTAAAATTTAACATTAATATAATTACACAATATTATCATTTATACTAATATAATTCAAGAAAATAAGTAATTTGATAACTTATATAATATTATAACTATAATATAAAATAATATTATGGTTACTACAATAACTATATAGTTATATAGCTATATATAGCTATATAATAACTACATAGTTGTGGTTATATTAATAAGATTATAGTTAGATAGAATATAATGTAATATAATGAAATATAATATAATGTAATATAATATAATATAATATAATATAATATAATATAATATAATATAATATAATATAATATAATATATGTATTTTTATAATAATGTATTGATAGATTTTTTTAAATTTAATATTAAAATTTTCATTTTCTCTTCCCATTTTCCAAGCTAAAGCATATTTTGTTTTTTAAAGTGTATCAGTGGCTGCAGGCCGGCTCATTGATTGAGTACAATAATCTCAGAGCTGTTTTCCTGCTCTGACCTATTTTCTGAGGAGCTGGTGCACCCTGGAGCTCTTGGAGGGGAGCTGGGCAGGTAATTTAAGGTTCCCCACTGGTGCACGTTCAGGCCAACCCGTGCTAATCCCAGAAGTGCCCTCTCACTGTCCCAGCACGGGGTGGCCTGGCTGGGACAGGCTGTTTTGTGCAGGAGAAAGTCTTTGGGCTGGAAGTGGGGCAGTTACACAAGCCCTGAGCCCAAAGCAGGTCACCAGCTCTGCCCTCGATGCTAAATGTGGCTCTGGGCTGTCCCTGGCCCCAGCAGCACTGCCAGGCTCCAGCGGGGCTGAGCTCCTCTCTCAGCACTCAGGGGTCTGGGGGGGCATTCCTGGGAAATTCCTCCCTGATCCTGCTGCCTGTGCTGGGATCCCACAGTCCCAGAAAGCTTTGGCTGGGAAGGAGCTTCAGTCCCATCCCCTCCAGCCCTGCCATGGCAGGGACACCTCCCACTGTCCCAGGGTGTCCCAGGGTGTCCAGCCTGGCCTTGGGCACTGCCAGGGATCCAGGGGCAGCCCCAGCTGCTCTGGAAACTGCATTAGTGTGGGGTTTGTAGGTTTTAGGGTCTGTATTTGAGTGGGTTTGGGTTAGGAGGTTTTGGGGGTTGTATATGAGTGGGTTTGGGTTTGTAGGTTTTGGGGACTGTATTTGAGTGGGTTTGGGTTAGGAGGTTTTGGGGGTTGTATTTTGAGTTGGTTTTGGGGTTAGGAGGTTTTGGGGGTTGTATTTTGATTGGTTTTGGGGTTTAGTTTGAGTTTTGGGTCTGGAGGTTTTGGGGATTGTACTTGGATTGGGCTTGGGGATTGTAGTCTGAGTTCAGGGTTTGGAGGCTTTGGGGGTTGTAGTTTCATTGGGCTTGGGTTTGGAGGGTTTAGGGGTTGTAGTTTTATTTTGGGTTTGTAGGTTTTGGGGGTTGGAGTTTCATTGGGTTTGGGTCTGGAGGTTGTATTTTGATTGGGGGTTGGAGTTGGAGTTTGGAGGTTTTGGGGATTGTAGTTTGAGTTTTGGGTTTGTAAGTTTTGGAGCTTGATTTGATTTGGATTTGTAGGTTTTTGGGTTATATGATGAGTTTGAGGTTTGTAGGTTTCGGGGGTTGTATTTTGATTGGGTTTGGGAGTTGGAGTTTGGAGGGTTTGGGGGTTGTAGTTTGAGTTTTGGGTTTGTAAGTTTCGGAGGTTGTAGTTTGATGAGTTTGTGGTTTGTATGTTTGAAGTTTGTAGTTTGATGGGTTTGGGATTTGTGAGCTTTGGGGATTGCAATTTGATTGGTTTTGAGTTAGTGGGGTTTGGGGATTGTAGTTTGATTAGGTTTGTAGGTTTTATGGTTGTACTTTGGTTAATTTTGAGTTTGTAGGTTTTGGTGATTGTAGTTTGATTGGGTTTGGGGGTTGTAGGTTTTGGGGTTATTTGATTTTTGGTTTGTAGGGTTTGGGGTTGTACTTTGGCTGATTTGGGGTTTGTAGGGTTTGGGGTTATTTGATTTTGGGTTTGTAGGGTTTGGGGTTGTGCTTTGGCTGATTTTGGGTTTGTAGGGTTTGGGGTTGTACTTTGGCTGGTTTTGTGTTTGTAGGGTTTGGGGTTGTACTTTGGCTGATTTTGGGTTTGTAGGGTTTGGGGTTGTGCTTTGGCTGATTTTGGGTTTGTAGGGTTTGGGGTTGTACTTTGGCTGGTTTTGTGTTTGTAGGGTTTGGGGTTGTACTTTGGCTGGTTTTGTGTTTGTAGGGTTTGGGGTTGTACTTGGGCTGATTTTGGGTTTGTAGGGTTTGAGGTTATTTGATTTAGGGTTTGTAGGGTTTGGGGTTGTGCTTTGGTTGACTTTGGGTTTGTAGGGTTTGGGGTTGTACTTTGAATTATTTTGAGTTTGTAGGGTTTGGGGTTATACTTTGGCTGATTTTGGGTTTGTAAGGTTTGGGGTTGTACTTTGGTTGATTTTGGGTTTGTAGGGTTTGGGGTTATTTGATTTTGGGTTTGTAGGGTTTGGGGTTGTACTTGGGCTGATTTTGTGTTTGTAGGGTTTGGGGTTATTTGATTTAGGGTTTGTAGGGTTTGAGGTTGTACTTTGGCTGATTTGGGGTTTGTAGGGTTTGGGGTTGTACTTGGGCTGATTTAGGGTTTGTAGGGTTTGGGGTTATTTGATTTAGGGTTTGTAGGGTTTGGGGTTGTACTTTGGCTGATTTAGGGTTTGTAGGGTTTGGGGTTGTACTTGGGCTGATTTTGGGTTTGTAGGGTTTGGGGTTGTACTTGGGCTGATTTTGGGTTGCAGAACACTATTAGGCCAAGCCTGATCAGCGCTGCACTCCCAGAGCTGTGTGGGGTGAGCAGGGACAGCATCTCCTCCTGTTTCACTCATGTTCAGTGGTTGGGCAGCTAATTAATCCTTAATCCATTTAATTTCTGTCTTGTTTGTGTAAGGCTGAAATGCTTGAATTGAGCCCTTGTGCAGGGGCAGTTGCTCCTGAGATAAACCCAAGCAGACCCTTATCAGCCCCATTCTTGTCACTCCAGTGATCCTCTGCTCAGGTGACACCTGGGCACTGACCTGGAGCCAGGGCTGCTGTTCCTCTTGGATTTCAGACAGAGAATTCCATGTCTTGGCTCTGTGTTCTGACCAGGCTTCAGGTCAACAAATTATTTACAACCTGCCAGATCAAAGTCATCCCAAAACCCTCTTGTGACAATTCTTTTCCTCACTGTTTTTATTAAGCCTTCTCCTAAGGCAGCTTTAGATAAAAAATCCAGGCTTGGAGTTTCTTTGGATATCTTTACAAATGGATGGTTTGAGCATCAGCATCTTTGTGAAACTGGTGTTGAAATGATGATGAGGATTGATGACAAAATCTGTTGATAGTGCCCAGTTCACTTTGCCTCTGCAACCAGAGAGGATCCCCAACCCTGTCAGGGATCAGTCTTCAAATTCCTGGAAGGTGGCTTTGGATCTTGCTTCCAGAAATATCTTCAGACAAGCCAATCTCTAATTATAAAGTCATTTTCCTCACCCTCCATAAAGGTACCTCGTGTAATTTCAGGGATTGAGGAATCCAGGGATTCATCTGCCTGAACTGCCAAAAAATAATTGTTCTCTTCAGATCCTCATGTCCAGGTCACTGTGCTTTTCCCAAGTGCATGTTTAACAGAGCTGGTTGCCTTTTGAGCAGCAGATTCATAGACATCCATGAAAAATTGACTCAGAGTCTGAGGGAAGTTCTGCAGGAGAACAAAACCCTGCTCCCTGTTTGGAGCTGGCTGTGAGCAGCCCTGGGTGTGCCTCTGGTAACCTGTGCCCTGTGTCCCCAGGGAGACTGCAGCTATGAGCAGGAGCTCCAGCCTCACCTGCGGATGGAAGATGTGAACATTCCAGGGAACAGAAGGAATCCCTCCGTGGCCAACCCCCCCTGGCATCAGAGAGGTCGCTGCTCCAGGAAAGACCTGGCAAAATCCAAACCCAAACCATTCCCCCCTGATGCAGCTGATGATGGGAGTGAGTTCTTTGCCACCTTTAAAACAACCAGAGCCAAGGCTCCCAGAAGAGCTCCTGGGCTCAGTGAGGAAGTGCCTGTGGTGCCTCAGGATCCTCCTGGCCCTCCCTCAGGAACAAGGCTTGCTGTGCCTGGACACTCCCACCCAGGCAGTGACAAGGACGAGGGGCTGGAGGTGACATTTGACTTAAATGCGTTTATTGACCTGTGTGACAACAGTGACAGCTCTGAAACCCCTGCCAGTCCAGCAGCACAGGAGAACAGCCCTGCAGGTGAAGCCTGTGGGGCCCTGGGGAGGATCCACAGGGATTCGGGGTATGAGACCTCCCCCGTGGCCTCGGACCTGTTTTATCTCCCCGAATCCTGCAGGGATTCCTTCACACTCCTGGGACCACCCCAGCAGCCCCCGGGGCTGGAACAAGCATTTTCCCAGGTGCAAAGGCTTTTGTCACAGTCCCCTCCCTCTGGGGATGAACTGCAGGGTTTGGAGAGCCTGATGAGAGAGGAAGGAACAAGATCTCCTTCCCCCAGAGTTCTCCCTGATGGTCGCTCAGAGGCACAGCAGGACAGCGTCTCCCCCGTGTCCCCAAAAGCTGATCCTTCACTGCTGCTCCTGGAGAATCCCAAAGTGGCAGTTCCCAGGGAACTCTGTGCCCCAAGAAGTCCCCATTTGTCCAAAACTGTGTCACCTGCCAAGGCTGCTGCTGCTGAAGAGGAGCAGCTCTGGGATGACAGCTTCGATGGCCTCTTTGACACTGAGGAATTCCCTGAGATCCCAAACAATGCTCCCAGCAGGGACCACCCCCTGACAAACGGCCCTTCCAAGGAGCCTTTCCTTCCCAAGGACGCAGCAGAGGCTGCCCCTGAGGTTCCTGGTGAGGAGCAGAGTCTCCATTTGTTCGAGGAGGAGGCTGGTGAGGACACGGGCGAGGGCAGCCCCAAGAGCACTGAGCCCCCAGCCAGGGCAGGTCCAGCTGGGACCATCCCCGGGGCAGAGGGAGAGCCAGGCAGGGAATTGCCCTGTGTGAGCCCCACCCAGCCCTGCAGGGGGTCCATGGGGACATCAGCAGTGGCCCTGGAGAAGGATGATCCCTACGACTGCTCCCAGGACCTGTTCTCTGTCACCTTCGACCTGGGCTTCTCCATCGAGGACAGCGGGGACGAGACCCCGGAGGAGAGCAGGAATGCTGGTGCCCCCACACTGGACAGGGCCCTGGGGAGTGCCAGAACACCCCTGAGTGATGGCTCCAGGCTGGACACCTCCCCAGGGTGGGACTGCAGGAGGCTGGAGAGAAGGGACATGTCCACACCGTTGTCACACCAGAGCAGGAGCAGGAATGGCAGGGGAGGGACCGAGGGTGCTCCTGCTGCAGGGCCTGTCCTCAAGTCAGGAGGCAGCAGGAGAGGAAGGGAACCCCCTGAACCTTTGCCTTCAGCACCTCTGACCCCAACAAGCAGGAAGGGTGTGAGCATCAAAGCTGTCAAAAGAATTTCTATGAAAGTCTTCTCGAATGCCAGGGAGCAAATTCCAGAGGTGCCTCCTGTAGATCAAGTCAAAGAGAGCCCATGGAGGCAGAACTGTGGGAGATCAGCCTTGGATTCCCCTTCAGGAAGGACAGAAAGCCTGGAAAACACCAAACTCCGTGGATCCCATGCTGCAGGTAGGGAATTTGGTGGGACAGGAGTGAGACCTTCATGGCTAGGAAACAGGATCCAGGATCTCTTGGATCCTCACTTTGGTTTTGTGGCTGAGGTGGGAAGATTGAAAGGAAGAGGAATAATGGCTGAGATGCTGGAAGTTGGGTCAATGAGGGGACATTCCTGTGTGCTGTCCCTCCATCCCTTGTCCCCAGTCCCTCTCCAGCTCTCCTGGAGCCCCTCCAGGCCCTGCCAGGGGCTCTGAGCTCTCCCTGGAGCCCTCTCCTCTCCAGGGGAACATTCCCAGCTCTCCCAGCCTGGCTCCAGCCCTGGGGCAGCCCCGTGCCCTCTCTGGCAGTGACATTTGCAGCCCCACTCGCTGCTGTCACAGGGATTTGTGTCACAAAGTGCTGCCACAACTCTGGCTCTTGCTCAACTTTTAATGGCTTCTTCTCTTGGTGTCCTGCTTTCTCTTCCCTTTTCTGCCTCTGCTGCCTGGGGAAATCACTTCCCTCCAGGGCTCTCCAGGGAAGCAGGATTTATTGTCCATCCCAGCTGGAGATTATCTTTTTTGATTAACAAGGCTGAGGAGAACAATATTTGCCCTGTAGATCAATAAATAATCTCCTTTGGAGGTGCTTTTCTGAGAGAGGCAGGGTTTGATTGCTCAGCTCTAACAAAATTGTGTTGGGAACTGTGCAATTCTGGTGAGTGTTGTTTATTCTGTTTTCTGCAGGACCCAGCAGTGACAGCGAGGAAGAGATCGTTTTCCAGAGAAAAAACAGGATAAAGAAGAATGTTTTGATGTCTCCTGATGTGAGTCTTAGAGGAAAAAAACAGACAAGAGAAGCAAAGTGGCAATTTAGACAGCAGAGCACAAGCTCTGTGTGTGCTGATGTTGGTGTTGTTCCCCCAGGGGATGGATGAGAGCGACCTGGAGTCTCCAGCTCGGGTCACCAGGAAGCGCCGGCGCCCTCCCAACCTGGTCAGCCAAGAACCAGGAGAAATAATGGGAACTCTCTCCTGCTTCCTCCTGTTCCCTCCCAGGGTCTCCACTCGTCTCAGGATCCCACAGTGGTTTGGGTTGGAGGGACCTCAGAGCCCACCCAGTGCCAGCCCTGCCCTGGCAGGGGCACCTCCCACTGTCCCCGTGTCCAGCCTGGCCTGGGACACTGCCGGGGATCCAGGGCCTTTGGTGACTTTGGAGCTGTTGTTTGGCAGTGAAACAGTGCAACAGCCAGGAAGGGTGAAATAACCTGCCTGCCACAGAGCTTTGAACCAAAAAAAAGCAAATTCATGGCACGTCTGAGCTGATTTTTAATCCAAATCCCATTTTCCTGCCCTGTTGTTGGAGGTGTCCCTGCCCATGGCCGGGGTGGCACTGGAGCAGCTCTAAGGTCCCTTCCCACCCACCCCCCTGGGGTCAGTGACATCCTGGGGTGGTCCCTTGCTGTGGCCCTGCTCACTCTGTGTGCTCCCATTGCAGTCAGACACGTCCAGTGAGGACAGTGGGGATTTCCAGAGGGACAGGAGCAGCTCCAGGCCCCGGCCAGGAGGAGCCAAACGTGCCAGGAGCTGTGTGACAGCCAAGGTGGGTGGCACTGTGTCCCCCCAGGGACACTGAGCTCGGCTTTGGAGCAGCTGGAATTGCAGCTGGAATTTGGGAATGCTGGGGAAGGGGCCTGGGGGCAGAGGGGACTGCAGGGCTGGGTGACAGCTGTGACACCAGAGAACAGCTCAGAGGGCAACTCCAGGGATACCCTGAGAGGAGTCAGGGTCCTGTCCAGAAGGAAAAAAAAAAAAAGGAATAATATAACAAATTATAGTAAAAATATTTATTACATTACATTGTATTTAGTATAGTGTATTTGTTATAGTATATTATAGTATAGTATATTTATTATGGTATATTCATTATAGTTATTATATTTTATTATATTGTATTTATTATATTCCCTGTGAACCCCTTCTAGATCAGGGGATTTTTGGATTGGATAATATAATAATATATCATATTTATATAGTTTAACAAAATATAAATATCATAACAACAATAGCTATAATAAAAATGTATTGTTATTATCATCATCGTTATCGGGATTGGGCTGCTTGCTCATATGAGTGATCCCCAGTGAAGGGCTGACCCCAGGCCTTTAGGCAGTGCTGGTTAATGACTGGCAGCTCTGACTGGCCCAGTGGTGTGTGCAGGCTGCAGGCAGGCAGTTCCTGGAGGAGGAGGCCGAGGTTTCCCTGCTGGATGCTGAGGGGATCTCGTCGGACGAGAGCGACGGCGCCGGGGAGGAGCTGAGCCAGTCCCTGGCCCAGTTCCTCGATGATGAGGGGGAGCCCACCCAGGCCCTCAATGGTGAGTGGGGAACTGCCAGAGCATCCCAGAGCCAGGGCACCCCTGGGGTGGGAGCCAGGAGCAGGGACCTCCTCACTGGGCTCAGGAGCTGCTCCTGCCGCAGCACCTGGGGCTCTGCCACTCCTGCATCCTGAGGGAGCAGCTGGGGCTGGGCCAGGGGAGGTTTAGGGCTGGATATCAGGGAAAGGTTCTCCCCCAGAGGGTGCTGGCACTGCCCAGGCTCCCCAGGGAATGGGCACGGCCCCGAGGCTGCCAGAGCTCCAGGGGGGTTTGGACAGCACTGCCAGGGATGGACAGGGTGGGGTTGTTGGGGGTCTGGGCAGGGATGGGGCTGGGCTGATCCCTGTGGGTCCCTCCAGCTCAGGATATTCTGGGACAGAGTGGCAGCTTTCATGACACAGGCTGGGTACACTTGGAATCCCAGGATGGGAAAGGGTGGGAAAGGACCTCAGAGCCCACCCAGTGCCACCCCTGCCATGGCAGGGACACCTCCCACTGTCCCAGGGTGTCCCAGTGTCCAGCCTGGCCTTGGGCACTGCCAGGGATCCAGGGGCAGCCCCAGCTGCTCTGGCAATTCCAGCCCAGCCAGGAATTCCCAGTTCCCAGTCTCCCATCCATCCCTGCCCTCCTTCATCCTAAAGCCTTAGGCCTGGGCTTGGGCATTACTGGAGAGGGCTGGAGAATTGCAGAGTTTTGCTTTGGGAAATACAGGCTTTTGGGAAACCATAAAGGAACATGGAAAACACAGTGTAACAGGTGTGAATTGAATATTCTCCCTGCACTAACCCTGAATTCTTTTTTCTCCTGTGCGTTTCAGACAGTGAGATGAGGGCAGTCTACCTGAGCTCCGTGCGCAGCCCCGCCCTCGGCAGCCGCTACAAGATGGTCCACAGGGACTTCAACCCCTCGGCCATCTTCTCCCAGGTGGGAAGGGCAGGGGCTCCTCTCCTTGGGGACTCCCCTTGTGGGACCACAGTGGGGTTCTTGGCCTGCTTGGCAGAG
Organism: Haemorhous mexicanus; assembly: GCF_027477595.1. Classification (NCBI taxonomy): domain Eukaryota; kingdom Metazoa; phylum Chordata; class Aves; order Passeriformes; family Fringillidae; genus Haemorhous; species Haemorhous mexicanus. The sequence continues at coordinate 65,618,740 of NC_082346.1, read as the reverse complement.
CAGTTACAGCTTTTTTTGGTAAATTACGAGTTGCAACACAAAACTTCAGCATGGAGAAGGGAAGGATCCGAGAAAACCTCAGAGCCCTGGCAGGGCCTGAAGGGGCTTCAGGAGAGCTGGAGAGGGACTGGGGACAAGGGATGGAGGGACAGGAGCCAGGGAATGGCTCCCAGTGCCAGAGGGCAGGGATGGATGGGAGATTGGGAACTGGGAATTCCTGGCTGGGCTGGAATTGCCAGAGCAGCTGGGGCTGCCCCTGGATCCCTGGCAGTGCCCAAGGCCAGGCTGGACACTGGGACACCCTGGGACAGTGGGAGGTGTCCCTGCCATGGCAGGGGTGGCACTGGGTGGGATTGAAGCCCCTCAGCCCCAGAATTTGTGTGTGGGGAGGGCTGGATAAGCCAAGGGGGGCCCTTCTGCTGAGGAGCAGCAGAACCAGTGCAGCTTTCCAAAACTCCCTGGCTCTGTTTCCCCCCAGATCCCTGAGCAAGATGTGACCTATGCTGAGGACAGTTTCTGCGTGGGGGATGAGGAGGAGGAGGAGGAGGAGGAGGAGGCTCCCAGTGGCTGCAGTGAGGAGGAAGAGTGTGTGGACTTTGAGCTGCTCACCAGGGAGGGCAGCAGCAGCAGGCAGCAGTACCTGACCCGCCGCAGGAGGAGGCTGAGCCTGGCCCGGCGGGCAGGGAACGCTCCTGCCCCAGTGCAGAAGAAGAAACCTTCCAGAATCGTTGTCCTGAGTGACTCCAGTGAGGAGGAGATGGGAGCCAGCAGGGAGAGGCCCCTGGGGGCAGGGCAGGGCAAGGGGCAGCTCCCCAAGGATCTGCCCTCAGCCCCCTCTGCACAGCCCAGGAGTGGGGCTGGGGAAGCCACAGCTCCTCAGGCTGGGGGACAGGACACAGAGAGGCTGCTGGGCCTGGAAGCTTCCATGTCTGGGATGCTGGATCCCCCCCCAGAGCAGCCAGGCAGGAGCACATCCATCCCCCCAGCTGGCTCTGGCTGCAGGAACACGGATCTGCAGGCTGCTGCTGAGGTCAGTGCTCAGGGAAAGCAGGGAGCTTCCTTGGGGGAGAGGATTCCTGTGCCAGGGCTGTCCTGAGGGCTGGCAGCAGCAGGAGTCAGGGAATCATGGAATGCTTTGGGTTGGAAGGGACCTTAAAGCCATCCCATTGCACCCCTGCCATGGCAGGGACACCTGCCATAGACCAGGTTGTTCCAGCCTGGCCTTGGACCTTTCCAGGACCTTCTCCCTTTCCTTGCTGCTAGAAGCTTTGTACTCCCAGGGTAACCTGGAGTATTTCAGGAGGGAACAAACTAAAACTGGGGTTAGATTCTCCCTCGGTCTGACAGTCATGGAGGGTGGTGGAACAGCAGTGTGCACTGATTCTTTGGGTTTGTATTAGAAAATCCTGGCTCACTGTCTGAATTCAGGGCTTTCAGCACCTCCCTGAGGTTGGGTTCCTGATCTCTCCCACTTCCCAGCCTGATCTCTGTCCTTTACAGGATCCAGGTTTTGTTGAACTTCTCAGTGACACTGCTGCTTTTGTCATCCAAACTCTGGGATAATCAGCTCAGCTCGGTGGGGAGACTGAGACAGGGATTCAAGTGTTGATACTGCAAAACATCCTTTTATTGATTTGATGTAAAACCCCCACGATCTGTGATTTTCAACACTCACAGGTGTTCAGCTCTTGGAAGAAGACCCACGGGAGCAGCTCAGGCTCGGCGTGTCCTGCTGTCCCAAACCCTTCCTCAGCCACGGCTCGGATTTCCAGTGTTCCCTCTGAGCACAGCCCCTCCCCGGCTGGGATATCCCGCGTTCCCTCTGAGCACAGCCCCTCCCCGGCTGGGATATCCCGCGTTCCCGGGGAGCACAACCCCTCCCCGGCTGGGATATCCCGCGTTCCCGGGGAGCACAACCCCTCCCCGGCTGGGATATCCCGCGTTCCCGGGGAGCACAGCCCCTCCCCGGCTGGGATATCCCGCGTTCCCGGGGAGCACAGCCCCTCTCTGTGCATCCTGGCGGACAGCCGGGAGACCTGCTCGGGGCCGGAGGTGCTGTCGTGCCTGCGGGCCGGGCACGGGCTCCGGGTGCAGGTTTGCTCCCTGGGCAGCAGCGATTACATCGTCAGCAACCGCCTGGCCGTGGACAGGGTGCTCCAGTCGGAGCTGCAGAGCCCCGGGAACAGGAATAAGCTCAGCCAGAGGCTGCAGCGCCTGCAGGGAATCTTCGAGAGGATCTGTGTGATTGTGGAGACAGACAGGGTCAGGCCAGGTGGGTGCTGCCAGAATGCCCTGCTCTGAGGGACACGGAAATGGCTTCCCACTGCCTGAGGGCAGGGATGGATGGGAGATTGGGAATTGGGAATTCCTGGCTGGGAGGGTGGGGAGGGGCTGGGATGGAATTCTGAAAGAAGCTGTGGCTGCCCCTGGATGCCTGGCCAGGTTGGACACTGGGGCTTGGAGCAGCCTGGGACAGTGGAAGGTGTCCCTGCCATGACAGTACTGGGATGGGATTTAAGGTCCTTTCCAACCCAAACCATTGTGGGATTCCATGTCAGGAGCAAGCACAATTTTATCCATGCACAGACATTTGTTTTAATCCAAAAATCCAAACCCTGCAATGAAATGATTCCACTAGACAATTACAGATCTTGCTTTCCTGTGCTTCCACTCCTCAGGAGAAACATCCCGGTGTTTCCAGAGGACTCAGCACTACGATGGAGTGCTCTCAGCCTTGATCCAGGCTGGAATAAGGATCCTCTTCAGCTCCTGCCAGGAGGAGACTGCAGCTTTGCTGAAGGAGCTGGCTCTGCTGGAGCACAGGAAGGACGCTGCCATCCAGGTGCCCACGGAGCCGGAGGGGCAGTGCCGGGACATCCTCAACTTCTACCTGAGCATTCCCAACCTCAGCTACGGAGCTGCCCTCAACCTCTGCCACTCCTTCGGCTCCATCACAGCCGTGGCCAACAGGTAAGGGCCAGCCCAGGGCCTGGCAGGGCCTCCAGGGCCCACCCTTCCACTCCTCCTCCCCTGCAGCCAGGGAGAGCTTTCCTGCACCTTTCCTACTGGGATAGCTGCTCAGGGAATCCCTGCTGGGATCACTGCTCAGGGAGAGCTTTCTGGCTCCTTTCCTGCCAGGATAGCTGCTCAGGGAATCCCATCTTGCACCTTTCCTGTCCCATCTCAGCTCTTCACACATTCCTGTCTCTCCCGCTGAGCAGCCCAGGGCACTGACACGGGCTCTGCTTCCACCCTCCCTCCTGCTGCCCCACGCTCTCTTTCACTCTGGCATTCCCTGTTTTCACTGCTCAGGTGTGCTGCCAGCCCTCGGGCACCTGTGCAGAGGTGACTGCAGCAGCTCCCGGTGCTGCCCCATCCCGGGCTCCCGGGGCTGCCCCATCCCGACTCCCGGGCTCCTCCCGTTCCCTCTCTTGCAGCTCGGTCCCGGCGCTGGCGGCGGGGGCGCGGCTGAGCCGGCCCCAGGCCGAGGAGCTCCATCGCTTCCTGCGCCACGACTTCGACCTGCAGCTGCTGCCCCAGCCCCTGCCCGCCAAGGGGAAGGGCTGAGCTCGGCGCTCCGGGCCCTGCACTGCACTTTACCCAGTCGGGATTGGATGTAAATGATGTAAATAAACACTTGTCAAACCTCAGGGTGTGGGAGCTGCGCCGCCCCGTGTGTCCCCAGGGTCCCTGGGCCGGAGGAGAGCACAGCTCTGGGGGTGACCATCCCCAGTTCCTGTAAAACCACAATAATGGCTCGAGTACTTCGGCAAAGCTTTGGGGAGTGACGGCGAGGAGCCCAGCAGCGGCTCCTGCCATCGCCGAGCCCCGCGTTTCCCGGCTGGAACGGGAATTGCCGGAGTTCCGCGCTCCCGGGACAGGGGTGGGGCTCTGCGGCCCCGGCGCAGCGCGGCCCCCGGCCCTTGGAGCCTCTGCCCGGGCTCCGGTGCCCGATCCTTGCCCAGCCCCGCCGCCGCAGCCTCTGCTGCCACCGGCTGGAAAAGGACGGGATCGGTATTCCCGCCCCTCCGGGCGGCGGCTGGGACAGGGAGAAATCCAGCCCTGGAACGGGAGCTGTCCTGGGCAGCCGGGTCAGCCACGGCCCCGCTCCGGTGAGACCCCACCTGCAGAGCTGCCCCAGCCCTGGAGAGAGTCCAGAGAAACCCATGGAGCTGCCCCAGGGCTGGAGCCAGGCTGGGAGAGCTGGGAATGTTCCCCTGGAGAGGAGAAGGCTCCAGGCAGAGCTCAGAGCCCCTGGCAGGGCCTGAAGGGCTCCAGGAGAGCTGGAGAGGGACTGGGGACAAGGGATGGAGGGACAGGAGCCAGGGAATGGCTCCCAGTGCCAGAGGGCAGGGATGGATGGGAGATTGGGAACTGGGAATTCCTGGCTGGGCTGGAATTGCCAGAGCAGCTGGGGCTGCCCCTGGATCCCTGGCAGTGCCCAAGGCCAGGCTGGACACTGGGACACCCTGGAACAGGGGGAGGTGTCCCTGCTGTGGCAGGGGTGGCACTGGGTGGGGTTTAAAGATCCCTTCCCACCCAAAGCACTCCATGATTCCAAACCAAGTGGATGAAGCCTTGCAGGCACCATTCCAAGCTGGACAGCTCCTGGATTCTGCTGCCCCCACAACAACTCTGAGTAATCTGTGAGTAAAAAAACCTTCTCCTTATTTATTACATTAAGGAAATGTAAAAATTCAAGCTGTCCCTAGAGTAAATTAAAAAGCAATTTCAGTTCCTTCTGGACTGGTGCTAAATTTATTATACAACCATATCCCAAAAGATATTTTAGCTTAAAATGAATCAAAACTTGGCAGTCATTGGTATTTATGTACATTTCTGCTTCCCAGGAGAAGCAGGACACGGAGGGGAGGAGCCTGGACAAGGAAATGCTACTTTGTACACATGGAAAAGCCAAGCATTGGCAGCAGGGTGGGAATGGAGTTAAAACACATAAAACCACGGCAGGGCAGCTTTTCTAAACTGAAATAATTCCTGCATTCCCTCCCAGAGGGGCAGCAGAACCCCTGCACTCTGAACAGCAAGTGCTGAACAAGACATCCACAGAGTCCATCAGATGGAAAAGTAGGAGGGGCTGAACAAGACATCCACAGAGTCCATCAGATGGAAAAGTAGGAATCCTGCTCCTCACTGGATGAGTTTGGAGTCTCAGCCGTGAAGAGCTTCCCCACCATTGGGGCTGGGGTCACTCCTGCAATAAAACCAGAGATCACCAGGGGATGTGCCAGTGGGAAATGGGGCTGAGAAGGTTCAGAGAGCAAAAGGCTGATGGGACACAGCTCATGGTGATGGAGAAGGAAGGGAAGGAGCTGGAAATGAGGAGGAGCAGCCAGGGATACTCACTCTTGGTTCTGCAGGAAGCCGGTGTCTCGAGCACAGCTCTGGCCTGAGGGAGGGAGGGAAGGAAAGAGGCTCAGCCAGGGCTGGCAGCAGCTCAGGGTCCCCATTTCCCACAACTCCCACAAGTGCTTTCCCTGAACCACAGGCACAAGCTGCTCCCAGGGCCACAGGGTTTTATGGAAAAGCCAAAGGAGCCGCAGAGCCTGGGAGAGCAGAAGAATTGATACCTAAATTCAGGGACACAAGGCTGACTTATGGTCACTACTGGGAGTTGGGCTGGGTGATCCTTGTGGGGCCCTTATGGGTACCTCAGGGTATCCTGTGGTTTTTGTTCCTTCTCCCACTGTTCAGAGGAATTTAACAAGAACCTAAAGAGCACGGAATCCCAAAGCAATTCCAAATCCTGACTAAAAGCAATGGAGTTAATCCTGACAATGAAGAGCTCCCTTCTCACAAAGGAACTTCTCTCCAGAGCAGCAGATACCAAACCCAGGGAGGGTTCCCATTTTCCATCCTGAGCACACAGGGGGCTGTGACCCCAGGATTGTGTCTCCTCTGGCCAAGCTGTGCCTGGCTCAGGTGGCAGTGGGCAGAGTCCAAGGAAAGCAGCATTACCGACTTCTTCTTGAGCTTGTCCCAGGTGCCTCTGCTGCCCTGGGTGTTCTTCTGCATGCGGAACACGTGCCGGTCGTAGTCATTCCTGGGCACAAGGGAGCAGGGCTCAGCAGGGCTGCAGTGCTGCCTGGAACCCTCTGCATGCAGCCAGGGCGCCCACACAGCTCCAGCTCCCACAGGGAATGAGCAGGGCTGGGTCCCAGTGCAGGGATCACACCAAGCCTCATCCCCTTCCCAGGCCCAGCCCATGTGACAAAACCCCACTGGCTCCAGGTTCCCCGATGGTTCTGGTTGTCTGAGCAGAGCCCCAAGCCCTGGGTCAACAGGGCAGGACTGAAGGCTCTGCTGAGGCTGAAGCCCAAGCCAGGGCCATTCCCAGGGCTGGGAGCAGCAGCTGCCCACAGGGAGCTGAGCAGCTCCAGCAGCACACGGGGCTGCAGGGAGAGCTTTTCCCAGGCAAAGCAAGGCTGCAGGAGTGGCTGGAAGTGAGCTGCTGTCCCAGCTCCAAAGCCACCTTTCTCAGAGACAAAAAGAGATCTTGGGCAATGCCAAGGCTTGCAGAGAGCTGGTGGAAGAGCTCCTCCTACCTGTTGATGGGGACCAGCATTCCCGGGCTGATGTGCTCACACTGTGGGGTTTTCACAGGGGGAAAGAGGCCTGAGGAGGGGGTGAGCGGGAGCTCGGAGAGGGCGAAATCCTCGGTGTCCCCGTCCTGGCTCCCTCGCAGTGCTGGCAGCTGTAGAGCCACCTCAGAGCTGTCAGTCACCTGAGCCTGGTGCCTCTCTCCCCCTCTCACCAGTCCCTCCACTCCTCCCTGCCCTGTCCCTGCTGAGGCACAGCCCCAGTCCCGTGCCCAGAACTGGACACGACCCTGCACCTCCAGCTTGCTCCGAGTGCCCCTCCAGATCCTGCCCAGCACTAGGCCAAGGGGCTTTGGTGCTGCCACACCCTCAAGAAGTCACTTCTGGTTACGATCCCAAGCTCCCAAGCTGCCCAGGACTGCTCAAGGACGATTACTCAGGTGGTGCTGTCACCATGCAGAGGCTCCTACTAGCCTGTCAACTGCCACCAGCCAAGGGCTGCTACAGCACGTGAAGGAAAGAAACCTCTTCCCACAGATGCCCAGAATTGTACTGGTGGAACTGGAGCAGCCCCCAGCACACCCAGCAGGAGAGCAGTCCCACAGGAGCTGTTGTCCCAGGTTTACCTGGACCCTCCTCTTCTGGAGGGGTGTTGCAGTGAAGACGTCGTCGTGGTTGTCCTTGGGCAGGTGCTCCAGGAACTCCCTCATCTGCTGCTTCCGTTTGAGGGTGCCCACCTTGGCAGTGATCACTGGCTCCTTCTTATCTGCAGGATCTAAACAGGAATTGTCTCAGACAGCAGCTATGGGGTTAAAATTCACTGCCTGCAGTCGGTGCCACAGCCCAGTCCATCCTCTGGTGAAATCTCTTACAGCTCCTTTAGGATCCTTTTGAGTTCTCACACAATTTTTGTTTTCCAAAGCAGTTTCCCCACTCCATCTTCAGGGGAGGGTCACTGCAGAGCCTCCCAGAGCCACTGCAGGGTCACACATCAGTTGATTGGGACTGTGACAGAAGTGTGCTCACACGTGCCTTGCAGAGAGCAAACCCACAGCTGTGTCCCCGTGCCAGGAGGCAGCAAGGCTCAAAGGCTCTGCTCCTCAGGGACACTGTCACTGAAGCCAGGCTCAGGAATGCTCAGCTCAGCTTGTATCCATGGCAAACCTTAATCCAATCCAGCCCCAAATGAAGCTGCAGTGGGGGATGGCAAACACCAGAGAATGGGACCAGACTGCCCTTGGGCACCCGAGGACCCAAATCCCATCTGGACAGAGCTCTGCAAGGAGCTTGTGACCTGCTGGGCCTCCAGGAGCCTCTCAGGATGTCAAAAGCTCTTTCCCTGAGGGGTGAAGGCCAGAGAAAGATTCTTTCCTTTCTCTTCTTGTCACCTCAGTCATTCATGACATCCTCCAACCTGCACACCAAAAGGTGACCTGGCTCACTGCCACACCCTGACGTGCTCCTGTGGATTTATCCCCCGGGAGCAGAATTGGTGAGGCTGGAAAAGCCCTCCCAGCCCATCCAGTCCAACCCTTCCTCAGCACTGCCCAATGTCCCCAAGTGCCACATGCCCAGGGCTTTTAAATCCCCCCAGGGATGGGCACTCCAACCCTCCCTGGGCAGTGCCCAGGCCTGAGCCCCCTTTCCATGGGGAAATTCCTGCTGTGCCCACCCTGAGCTCCCCTGGCCCAGCCTGAGGCCGTTCCCTCTGCTCCTGTCCCTGTTCCCTGGAGCACAGCCCGACCCCCCCGGCTGTCCCCTCCTGTCAGGAGCTGTGCAGAGCCACAAGGGCCCCCTGAGCCTCCTCTGCTCCAGGCTGAGCCCCTTCCCAGCTCCCTCAGGAATTCTCCAGCCCCTTCCCTGGACACGCTCCAGCCCTCAGTGTCTGAATCAGAATCATTTACCACCCCGACAACACCCAGACAGAAGATGCTGGTACCTTTCTTCTCAGGTTTTCCCGACGTGGTTTTCCTGGGCTGCTGTTTGGAGCCTTTCCCCTGCTGCTCCTCCAGGTACTTCCCCTGGCACTCCTGGGCCGAGCGGGACCCCACGGCCATGGCCACCTCCTGCCAGAAGCTGCTCCTGTGCTTGGGGAACGCCGCGATGGCCCTGTGGGGACAGCAGGGCCACAGGGTCACCAGGCAGGGCACCCGTGGGGCACAGCCCCAGGACCTGCCATGCACTGAGGCAAGCTGGCTCTGGCCTCTTGCTGTCCCCCCTGGATCCCTGGCAGTGCCCAAGCCAGGCTGGACACTGGGGCTGGAGCAGCCTGGCACAGTGGGAGCTGTCCCTGCCATGGCAGGGCTGGCACTGCAGGATTTAAGGTCCCTCCAACCCAAACCATCCTGTGATCCTGTGGTGGCTTTTCTTCAGAACAGGCAAATTTATTTAAACACCTTCAACTGACAAGATAAATTTCCTGCTCACTTGTGCAGGTCCCCTCAGACCTGAGCTATTGCTCATCTATAAGAGCTAAACCCAAACTTGGCCACTTTATACTCAGTGTCTATTAAATATTGCCCAGGGGTTTAAGTAATTGGATGATGGATTAATTAACACCCTTGCAGTTAACCTGCTCACAAAACCACACCATGTTTAACCTGTTACTGCAATCTGGAGAGGGAACCTGCTCCCTCTCACTGTATTATACTGATGTTTCATTTGTGAAGAAAAGCAATAGGGAATAATAATTCTAATTATTATTAGGGAATAACAGGGAATAAAAATAGGGAATTGAATGGGAATATTTCTAATAGGGAATTAAAACACAAAGGAAACCTGGGAAATCATGAATCTGCAGCCCCCCAATCCAGACCATTCAACCCTTCCTGAGGGACTTTTCCTCTGAACACAAGATGAGCCCTTACTTGTGAAGCTTCTGTAATTCCTTCTCGGACCAACCATCGCCTGCCCTTGAAAAAAGCTCCAGAGATTTCTGTGCCTTTGTGTCTCTGGGTTTCGCTGAAGGCCTGGCACTGTTGGAGAGTCCATGGTTTGTTTTTATCTGGGGTGCTCTGGCAGTGCTGCCCTCGCTGTGAATTGCCTCCCTCTCGCTCTCGGTGTCGGAACGGAGCCTGTACCTGCGAGGGTTGGTTCTGCCCCGTGCCCTCCTGGCCTGAGCAGGCAGAAGGGAAGCACTGGACTCAGAGGATGTTTTCCCTTCAGAAGGGGGCTCAGACTCCTCACTGGACTCGGGCCCACTCAGCCTCACCAGCACATTCCGGGAGGGCTTTGCTGTCCTTTGGCCACAGGACTTGTTTTCATCATCCCAGGAACCTCTGGAGCCAGAGCAAGGTTTCCAGTTTTGAGACTCTGGTTTAAATACAGATTTCTTTTTCCTCCTGATCAGCAGTGGGGTGTCCTCACTGGACTGCTCCTCCTCATCCTCTGAGGGCTCCCGGGTGGGGAGGATCCTCTCCTTTCCTGGGAGGTGCCGCTTGGCTGACCTGAGGGAGTTCCTGTAGCCCTGCTCGTACATGCTCAGCTCTCCAGAGCCTGCTGCTCTCTCTGCTGCCCCCGGGGCTCTGCTGCCGTGTTTGTTCAGCACCTTGGTCCTCGAGGAAGCCTCCCTGGCAGGGCGCTGGGATGATTTCGTTTCTGTGCCCCTGGTCGCAGGCTCATTTTCCTCCTTGTCTGAAAGGACGTGCCTGTCCTTCCTGCTGCTGGCAGACCTGGGCTCCCCTCTGCCAGTGGCTCCTCTCTTGCTGCTTTTCCCTGGAAAAGAGGGAGCCAGAGCCCGTCAGGGGGGGGCAGGGTGGGTCCTGCTGTGCTTGCAGCACAGGCGTCTGCACCCCCTCCAGAGCTTTACCTGCCAAACTACACACTCAGAGCTGCTCTCAAGGGCTCTCCGAAACTCTACTGACTGAGCAGGCACATCCCCAAAGCTCTGCTCTGCTCCAGAGAGCTTTTCTGCAGGAAAGATTGCAGCTGCTTTAAGAGAGAAACTTCTGCTTTATATTGCACATTCTTCTCAGGCTTCTATCACTATCCAAATTCTACTAAAACCAAATTTTTATTAAAACTCTGGGATTAGATTTTTTTGCCAACATTTCATTTCTTCCATCTACGTTAAAAAGCAAAGCCAGGCCTCCAGGCCACTGGATTGGTGAACTCTAAAAAGTCCAAATGCCTTCATTTCAATTTCCAGAATGAAATCCCTGTGTTCCCGTTATGTAATTAACAAAGTGATTTACAAACATAGTTCTTGTTTGGAGCTGGGAAACTCCACGTGAATGCTACTCTGATGATTCTTCAGAGAAAAAGCAGTTGATCATTAAAATATTTGAATAACTTTGCATTAACAGACCCAACCCCACTGCTCCAGCACCCATCACAATTCCACTGATTCCATCAATAACTTGAAAATAGAAAAAAGATTTGGTTTTACCTTTACTTTGGCTTTTTGGCATTTCCTCTGTTGTCTTCATGTCTTCCTTTGGTTTATTCTTAGAGATGAGACTGGTCTTTCTTTTGGCTTTTTCACTACTAGACATCTTCAAAATAAAACAATTGACTCTAAAACTAATTTAATCTCCTTTTCTCCAGGCTGAGCCCCTTTCCCAGCTCCCTCAGCAGCTCCTGGGGCTCCAGCCCCTTCCCAGCTCTGTTCCCTTCCCTGGAAATGCTCCAAACCCTCAGAGTCTCTCTTGCAGTGAAAGGCCCAGAACTGACCCCAGGATGTGAGGTGGGACCTCACCAAATTCCCATCTGATTCAATCATATTTCAAAACACCCCCAATTTTTTCCCCAGAAAGAATTCCCCATTATGTCAGATTTAGAGACCACAATTATCTGCTAGTATGGACATACAACTATTTTTTGATGTGTTTTCTAATATTTTGATCACGTTCCCAAGATCTCCTTTCTCTTCAGGTGCCTCTAAGAGCTGTTCTGTTCTGTTCCCCACCTGGCCAAGTTTAATGATTCTATGTAAGTCACTCTTAAGAGGGTCTTACCAGGCTCAGATAATCCACCCATCCATTTTGTATGGTGACATTCAGCTCCTGATCCACAAACTCCCTCTGCCCACACCAGTAGTTCAGGGGGGGTTTGACGAGGCGCCCGCTGCGAGTGTAGACCACGCTGGGGTCATTCCTGGAGGTGTGATTTGGTGTTATGACTGCAAGGGAAAAAAAGCCCAAAGAAAGAAGAGTTTAGTCCCAAACTTTGCGTGGAAAATTCAGTTTAGCAGATTTCACAAGCAGAGGAACAATGCTGTGTCTAAACAGGACTACAAGGGAAATGTACAATGTAGCCAAAGTTGTTCTTTTCAAAGCATTGTGATAGAAATAAAAGGACTGTAAGAAGCTTCCCAAGTTATAAAACTTACTGTGGTGAACTTTTCACTTTGACTTTGTTTAGAAGGTTATAAATACTGTGAAAATTGTTTGAGGGAAAACAATAAAGAAAAGTAGTCACACAGAACAGCTGCTCATTGAGACAAGTGAGAGTGAAAAATAAATGGGAGTGATGAGAGAAAAGCATAAAAGCTTTTGCAGTGGTAGCAAGAAAACCTGATTCCAGCAATAACAAACAGCACAGTGGGGTTTGGGAAAGGCCCATTGCACAAAGACCCCAGAAAAAGTTAGAAGTTAAATCTGAGTTAAACCCCAGAGCTGCCAGGGCCTGTGGCAAGGCAGGGACTGCACTCGAAGGCTGAGCCAAACCAGGGGGCTCTTACAGCTTTACAGCCATTTCCTGGAAACACAACCAGCACAACAAACCTTTCCACAGCCCACTCCAGCCACCCCCAGGTGTCTTTTCCAAAGGAAAGGATTGTTAAATACTCACAGATGTTCTCACGATTCTCTGGTGATACCTCATAGGTGGAGTTCCTCAGTGCAGGTTTCTTTGCTTTGCTCACTGAGCCTCCTGCAGCTTCCAACACATCAGTTCCCCCCAGGGAGTCACTCTCCTCATTTTCCTCCCCACCACTCACTTGAACTCGTTCTTTCCTGATGGTTTGGAGTTTGAGACAAGAAATAACAGCCACTGAGGAAGCTGTTCTTTAACACACAGCAAAGACTTGAAGCCCTGGTGGGCAGGAGCCCAGCACAGCAGAGAGGCTTCATGCCCACATCTAAAACATTTCACACTCCTCTGGTGTAACACCCTCAACAAGAAAAGTCTCAATGAACACCTAGAACACTGCAGTGTTAGAGAATCTCCACAGAAGTTACCTCCTCCTTTCCTCCAGAAACTCCTCCACATACTCCTTCCACCTTCTGGAGAAGCCGAACGTGAATTTCTTGATGAAGCGGTAGGGGAAGCCTGGGGGAGCACAGGGGACATGAGCAGAGGCTCAGCAGGGCTGGCACTCCCTCCGGGGACACCAGGGCCCCCCAGAGCCTGTTAAACCCAAAGAGCAGAGGAACTGACCCACACAGTTCCACCCAGCACACTCCAGTCACTCTTAGCTCTAGGAAACCTCTGCAGCACTAGAGCCACTCTGCTCACAAGCCTTTTGCTGCTACTTTTCCTTCTCAGAATATTAAAATAGAAATCAATATAAGTTCTTAGCAAAGAAAGTAAAAAAATCTTCAAGTCAGAGAGCAGCCAGAGCAGGTATTGACCAGCAGGGACCAAAGTGCTGCAAGTGAGAAGGAAACACTGAAGTCACAGACACTTCCTTGGGCCTGAAAGAGCCAACAGTGAAGGTGTGTTGGGTAAAAAATGGTGCAACACACCTGGGGCACACCTGTGTCAGGGGAAGTAATGTTGAGGGAATGGCTGGAGCTGGAAGTGGGACTCAGGCTGGTTATCAGGGAAAGGCTCTTCCCCCAGAGGGTGCTGGCACTGCCCAGGCTCCCCAGGGAATGGGCACGGCCCAGAGGCTGCAGAGCTCCAGGAGCCTTTGGCCAGGGCTCTCTGGGCAGGGACAGGAGGTTGGGATGATGATCCTGGGGGTCCCTTCCAGCTCAGGATATTCCACAATTCCAACTATTTATTCCACTCATGCCACAGAGTATCTTTGTGTCCTCAGAGCTGCCTGTGAGCACAGACAAGCAGCTCATTCCCAGCCAATGTGCCAGAGGAGCACACAGAGCAAGCAGAAGAGAACAAATCCTGTATTTGCATCTGCATGGACACCCCATTTCCTTACAAATCCCACGTGCTCCAAGCCAAGCTGACACCGTTTGTAATTTGTAAGGCACTCAGAATCAGCAGCTCACCTTCCCTCCTCATGGCAGCGGAGTCAATCTTGCCCTGCAGCAGGTAGACAGCTCCCGAGGAGGTCTGCACCTGGTTGTGAGCGACGCGCTCCGTGATGGCACTGCTGTGCCACAGCAGCTGCCTCATGTCCCTGGCAAAAGGCACAGCAGAAATCACTCCCAGAAAGGATTCCAGTCTGCAGTGCTGGCACTCCATGAGGGAGGGGTGGGGATCCCTGTCTTCTGAGGGATTCAGGAGCTGGCAGGATATGCTCTGGGCTCAGTTTTCCTCTCTTAGCCTGGAACTGAGACAGCTCTGCCTCGCCTGACCCTGGGGCAGGGGACAAACTGAACATCTCACTGCTGCAGGTGTCACTCATGGGACAGCAGCCCAGCTGGGATGGGGCTTGGAGCAGCCTGGGACAGTGGGAGGTGTCCCTGCCCTTGGCAGGGATGGGGCTGGATAGGCTTTAAGGTCCCCCCAACCCAAACTGTCCAGAGCTATTTGATATTTATTTCTCTGACCCTTTCAGATTATCTCTGCACCGGACTCTGAAATGAGCTCCCCAGAAGTTCCCTGGATGCTGGCTCCCCCTCTCTAGCCCACACAAAGGAATTGTCTCTTCCTTGATAAAGCAGTCTAAGCTCTGCACCATTACCTCATGTTTGGTGTCCATGGTTTACTTTACATTTAAATAATAAACTGGTTCTTACTTCCTTTTCCCTTCCACGCAGATTGCCCTGTTTCCAGCCAGCACTTTGATCCTCCAGCTGCTCAGGGTGATGTTCTTCTTTTGCAGAAAAAAGAATATAAATAATTTAGAAATATTTATTAGCCAGCACTCCTCAGTGATCAGATGCAATAACAAAAATAACTCTTTCAACATCTTCTAAGCTACAAATCTGGAATATTAGAGGATATCTGATCCTCAGCTCAATCCTGAAGGTGACTTGGTTTAATTCAGGAAAAACAGCAAACACTCTTGCCCATGGTGAGGGAGAAGAGAACAAGTCCCCTGCAATGCCAGATTTCCCCAGGGAACAAGGGAAGCCTTGGGCAGGTGTGCTTGTGCCAGGCTCCCAGGGAACCCCAAGGACTCTCCCAGGATTTCTTCAGAAAGGGAGGGACGCTGCAGGCTGCACACTGCTCTCCCAGGAAAAGATTTTGCTCCAGTTAAACTGAGCAGGAGTCTGGATGTTCCATAGGAAAGCCAAGCCCTTCCCCTCTCCACCAGCAGGGCACGTTCCTGGATGGATTCATGCCCAGCTGGGAAAGGTCTCTCCTCCCTGCATCTGAGCAGGCAGCCAGGAGCTGGCAGGGCCATGATCACACCATGGCTTGTACACACTAACCAAAAGTGCTTCTTTTACACAAAAAACCCCAAACCCTGAACATCTGTCATCTTGGAGTATGGAAAATAAAGAACCCTTTGCATGGGAAAATTTACTGCTAAAATCTGAAGGAGTAACAGTTTATTCTTCTCTCAGTGTTCCTGGCTTTTGACAAGAAAAAGAATAACTTCAAGCTATCAGCCCAGAGGAACTGCTCATTTTCCCTCAAGGATTATTTTCTCTCACCTCTTTGAGTGCTTTGCCAGCAGGTTGATCAGCAGGAGGTTCATCCAAAGGGACCTTGGGGTCTTCTGCCCGCTTCTGCTTCCTTGGAATTTGGACTGGAGAGGAGAGCAGGATGCTACAGAAGGGCTGGGAGGGGTTTTCACGATTAGTCTCTCGTGCCTTTTCCACTGCTGGAGCAGCTGGTCTTTTGCTGGGCTGCAGCTCTCTCCTGTCTTCATGAAGCTCTGGACGTTTTGCTTCTGCATTTCCCCACCTTCCTTTTACCTGATCCCCATTTTCCCAAGGGATGGATTTCACTTGCAGAGGAGAAGCCTCTGTTCTCTGAGACATTTCTCCATCAGCATCTACTTCGACAGACTCCACCAGGAAAACATCCACATCATCTTTATCAGAGTCCACCTCCCCTGCAGGCTCATTCCCTGGCTGCTCAGCACAAGCAGCCTGGACTGAAGGATTCTCTGCAGTTCTGGAAGGAGGAATATTCTGCTGGGTTTGGGTTGAAGGTGGTATAGCTGCCCATTTAAAGGGAAAAAGAAAGGAATAACAAATTAGGGCTATTTAAGCATGGGAACAGGCTGCCCGGGGGTGGGGGAGACCCATGCCAGGAGGGATTTAAAGCCCTGTGGGTGGGGCACGTGGGGACACGGGGCACTGCTGGGGGAACAGCTGGACTTGATGGCCTCAGAGGCTTTCCCAGGCTCAGCAATGCCAAGGTTCTCTGACTGGAGGAGTCTGTGCTCTCCAGAGCAGCCCCAGTACCTTGGTGCTGCAGCTGCCACTTGACCCGCAGGAAGAACTTCTGGGGGGTTTCCAGCACGGGAGGCTCTGCTGGGGGCACTTCCAGGGGCTCCATCCTGGGGGCCAGAGGCAAAACTGGCTCTGGAAGAGAACCAGACAAACAAACCCCAAACCCCTCTTTTGATTTGAGGAAGAAAAACATTTTCATGGGGGGTGGGGAGGTGAAATATGATTTTTTAATATGCTTTTTATTAAAAAAAAACAAAAAACAAAAAAAACACAGAATCCCAGAATGGTTTGGGTTGGAAGGGACCTTAAATCCCATCCAGTGCCACCCCTGCCATGGCAGAGACATCTCCCAGTGTCCAACCTGGCCTTGGGCACTGCCAGGGATCCAGGGGCAGCCCCAGCTGCTCTGGGCACCTGTGCCAGGGCCTGCCCTCCCTCATTGTAAAAAAGGGTCACATCCAGCTTGGTGTCACCTGCAAACCTGCTGAGGGTGCACTGGATCTCACCATGGCATGGATAAAAATATTAAAGAGAAAAGCCAGCAGGAGGAGCCCAGGAGAATGCCCCAGTGGGATTTCAAACCCCAAGCAAGGTTCCATGAACCTTTCCCTTCCCTGCACAGACTATAATGAACAGCTACAGCAATTTGGTTTGATTTTTTTAGTTACAAGGTGGTTTTGAAGGTGTTGCACAGGTCAAGCCCACTCATGAACACAGCAGAGGGAACAATTAGTGCCAGAGCGAGGCAGAGGAGGAGGGAACCAAAAGGAGGGAATCCTCTATGATACAGAGCAGGGAAGACACATCAGCACTGCTACAGACACATTTCAGCACTAAGAAACCCTCACCATCCAACTTTTTTAAATCCCAGCATCTGGGGAGCAAGCAGTGCTGGTGCCAGTGTTTTTTACACCCACCAAGGGGCTCTGGCTCCTTTTCCCTGAAGGAGCCATGAGTGGGACACAGAGGGAAAATGTTCACACCTGAGACAGCTCTCCTGGAGAAGCTGTGGAACAATCATTGCTTCCCAAGTGTGCCCAGGCTCAGGTCTGATGGGTGTTGGTGTCAAGGGGCTTTGTGCCTCCATGGGCTTCCAAGGAAAAAGGATTAAGGCAATGGGCAGCAGCATTGAGAGCTCTTTCCTTTCAAGAGGTGACTCTAGTGTGCTCCAAAATAATAAAAACCGTTTGGGAAAAGGAACTATTATTAATTCCTGTCATCTGGGATAGTGGACTGGCGTAAAGAATTAAAAGGTTTAGGAGAGTGTGAAAATCAGGGATGTCACTTACTGCAGCACAAGATGCCTGCGAGTTCTATGGACTAAACTCAGGTTTACATCTTTGTGCTTTTTGTTCCAGTATTCTGAAGGCAAACACACCGTTCTCACGGAGGCATCGAGGGCTCGTAGAACTCACCTGGTCTCGCCCGGGCCATGCCGGGGCAGTGCTGCCGGGCCGCGGGGCTCAGGATCACGTCGGTGGGGACCCTGCCCTGCTGCTCCGCCCGCGCTTTCATCCGCTGGAAGATCTTGGCCGGCGACTCCTGCCCGGGCGGCTCCACAACGCGGCGCTTCGGCGGCCGCTCGGCGACGGGGCCAGGCCGGCAGTGGGGGCCAGGCCCGGCCCGGCAGTCGGGGCCAGCCCAGCGCTCCGGCCCCGCCAGCTGCGGGCCCGACGCGCGGCTGTCCGCGGCCGCGCCGCTGCCCTGGCCTGGCAGGAGCTGCTTCAGCGGGGTGAGCGTCCCCGAGGGAATGCTGCTGAGGGACACCGAGCGGAGCGGCGGCTCTCCCCAGGCGGAGCGGCGGCTGGGGGTCGCGATGATGTCGCAGATTCGCCCCCGGCGCTCCCGGGCGGGTCCCGGTCCCCTCATGGCTGCAGATCGGCCCCGCCGCTCCGGCGGCGCTCGCGGGCCGGCCGCGCTCCCCTCACGGCGTCCCGCGCGCAGATTCGAGCGCAGCCGCCGCGCCCGCCGATTGGCGGAAGGCAGCGCAACCGCGGGCCGAGACCATCTCGCGCAGGTGCGAGGGGTGTTAAGAGATAAAGCCATTCCCGGAGCGCGATGAGGCAGGCGCGGCAGGCCCGGGCTGTGCCTGAGCCCCCCTCTCTTCGGCACGGTGGTTCGGTCCGCCCGTGGGCGGGCTCCGCGGCCGTTGGCGCTGACGCGGAGCGGGGCCGGGCCGGGGCTGAGGCGGGGCCGGGGCTGAGGCGGGGCCGGGGCTGAGGCGGGGCCGGGGCGGGCGGAACTCACAAAAAGCCCCGGGAGCGTCAGGGGTGTCGCCGGGACGTGCTGTGGCCTTTTCGGCCTGCGGGAGCCGCCCGAGCCGCAGAGGGGATGGAGCGGGTCCGGGCGGAGGCGCAGCCCGGCTGCCCCAGCCCCGAGCGCGGCCGGACGGGCTCCAAGGTGAATAACGGGAGGTGCGAGGGGCCGGAGCGGCGTCCTGGCCCCAGTGAATGTGCTGGGCTGTCAAAAACCCCATCAATGCACGCTATTAATTTATAAGTAGTAGATTTAATTAGCGTGCTGGAGGCCTGGCAGGCTCTGGTGTGTCCCGGCTGGAAGATTCTGTAGTAGGGGTTCATAGTTCAAGTGGCAAACAAGGGAAGTTACTTGAATAATGCATAAAAAATAGAGGATAAATGGGAATCCCAGGTGTACCCAGCACCTGGTTCTCTCTGCTGACAAGCAGCCGCAGTGGGATCAGGTGTGTCTGGTCCTAAATTAGTCCCAGCAGGTGGGGTAGAAACTCCGCTCTGAGTAAGAAATTACTTCAGCGTGCCCCTGTTATTAATAAACAGCTGTGTTAAAAACCAAGGTGTTATTTTGGGGTCCTGTTTGCTACTGTGCATCAGCCCTAAAAAACCCTCACCATCCAGCTTTTTTACAGTAATGTTACTGTAAAATGTTACAGTAATGTTCCTGTTTTCATTACTCTTGTACAGTAATGTTACTGCTTTTCATTACTCTTGTTACAGTGATGAAAGACTTGGGGTTCATTACAGGAGGTGCATGTGCTAATGAGCAGGTAGGGAGCTGTGCCTGCTGCTCCCCAGAGAGCTCAGGAGAAGGAGCCCCAGGGATGGAGTGTCAGGATCAGAGGCAGGTGAGTGCCAGGGGAGGGGACCATGAAAACTCAAGGGATCTCTGCATTTCCCCTCCTGCCATCTGCCCCTGGCCTTGGCTCCTTGCTGGTCCTGCTGGAGCCTCCCAGGGAAGAACAGGGCTGGCAGATCTGTGGGTGGAATAGGGAAGGAGACCATGGAAAAGTTACAGCAGGGATAACAAGCTGTGTTTAGGTGTTACATCATTTAAAGGTCTGATTGTGGTTTCTGATGCACTGACTTCATACAGGTGGCATGGCTTCATTTGGTTCATTTGTCCTTACAAAGCCTAAAAAAACCCATTCAATCCATAATTTTTCCTTATATTTAATGATATCTTAGTGCTCCCATAGTTTCCTAATTCCTTATCTACTCAGCTTTTTGCCTAAATTATCAAAAGCAAAGAAAATTCATTTTGCTCCAGTTGCTTGCAGAAGCCATCATTGTGCTTCCTTCTAGGAACAAAAAAGAATCCACAGGAAGTCAAGTGAGGAGAAATTCCTTCTTTCAGGAAGAAATGTGTGTGTGAGATTTGTGGGTGTAATTTGGGTGGCTGTGGAATTCCTACAAGTTTTGTTAGAATTCCTAAGCTTGGTCAGCAGGGCTGAGCAGGTCCCCTCTTGTTTGTGTCACCAGATGTCAGTGGAGCTTCCCAAATGGAATCCCAGAATGGTTGGGGTTGGAAGGGACCTTAAATCCCATCCCATCCCACCCCTGCCATGGCAGGGACCCCTCCCAGTGTCCAGCCTGGCCTTGGGCACTGCCAGGGATCCAGGGGCACTGCCAGGGATCCAGGGGCAGCTGCTCTGGCAATCCCAGCCCAGCCAGGAATTCCCAATTCCCAATCTCCCATCTAAATGTCCCCTCTGGCAGAAATACTCTATTGTTTTGGGTTATTTTTATAAATAGCATTTCTTGAATAATTTTTAAGCTTGTTTGCTGTTTGTTCCACAAAGGAAGAGAATCAGGTCTGTTATCCAGTGAAGAAAGACTCATTCAGACCAAGGAGGAAAGGCTGTTGAGGATGAAAGAGTTAATTTGATTTTTGTTTGGGTGCTTCTGGGGCAGAGCAGCTGCACCTGGAGACAATAAATGCAAATTTATCTCAAGGCCTCTAAGTGACTTCTCAGCCTCATCAGCTGTGTGTGCTGTGGGTTTAAAAGGAGAAAAGTGGATTTTACTGGGATTTATCCATGTGGATCTCAGCAGTGCCCAGAAAGGACCTAAAGCTGGGGGTCCTGCTTCTCTTTGGGAAGGTGGCTGATGCCAATCAAAACTTCATGGAAAAATAAGAATTAATCATGGTGCAAGGATGATGATTGCATTGTAAAGAGTTTTCCAAGCTCCCTTCCAGTCCTCTGCCTCTTTAGTTCCCAGTGGAGGTTCAACCCTGAGATTTCCTGCCTTGGGTGGATCAGCTGCAGAAATTCAACCCCAAAAGTCTGTGGTGTGCATTGTACAGCCCAGACACCTCAGTGAGATCTGTAATGGGGTTAAACTGGGGAAAAACCCCAAACCCATCTTGCCTGCTGTTTTTCTGGGGTTTTTCATGGAAGTATTTAAGGTTTTCCCCTTTTTTTGGGAGGTTCCTTTGACAAGTCTTGTCAATTAATCCATCCTGTAAATTACATATGTTAAGTGTAGAGGTATAAGAATAAATGTTTATTCAGCATTTTGGGATCATAAGTCAATTAATTGCCTGTCTGGAAGCAAAACCCAAAATGTTTCTTTTGTTTGGAGCAGCTGGAAGAAAATACTTATATTTCATATATTTATACATATATAGGTTTGGTTTATTAGTGACTTTAAAATGCAGAAATACAGAATAATCTTCATTAAACCTAAGGAAACCTTTTCCTGCTGGATTTCATTGTATCTCAGACTGACAGGACACCCCACACTGTGCTTAGGGTGTTTTATTCTTATTTCTTCTTTTCCTCCTCTGGCTTAGGATTATTTATGTTCTCAGCCAGCAGCTCAGGGGAAAGGAGCTTGTGCTTTAGGGGTAGCAGAAAAATAATCAACAAAAAAATGAATTATTGTGAGCAGCTGTGCCTGGGCTGGGGTTCCCCTTGTGAGGTGTGAAAAAAAGGCAATCACTTGGTTTTGAAACTTTAAAAGTTTAATAGTAATAAAATGGTTATAAAAATAGCAATATAATTAGAGTAATAAAAATGTGAACAATTAGGATTAGGACAATATGAGAAAATAAGAACAAAGTTAAAGACAGTCCAGGTACCTTTTCTGGACAAAATGAGCCCAAAAAGGCCCCACGTGCACAGAGGATTAACCCTTAAAACAACAGCCTGTTGCACATTCCCACAGCTCATCCCTGGTGCATCAATTCCATTCCCACCCAGGATTCTGTCTGGGCAGGGTCAGCTCCTTCCTCTGGATCCTGACGGCGTCTCCAGGGCTGAGCAGGCAGGAAGAAGTTCGTTTGTCCTGAGAAGGGAGCAATAAATTCTCTTTCTCTGACAGATGCAGGTGTCCTGTGGCTGCTGTCTGGGGTGAGTCCTTTCTCTAGGAAAAGTATCTCACCCAGCACAGTTTCTATTTTAACATTTTGTTATAACCTAAAACTGTATTTAACACACTGCTTAAGAGAATGAACCCAGCATCACTTTCTAACACAACCAACACGGATCATATTCATGTGAATATTTGTGGAAAGCCAATTATAAAATGCACATTTTTCACGTGAGGGAACATTTCTGCATCCCGGGGGAAGCTGGGAATGCGCAGCTGATCCAGAGGGAAGGAGAAGCGCCGAGGTGCGGTGGGAGAGGAGCGCTGTCCCCACGAGGTGGCAGGAGCTGCCTTCCTTCCTTAGCCCTCCATCCCCGGGGCTGTCCCGCTCCACCTGGGCTGCTCGGGAGCAGAGCTGGAGCAGCTGCGGGCAAGTGTCGCTCCAGGACACTGTGAAAAGTGCATATTACATGGTTCTACACAGATATTTACTGCGTGTATTTTGCTGTATTGATAAGTAGTGCTGGATTAACATTTTAATAGGATGGTAAGTGTAGTTTTGTAGTTAAATGTCACAGACATATTTTATGAAAAATCCTTTCGTTAGGATCTTTTGTCCTGAGGAGCTGGGAAGCTTCAGCTTCCCCATCTTTTGCTGCTTTGGGATGTGATTTGGAGAATTGTTTACGCAGCATGAGAAATTGTTTTTACTTGATGACCAATGACAGCCACCTGTGTTGAGCTGTGAGCAGTCACAAGATTTTATCATCATTCCATTCCTTCCTTTGGCAGCCTTCTGATGAAATCCTCTCTTCTATTCTTTTAGTATAGTTTTAATAGATCATTTTCTTGTAATATATATCATAAAATAATAAATCAGCCTTCTGAAACATGGAGTCAAGATTCTCATCCCTCACCTCATCCTGGGACCCCTGTGAACACCACCACAGTTAAAAGGTAACTTTTGTATTAAATTAAGAGCTATGTATGTGAGATATTTTTTTAAGAAAGGAATGAGGTACTTTGAGCAATTAGGACTGGAACAATACAAGACAATAAGCACTCACCCAGAGCAGCTGCTGCCCCTCTCCTGCTGGGGATCCCCAAACACCACAGCAGCCTTTGGGCTCAGTTCTGCTGCCATGAGGGGCACAGAAATGACTCTGCCAGGGACAGGACCCAGGGAGAGCTGGGGCTGGGCCAGGGAGGGTCAGGCTGGAATCAGGAAAGGTTCTCTCCCAGAGGGTGCTGGCACTGCCCAGGCTCCCCAGGGAATGGGCACGGCCCCGAGGCTGCCAGAGCTCCAGGAGGGTTTGGCCAGCACTGCCAGGGATGGGGCTGGGCTGGGATGATCCCTGTGGGTCCCTCCAGCTCAGGATATTTTGGGTCTCTGTGAATGATTTCTCATTTGGAAAGGAAGCAGCCCCAGCTCTCAGGCAGCTGTTCTGGTGGCTGTCACCTCTGTGAGAACACTGTGCCTTCCTTCCCTCCTCCCTGCAATGGTTTTGCTTTCCGAGTTTCCAGCTGCTCCCCTCCCCAGCTGGAGTGAGGAGCCCTTCCTTAGGAACCCCCACGGGCTCTGGGTACTGCCCTCAGTCCTGTCCCACACTTGTCACAACCTGAGCTCATTTTTAACTCACCTCCCATTTTCCCACTGCTGCTGGGTCCATTCCTTAATATTCCCTGCAGTTCTTGGCTGCTGCTTTCTTGTTTCAGTGTGCAAGTGCTCCTGGCTAGTTCCTAAGCCCTGGTTCTCGTGCTGGCCCCACTGATTCTCTCCCTGGAGAACCACCCCAGCCTGTCCCAGCTGGAAGCACTGGGCCAGGCACTGCTGCAGCTCCTGGACCAGTTTCTCTCTGAGTTTGGGGTTTGGAGCTTTGCCTGCACAGGAGCAGGAGGAGTTCCCTGGCATCCTGGTGAGCATCTTCCCTGCATCTCCTCAGAATGAGAGTTTCCAGTTTGGTTATTAATTACAATTCTGGCTATGTGTTGGAGCGAGCTGCAGCTGGTTCTGAGTTGTCTGCTCTATTTCTGAGTCCTGCTTTCACAGCTTTCTGAAAGTCTTCTTGCCTTTACTGATTCCCACATGGCTGGAGGTGTTTCTCTGGGGCATTTATGGGAATGGAGAGCAGGACTGGGAGCACTGCTCAGCTGCTGCCTGGAGGGGATGTGCTGAACCTCCAGGCCACCAGGCTCTGCAGGCAGAACCCTGAGGAAGATAAAGGTGTGTTTGGTATGCAGAAAATGCAAAACCTGCGTGGCTTTGTGCAAAGCTGTGATGAAGCAATGTTACTAAGGAACGTCAGTGTTGTGGGCAGTGCTATTTTTAGCTGTACTGAAAAGGGATAAATACTGAGCTTTTGGAGTCTCTGAACAGCTTTGTGTGTGCCAGCCATGGAGACCCCATCTCTTCTATCAATTGCTGTCAGCATTCAGGTATGGTTTTTCTGAAATCCAATCCCCATCCTGGTAATTAATCTGCCACCCGAGCTCCCTCACTGTCAGCCTGCCTGGTGCTGCCTGGCTGGTCAGTCCCATTGAACATCCTGGAGCTTTTGGGGACTGCTCACAAGTTCTGTGAAAATTGTATGTGGTAAGCTCAGATGGTGGTCAGTTAATAATCGTATTTAAACAGTGATTGAATAGAAAATATTTAGTGATTGAATAAAAAAAAAGTGATTGAATAGAAAATTAAATATCATCAAAAATGAATATTTCCCTTACAAGCACAAAAATAAGTGTGTGTTTGCTGTATTCTCGAAGAGTTACTGTATTGATTCCCAATAACAGATCCAAGCTATTACAATCATTTCATCTGTTAATTCTTTTAAAACATCCTTGTTGTCTTTTCCCTTCTTGGTAAAGTTTTATTTTTACTCGTCTCTAACTTTCCCTATCTTTTGAGTGTTTTTGCTAAGTGATCTCTTTGAGTAACCTCCCTTGGTTGCAAGGCTGATTTTTATTTAAGGACAGATTTGTGGTGGCTGTTACTAATACACAGCCCACTGTGATGAGGGAGTGTCCTGCTTTGGGCTGGGACAGAGCTCAGTTCCCTCCCAGGAGCTGGGAGTGATTTGAATTCAGAATGAGGATATTGAGCTGGGGTTACACCACCAGAGGCTGACATTATCTCCCTGCAAGGTGAGATGTTCTCCCAGTGCCATAACCTGCCCCAAGATTTGGCAAGAAGTTATGCAGAAGTAACAAAGGAAATAAAACATTCTTGTGGCTCATAATTAGGGCTGTTTCGAAGAGGATTTTTCTCTGGTGGTCGTTTCCCAGCAGTGAAATTGCAGTGTTTCCATTCATGGAAGAGAAATCACCTCAGAAATAACAAACAGATCAAACCTGTGCATCTGAGCAAGCCCTGAGCTAAAATGGTGTAAAACAGGACAGTGCTGAAGGCAGAGCCCTCTGCTTTTCTTGTTTTGGGTTTCTTCACCAAGGCCTAAGCCACTGCTGGAAAGACTCCCTGTGGAATTCCCTGATAACTGGAAATGGGGGAAAAAAATGTTCCCCTCAGCTCTTTAAACCAAGAGCTGTTGGTAATTTCATTCTCTCCTGGAGTGCTACTGCAGTGGTGATGAGATTTAGCCTAATCTGCATTAATGCTGCCTTTTAGCATTGGTTTAGGAAGGAGCCCAAAACCCCACCTGGAGCTCCACAGGGCTGTTCTGGAACAGGCACAGGGCTGGAGATCCATCCTTTATAGGGAATAATAAATGTTAATGCACTCCTTAGCATTTCAATGGCATGATTAAAAATTCCAGAGCTTTATTAATTGAATATTTTATATTCCTGCAAATGGCCTTGATCCTCACAATGGCATACTAATTCCAAGGGAAGGGAGAGGGAACACGTTCAGATTCCTGCAAGGAGTCCCTGCAAACAAGGCTTTTAAACTGACTGCATCAATGGGTTCTTGGGCAAGGTGCTGTGCATGAGCAGGGCCCTGGAGGCAGCGTGGATGTGTGTGCATTTTGGATTTATGGGGCTCCAGAGTCACATGGGTGGGGTTTGCTCTTGGTACTGCAAGGAGGAGCTCAGTAATGGATTATCCCAGGGGATTAAAGTCCTGTAGGTTTCAGTCACCAGCCCATCAAGGACACCAGCGTTGTGATTCTGGGCTGCAGGGCTGAACCTTTCCCCTCTTGTTAGAATTTAAGGAAATTCCAGGCTTCTCCTCCCCTGAAGTCACCAAGAGGGGGAAGGTTTGACAGAAGGGAATTCATGACCCTGTTCAGGAGATGAGGAGGAGCAGCTGAGGGAGCTGGGAAGGGGCTGGAGAATTCCTGAGGAGCTGGGAAGGGGCTGGAGAATTCCTGAGGAGCTGGGAAGGGGCTCAGCCTGGAGCAGAGGAGGCTCAGGGGGCCCTTGTGGCTCTGCACAGCTCCTGCCAGGAGGGGACAGCCGGGGGGGTCGGGCTGTGCTCCAGGGAACAGGGACAGGAGCAGAGGGAACGGCCTCGGGCTGGGCCAGGGCAGCTCAGGGTGGGCACAGCAGGAATTTCCCCATGGAAAGGGGGCTCAGGCCTTGGCACTGCCCAGGGAGGGTTGGAGTGCCCATCCCTGCAGGTGTCACCTGGAGGTGGCACTCAGAGCTCTGGGCTGGGGACAAGGTGGGCACTGGGCACAGCTGGGACTCTGATCTTGGAACTCTTTTCCAGTCTCAGGGATTCCAACGTTCCCAATTCAGTTTTCTCCTGGCAGAACTTCCATGCAGGGTTACAGGGAGTACATGTTGTTATAGATTTCAAATACATTTCTTGCTTTTCTTTCTCACATTCTGCAAAAATAGTAATTAAGAAATAAATAAGCCATTAAGACTGTGTGAGGCAGCCAAATCTGCCCCTTCTTTTGTGGGGTAAAGTTCACCAGTCCATTTCTGGTGAAATTTAGTGTCAGGTGTGGAGTTTTTACTCCACACTTTTCTGGCTATCCCAGCTTTCCACCCACTGAGACTCAGCACTGGTGACATCTTTTTCTTCCCCTCTCTCCTATTTTGATAACATCTGATTTTACTGCAGCACTTTCAAGACAAAAAAAAAAAAAAATAAAAGAAAAGCCTGTTAATAAAATTATTTTCCAAGAGCACTGGTGTCCCAGCTGAGCCTGGGAATTATCCAGGAGGCTGGAGAAGCAGCAGCTGAGAGGGAAGCAGTGATGCAATGAGAAGGGAAGCAGGGAGCCACTCTGGGTTGCCATGGCTACTCCATCCTGTGGCTCCCGTGTCCCTTTGGATGGCTTCATTCCAGAGCTGGCAGTGCTGGCACTGAGCCCACCAGGTCCAGGCACACTCGGTGCCCCAGGGCCACCAGTGGGGGCTGGGAGGAGCAGCCAGGGCACTGGGGGGGTCCAGGAGGGCAGGGTTAGGTTGGAGATGCTCCTGAGGAGGAGGAGCAGCTCAGTGGGATGTGGGTCCTGAGTCAGGGCTGCTGCCCAGCTCTGGCACACTGCCCTGGGGAAGGAGGAGTGACCCCTGGAGCCCTCAGGTTTCAGGGAATGAAGTTCCCTTGCAGCATTCCTCGTGCAGGATTTGGACAGTCAGTGAGTGCAGAGGTGCTGGCACTGATCCCCCTTCCCTGGCAGTGCTGGATCCCAGTGCTCCAGAAGAGAATCCTGGGGCCTCCACGAGGGCCTGGTGCTAGAGAAGTTTGGGAAGAGATGCTCCCAGGAGCTGGAGTGATTAGACAAAATAGGAGTGGAGATGGGATATTAGGAGTAAATTCCTTGCTGGGAGGGTGATGAAGGGCTGGGATGGAATTCCCAGAGCAGCTGTGGCTGCCCCTGGATCCCTGGCAGTGCCTAAGGCCAGGCTGGACTTTTGTCAGAACCCAGGACATCCCTCTGGCTGTCCTGGAGGGCTCCAGCCCCTGCCAGGGGCTCAGAGACCTTTGCACAGGGCCCAAGACCCCTGTGCCTTTGATTCTGACCCATGGAGCAAATTACCAACCTTATATCAGGATCTGCAAGCCACAAAAGTTTAAGCAGAATGACAGTTAGTTTGTCATGGGGTGAAAAATAGATTTTTGGGGTTTTTAGAATGGGGGCTCGGGGTCCCAAGATGGAGGAATTTGGGTGTGCCCCGTCCTTTTTTCTCCTTCTTCCTGGCCTCCATCTTCTGGATGATGGTGGCACTTTTGGATTGGGTTAAGGTAGAAACTCACTGTCTAACACAGGGGATAGGGATTGGGGAGTTATGGTAAATAAAGTACAGGGAGTTTTTGGTCTGGGGTGATTGTGGAATGATGGTGATTAATTGTTTAGTTTTTAATACTAGGAAATATAGAGGAAGGTTAATTGAAAAGAGATTGATGATAAATGGTTTGGACAATGTATGGAGATATGGTTTAATTGTTTAGCAAAACAAAATTTAAAATGTGAAAATAAAAAGAAAACAAATGCATAAAATGAGATTTAAATGTTAGTTCCTAGCAAGTGTTAAAATAATTAATATGTCTGCTGACCATCACACTACCTGTTGTGCAGTCTGGGATTTGATGAAAATCAGCTTTTGTCAGTGAGCAGATAACCAAAAAAGGGGAAGGAGCAGAATTTGGATTATAGTCTAACTGCAGAGAATTACTGGAATATTCTGTCTTCTTTTTGAAGCACTAGCAACAGGTCTGAAAAGCCACTCTGGCCTTTCAGCCGTTCAGAGGCTGCAGAGGGGAGGTTTCTGTGCTAGAAGTGATGGATGATGCTCCTTGCTAAGAGCTTTTATTCTCCCCAGGTGTCAGGTGCAGTAAAGCCAAGCCCTTCCTTCTCACAGACACTTGCACCTCACCTGGTGCTGCCCCCCGAGTTCCCCCCTGTGATCTCTCCTGGCCACAGCAGCCACGAGCTCCTGACTGATGCCAGATCAAACCTCTGCTGCCTGCTGAGGGGAGAGCAGCCCTTGCAAGGGCTCTTTGCTCAGGGCTGATGGGTTAAATTGGGCACGCAGCTCCTTTCCTCTGGAGCTGTGAAGGATTTCAGAGCAGTACAGCTTCATGCTCTGTGCTTTTCACTGGAATTACTGCTCTGTAACCCCCTGGAATGTATTTACCTCAGCTCTCCCTGGCAGTGCTCCTCTGGAACACAAAGAGCAGCAGCAGCAGAGCTGAGGAAGCACAAATGGGCCATTTTTTCCATTGCCAGCCCCAAAATGTGGGATCTGGGCACTGCTTCACCTGGGCAGTGGTGGCCAGGTGAATTTTGATTTTTATTTTTATTTCCTGTCACAGAGCACTGGCAGGGTTTGATACTGGGTGGGTGTTGCTGATGCTCCTGAGGGTAACTTCCATTCCTTACAGTCCTGGAATGCTTTGGGCTGGGAAGGGACCTTAAATCCCACCCAGTGCCACCCCTGCCATGACAGGGACACCTCCCACTGTCCCAGGCTGCTCCCAGCCCTGGCCTTGGGCACTTCCCTTCCAACCCAAACCATCCCTGTGGTTCTGTGACTGCTCCCAGGGCAGTTGTGGGATCTTGGAGCCCATTCCCTCTTTCTGTGGGAGTGGACATATCTTGGGATTTGCTCAGGGCATCCTGTGGGGCAGGGGCAGGAACCTGAAGCATGAACCCCAGTGGCTTTGGGATGATTCCTGCCTTTCTGTGTCAGTCCTCTCTGGAAAGCAAAGCCAAGAATCCCATTTTTTTAAATTTTATTTTTTGAGCCTGGCTTTGTCTGTGTGCTCCCAGTGCCCCAGAGCCATCACTGTGTGACAGGAAATGTGCCTTGGGGTGGCACCATGATGCTGGGACAAATCCCTGCCTTTTTGTGTCTCCCCTTGGGCTCTGGAGCTGTGCCTTGTTGACCTGTCTGAGCCAGCCCCCACTGCTCCTGGGGGAACTGAGCCTTTTCCAAACCAAACAGGGTGAATTTCCACAGGGTCTCCTGTCAGTCCTTCCAGCAGCAGGGAAAACCAACTTTCCCCAGGTGTGTCCCCAGCCCTGGCACACCTGCTCACACCTGGGCTGCACTAGTGACACTTCCAAACTCTATTCAGGGTGACATCTGGCAGGATGAGGAGCTTGTTTCATCCTTAGGTTCCCCTCATCCCAGGGTATTCTCCCTTCCAAAATCATTTGGGATGCCTGGAGGAGATCATTGGAGTGTCACCAGAGAGTTTAGCACACAGGACTGGGGAGCAGCTGGAAAAGAGTGCTCAGGAAAGAGGAGGCTGTGGTAGTGTCAGGGTCCCTGTGGCAGGAAGGGAATGATGAATCTGACTCCACGTTCTTAGAAATTTATTATTATATTATATTATATTATATTTATTATATTTATTATATCACATTATATTACATTATATTATATCATATCACATTATGTTACATTATAATACACTATATTTATTATATATCATATAATATCATATTATGCTATACTAAAACTATACTCAAGAATAGAGAAAGGATACAGACAGAAGGCTTAACAAGATACTAATTAAAAATCTGTGACTCTCCAGAGTCCAACAGAGCTGGCTGTGATTGGTCATTAAGTCACAACAATTCACATGAAACCAATCAAACAATCACCTGTTGGATAAACAATGTCCAACCACATTCCAGAGCAGCAAACACAGGAGAAGCAAATGAGATAATCTTGTTTTCCTTTTTCTCTGAGTGTTCTCAGCTTCCCAGGAGAAAATCCTGGGCAAAGGATTTTTCAGAAAACGTGATGGTGACAGGAAGCACAGGTTGGTTCACAGTGTGGGAAGAGGGAATGGGGAGCTTCACTCGGCTGGAGCCTCTCACAACCTTGTGAAAATATGATAAAAATGAAGGAAGAAAGAGTGCAGCACTCCCTGTTAGTGATAAGTTACATTATTGAGGGATTTGTCACCACCCCGTGCTGTGTATCATGAAATTACAGTGAGAAAAGCAAAGTTTTATTTGCTCACTGTGTGGGAGACAAAGCCTTTTACTTGAGGTTCAACTTCTACCACCCATGTTTCTGGAATTATAAATGTAATTAACTGACTGTGGTGTGACAAGGGCAGCTTGGAAGTGCTAAACTGCTCAAGTTTTGGATGGGAAAAATCCATCCTCGTGCAAGCTGGAGGGGGGCCTTTGCTGGCTGCTCTCCCTGGGAAAATGAAAGCAAAAAGCCATTTTTTTGTCATAAAGGAAAAACAGTTTTGTTGTTTAAAGGCTCTGGGATGTTTCCAAATTGTTCTGTTAAGAAGCTGAGAAATAAATACATATTGTAAAATGAATTTAATTTGGGCTGGCACTTAAATTCATGATGAAAGAAGGATCATAAAAAGCCTGCGAGAACTCCAGGCTGTGAATGGACATTCCCAGGCATCTCTGTCTCTGTGAGCTCCATACTGCCTGGAAAACAGGAGTGCTTTTGGGAATGGCACAAGGCTATGCCCAGTTTATTGCTGCAGGAGCCCTGAGTGTGTGCAGCACCCAGCACCTGCATTCCCACACCCACCGTGCCTTCCCCTTCCCTCGATTTTTTTCTCTGCAATTGTTTTCAGAAATAGAATCCCAGAATCCCAGACTGGTTTGGGTTGGAAGGATCTTAAATCCCACCCAGGGTCACCCCTGCCATGGCAGGGACACCTCCCACTGTCCCAGGCTGCTCCAAGCCCCAATGTCCAGCCTGGCCTTGGGCACTGCGAGGGATGGGAATCCTGCAGTAGCCTGCTTATTGTGGGGAAATGTTCCAGAAGGATCAGCTTGGGACTGACCTGGCACAGGAAATGTAAACCTTGTCCAATTTATAAGCACTGAAAAGGTCCTAGTGAGAAGCACCAGGTAACTTCCCTAAATCTAGTGGTATCCTCCTTTCTTCAGTCATTCTCCCTGCCAGGGAGCAGGGGCAGGTGGGGATCCCATATTCCAATTCCATCTTTTTCCCAGGCTCCTGCCAGCCCTGAGCCCAGGGGTGTGGGGACAGCACTGGAGCACTCCAGAGATGAGCCTGGGTGTGACCCAGAGCCAGCTGCTCCTGGCCTCAGCAGGAATCCATTCCACAGGAAAACCTGGGAGACATGGACTGGAAAATGGTGGCAGTGAATGTGGGAGTGGGTGCCCAGTGCAGCTCAGTTGTTGTTTGCACAGAGCCTGGTTTTGTGTTTCACTCTGAGAATCCAGACCCCAATGATCCAGCAGCACTTTCATTTGTTAGAGAAAGAAATTTAAACAATGATTGGTGTGAAACTCAGCTCCCTTCTGCCTCCCCAGAGCTCACCTCAGGCTTCAGCTGGGTTGGGGTTTGACCTCTCTTATTCCACCCCAGGGGAGCACAACCACCCCTGGGCATTCCCTCCACATCCTCCAGGTCACTGCCTGCCCCAGAAAATCCAGGATGCAATCTCCCACCATTAAGCACAGGAGCAGCAAATCAGCCCTGGGAGTTTATTTATAGATCCTGGAGATGCACAGTTCTTGCATTCTATTAAGCAGGGCAGGAACAGAGTGAATTCTTGGTCCGGTGCTGGGAAAAATGCAGTGGATTTTTGCTGGAGTCTCCACTGGTTTAACCTGGGCCAGGTGATGAATGGTTCAGCTACCAGAGGGTCTCTGCTGCCTGCTGCAGGGTCTGGGGGGGGACAGCAGAAAGTACTGCAGAGGTAATAAATGATGTGGACATCTTGGGGAGGGAGGGAAGGAGGGAAGGAAGGAGGGAAGGAAGGAAGGAAGGAAGGAAGGAAGGAAGGAAGGAAGGAAGGAAGGAAGGAAGGAAGGAAGGAAGGAAGGAAGGAAGGAAGGAAGGAAGGAAGGAAGGAAGGAAGGAAGGAAGTGGCGGAAGGAAGGGAGGGAGGAAGGAAGGAAGGAAGTGGTGGAAGGAAGGAAGGAAGGAAGGAAGGAAGGAAGGAAGGAAGGAAGGAAGGAAGGAAGGAAGGAAGGAAGGAAGGAGTTTGTGCTTTGTTTTTAAGGAAATCATTCAAGGCTGTGGTTAAGCAATGTTGCTAAGAAACATAAGCTGTGAGAGGATACAAAGTGAGCTGTGGAAATAATAAATTGGCTCCTTGCTTGCACCAGGAGTCCCATCTCTCACTTGCTGTCAGTAGGGCCTGTGTGGAACACGTGTGCTCAACCACCTCCTGCTCCTTCAGTACATTCATTTAGCCTTGTTTCTGATAATTAGCCCAAATGCTCAGCATCCCCACATTTGCCAAGAACTGTGAAACCAGCCTTGTTCATCTGGAGAACGTGTCTGCAGCAGCAGGCCCAGTGAGGGCATGAGGCCAAGGCTTCCCTCTTCTCCTGTGCTCCTCCCATCTCTATTTTGGGCACAGATTTAGGCTGCAGGGCTGGAGGGATCTGTCTGGCCTTCTCTCACTGGAGAGTGGCATGGGTTTGGTTCTTGCCCCCACAGGCAGCAGGGTTCTGCTGACTGTTCAGCAGAGATTTGAGACCTTTTGAATTGTTCTTCTCACAGTTTGTTCTGCTGTGTCACAGATCTCTTAAGTGTCACAGAATCTCAGGATCCCTGGGGCTGGAAAAGCCCATCCCAGCTGTGCCCAATGCCCACCTTGTCCCCAGCCCAGAGCTCTGAGTGCCACCTCCAGGTGACACCTGCAGGGATGGGCACTCCAACCCTCCCTGGGCAGTGCCAAGGCCTGAGCCCCCTTTCCATGGGGAAATTCCTGCTGGGCCCACCCTGAGCTGCCCTGGCCCAGCCTGAGACCGTTCCCTCTGCTCCTGTCCCTGTTCCCTGGAGCACAGCCCGACCCCCCGGCTGTCCCCTCCTGGCAGGAGCTGTGCAGAGCCACAAGGGCCCCCTGAGCCTCCTTTGCTCCAGGCTGAGCCCCTTCCCAGCTCCTCAGGAATTCTCCAGCCTTTCCTAGCTCCATTCCCCTCCCTTTCCAGCCCCTCCAGGTCTCTCTTGCCGTGAGGAGCCCAGAACTGACAGAGGACTCGAGGTGCCCCAGCAGTGCCAGCTCAGGGGACACCCAAGGCTCCTTTGTGGTTCTGAGAAGCACCACGGGCAGGGGCAGGGTGGCAGCACAGCAGTGACAGTCCCTACCAGCAATGCTGAGGGACCAGGGACATGGAACTGGAGCCGTGCTCTGAGCACCGTGCTCACACCCTGCACTCATTCCCACTGGAGAGCTGATGGAAGGGCAATGGCAGAGACAGGGAATGTGGCTGTGGAGCAGAAGGAATGGCAGACAGGGAATGTGGCCCTGGAGCAGAAGGAAGGACAATGACAGACAGGGAATGTGGCTGTGGAGCAGAAGGAATGGCAGACAGGGAATGTGGCCCTGGAGCAGAAGGAAGGACAATGACAGACAGGGAATGTAGCTGTGGAGCAGAAGGGAGGACAATGACAGACAGGGAATGTGGCTCTGGAGCAGAAGGAATGGCAGACAGGGAATGTGGCCCTGGAGCAGAAGGACAGTGACAGACAGGGAATGTGGCCCTGGAGCAGAAGAAGGACAATGACAGACAGGGAGTGTGGCTCTGGAGCAGAAGGAATGGCAGATAGGGAGTGTGGCCCTGGAGCAGCTGGAGGAGTTTTGGGAAGGCTGACTCTCCAGTCACAGCACGTGCAGGGAGACCCAGCCTCCCGAGATCCGAGAGCCATTAATCATGTGGAATTAAGGCAGTTAATCAAGTCTCAGGAACTGACAAAAGATTGTCCCTGAGGCTTTTTACCTGCAGTCTCTTTGGAAAATGATGGTTTCAGCTTTCCACTCGGCTGCCCCGCGGGCGGAGCCGTCCCTTCGGCAGAGCCCAAGGTCACCCGTGATCCAGCAGAGCCCGGAGCCCTGCTGGGGCTGGCACTGCCATGCTGGGCTCACCCGGTGCCACAGGGGCCCCAGCAGGTGCTGCACACATCAGTTCCCTCTCTGGAAGCTGAAGCATTTCCCAGCGGATCCACCATGAGCTGTGGGCAGGGATGTGCAGCTCGAGGCTCGGGCTCTGCTCTCGCTCTCCGAGTTCATGCTGGAGCACTAATCCAGCTCATCTTTTCTCATTACATCATTTATGTAATTGATTTCAAACTGAATTGCTCCAGATGCTGATCCTGCCCTCCTGGCTGGCGCCTGCTTTCTTCGTGTCACAGCCGACCAGGGGTGGATGGCCCAGCCCAGGGCTGCTCCCTGCGGGGGGAATGCTCCAGGGGCAGATCCCACATGGACAGAGAGGGGCCTGAGGCCACAGCTGGCACAGCCCTCCCAGCTCACAGCCTCTGGGATGTGTGGGACAGGAGCCCTGGGGCCGTGTCCCAGCTGTGCACTCACAGCACAGAGCTGGTGGGGGCTGGGATGAAGACATTCCTGGAAACAGGGACCTGGTGAGATGCCTGGGATGTCACTGTCACCCCCGTGCACACAGGGCTGGTGCTGAGAGCTCCCTGGGGTCTGTGGGCAGTGCAGCTTGGGGACAGGGACACGGGGAAGGGACATGGGACTTCAGGTGGGCATTGGAGACTTTGAGAGGCCATGGACACAGGGAATGGCTCCCAGTGCCAGAGGGCAGGGATGGATGGGAGATTGGGAACTGGGAATTCCTGGCTGGGCTGGAATTGCCAGAGCAGCTGGGGCTGCCCCTGGATCCCTGGTAGTGCCCAAGGCCAGGCTGGACACTGGGACACCCTGGGACACTGGGAGGTGTCCCTGCCATTCCCTCCTGCCCAAAGGAGCCAAGAGCAGCTGTTCTGTGTCCTGTCCCAGGACTGCCCAGGAGCAGGGTTATTCCCTCAGCATTCCCGTGTGGATCAGGGCTCGGGACCATTTTCCCCATCCAGTTCTGCCGTGGCAGTGCCAGCAGCCCCGTTCCAGGTGCAGATCCCGGGAGGGCAGGTGAGGCAGAGCGGGACATCCCATCCTTGTCTCCTGTCATTGCCAGCAGGAGCAGCAGGTGGCGAGCCCAGCCTGGTTTTCGTTCCTGCTCCACCCGCAGGAATTCCCCGGGAGCAGCAGCACGGCAGCGCTGGCACTGCACTTGGAACGGGTGGGTCTGTCCCTGGCCCGAGCCCTGGGACACGGGGGACAGCTCCTCCTGTGCTCCTGATCCAGAGCTTTGCCTCGGGCTCGTCCCTCTGAACAGACTGCCCAGCCTTTTCCTCCTTGGCAGGGAACATTCCAGAGCTCGTCCTGCCAGGGGCTGGCATTAAAGTCAATTAAAGTCAGCCCAGGCAGTGAATGCTCTCAGCTGAGTGGGGAGGTCCTGGTGGATGCTCTGCTCCAGCTCTTTCACCTCATGCCCTAAAGTCTGGGGCAGGGCTTGGAATTCACAGAATCCAAGAGTTTGGGTTGGGAGGGACCTCAAATCCCACCCAGTGCCAGCCCTGCCATGGCAGGGACACCTCCCACTGTCCCAGGGTACTCCAGCCCCAGTGTCCAGCCTGGCCTTGGGCACTGCCAGGGATCCAGAGGCAGCCACAGCTGCCCTGGGAATTCTGTGCCAGGGTCTGCCCGCCCTGCCAGGAACCATTCCTTCCCCATATCTCACCCCAGTTTCCCCTCTGTCAGTTTGAACCCACCCCCCCTTGTCCTGTCCCTCCATCTCTTGTCCAAAATCCCTCTGCAGGTTCTTTGCAGGCCCCTTCAGACACTGGAAGGATGGATTGCCAGGGAGCCCTTGGAGTTTTCAGCTGCATTAAACCTCTCCAAGATATGATTTGCTGTTTTTCATATTTTTTTTATCAGTCTGTGGAGAATAAATTAGCCGAGGTAGGAGGTGTGGTTACAGGGATGATTAAGAGGTAGGGACTGTCCCTTCAGGTCTCTGGTACCTGCTCACAGCCCTCCTTGACCTCAGGGAAGAAAGAAGTTGGTTAAAATTGGAGTTACTCAGTTTAACTGAGATAAATAAACCACACACAGCACCAGGAACCTCTCTTGGAGAAATTAATTTGAATCAAGTTGCAGGAATAACTTATATTTTTCTGTGGTTATTTCAGGGGGGAAACTGAAAACATTTTTTGCAGAATGTGGCAAGGGATGATCTCAACACTTCCTGGGAAAAACCTGAACAATGGAGACATTTGGATAAGGCTGGAAGTGCTGCCAGGGAATTAGGTCATGCTTGGCCAACGCTCCCAGGGAGGCACAGGGGATTGTGGGGTGTCTGTGCAGGACCAGGAGCTGGGCTGGAGGATCCCTGGGGGTCCCTTCCCACTCAGGATATTCCGGGATTTGGGTTGGAATTCTCTCCCCTGGTGTTCTGTGTATCCCCCTCGCTGGGGTTCCATGGGATCCCTTCCTGTGGGAGGCACTGCTGTGGGCTGGGCTTGGAGCACAGGAGGGGCGACACTGGCAGGAATTTGGGGGGCTGTGCCAAGACACCAGAGTGAGATCCACGATGGAATGTGTTCTGGAGTGCTGGCTCTGGGCCTGGAATGAGCCTTTCCACAGAGTGCTGTCCCTGACCAGCACTGGGATTGCTTCCCCTGCTCCCAGCAGAACTCTGCAATTCCTGCTCCATGCACCAAACACCTGAGGTCCTCTGGGAGAGCACTGGTGCTTCCCAAGAGAAACAGAGATGCCCTGACTTCTGTCCAGAGAACCATCCTGCTCTGAGCACAGATCCTGTGAGGAGCAGCTGAGGGAGCTGGGGAGGGGCTGGAGAATTCCTGAGGGAGCTGGGAAGGGGCTGGAGAATTCCTGAGGGAGCTGGGGAGGGGCTGGAGAATTCCTGAGGAGCTGGGAAGGGGCTGAGCCTGGAGCAGAGGAGGCTCAGGGGGCCCTTGTGGCTCTGCACAGCTCCTGCCAGGAGGGGACAGCCAGGGGGGTCGGGCTGTGCTCCAGGGAACAGGGACAGGACAAAGGAGGTTTAGTTTGGATGTTGGGCAGATTTCCCCATGGAAAGGTGGTGAAGCAGGGGCAGCACTGGAGTGCCCATCCCTGCAGGGATTTAAAGCCCTGTGGATGTGGCACTTTGGGGACATGGGGCACACTGGGGAATGGCTGTACTCGATCTCAGAGGGCTTTCCCAACTTCCAGGATTCTGTGATGGCAGGAGCAGAGCTCTGATCCCCTGGCAGTGCCCCTCAGCACAGTCAGTGTGGTGAGAGCCCCTCTGCCCCTCTGAGCCACAGCCCAGGCAGTCCCTGGGCCTCCTGGTGGGATGTCCCAGCTGGGGGGACAGCCAAGGCACTGGGACAAGGGGACAACACCTTGGCCCTGCTGCTCTGGGCCCCTCTGGGGGTGCCCACAGTGCAGCAGGGCACGTGAGAGCACGGCAGGTGTGGCTCCAGCTGGGTGAAATGCATTTTCTGGCTGCTTGGTATCTCCCAGGGCAGCCTGAGTGAGCCCAGGATCAGTTCTGGAGTTAAACCCCCCTTGTTTCCAGCACACAGTGCTGCTTCTCCCTGTGTGGCCCCGTGGGGAAGGGAGGCGAGGCTGCACTGCCATACCTCCCTCTGCCAGCCCTGAGAGCAGAGCCCAGAAGTAATGGACTGAGGAGCCATTTGGAAGGATTTGAAAGCCCTGTTGCACATCAGTCTGCAGTGTCCCCACTCCATTAATATTCCAGGGAGAGGAATGTAACAGAGCCATCTCGTGATTACTCTGCTGATTACGGGGCATCATTACCCGTCCCTCTCGGAGCTCTCAGCCAGCTCTGGGCTTTGAAGCTGCAGACAAATAATGAAGGTGCAGAGCAGAGAGCACCCTCTCTCTCCCTCTCCCCAGGTAAAACACCCTCTGTGATTTATTACCTCCCCTTAAGGAAAGCAGGACATAAATTACGAAGCGTTGCCAAATCTTTCAGCCCTCACAGACAAGGCCATTTGCTAAACAGTCTCTTGGAAGGTCCTTTTGATGCTGCCAAACATCCTAACAGAATTTACCTGGAAACAGGAGTTCTTGATGAGTTCCATTATTAATCTATAGAAAGGAGTTGCTTTTCTTGCTCAGAGATGTGTTGGAAATGGAAAACACAGTTCGGAGCTCCCACAGTTCCATGATCCCACCTTCAGTGGGCTGAGAGGGCTCTGTTCCAGCCCTGGTTCTTCCTGCCTTGATATAGGGAGGATCTGATCATGGGATTTATGGAGAGATCTGTGCCTGAGTCCAGCGTCATTCTGCAGGACAGGCATAGAAAAAGTGAGATAAAATTGAAAATAAACTTGGGGCAGTGCTGTCAGACAGCAGGGACATCCTCATCCCTTGTGTGCAGGGAGCCCAGAGCTGGACACAGCACTCCAGGAGCTGTCCTTGGCATCTCCCAGCTCTCCCGGGCCCCTTCACCCCCCAGGGACATATTTTCATCAGTTAAGCCAGGAAAAGGCTAAAATTATTTCCCTCTGGAGCCCACAGTTGTATTTCCACTGCTTATCTTGCTCCCTCCTCTGAGGCTCTTGAACTCCACATTTTCCCATGGTCCTGTATCCAAGGCTGCATCATCCATGAGTTTTCTTCCTGCTGTGAGTCCAGGTCCAGCACAGCATCTCCCCAGCTCATTGCAGCAATCACCTGCATCAAGAAATCATCTGTATCCACCCTGGAGATTCCCTGATCACCTGCATCCAGCCTGTCACAGCGTGCCCAGAGTGGCTGCCCCTGGATCCCTGGCAGTGCCCAAGGCCAGGCTGGACCCTGGGACACCCTGGGACAGTGGGAGGTGTCCCTGCCTTGGAAGGGCTGGCACTGGGTGGGCTCTGAGGTCCCTTTAACCCAAACCAGTCTGGGATTCTGTTCTATGATAGAGCCCATCTGGCAGGCACTGGAATGGTTAAAGCCACCCAGGGCCACCAGGGCCCATCTGTGGGGAGGCATTCCAGGCAGGAATTGACCCCTGGGTCCATGGGAACCTGGCTGGGGCTCAGCTGGAACTGGTGACCCCCCCCTTGTTCACCCTCCCCAGAGTGCTGCCTGAACAGCACATCCATGTCCACATCCACAGGGAGCAGGAGTCGTGCCCAGTTCCAGCTGATACAGGGAAGGCTCCCCCAGCCTGATCCGATCCATCCGTCGATCCATCCATCCATCCATCCATCCATCCGTCGATCCATCCATCCATCCATCCATCCATCATCCATCCATCCATCATCCATCCATCCATCCATCATCCATCCATCCATCCATCCATCAATCCATCCATCCATCCCTCCATCCATCCATCATCCATCCATCCATCCATCCATCCATCCATCCATCATCCATCCATCCATCCATCCATCCATCCATCCATCATCCATCCATCATCCACCATCCATCCATCCATCCATCCATCCATCCATCCATCCATCATCCATCCGTCCATCCATCCATCCATCCATCCATCCATCCATCATCCATCCATCCATCCATCCATCCATCCATCATCCATCCATCCATCCATCCATCCATCCATCATCCATCCATCCATCCATCCATCCATCCTTCCATCCATCCATCCATCCACCATCCATCCCTCCATCCATCCATCCCTCCATCCATCATCCATCCATCATCCACCATCCATCCATCCATCCATCCATCCATCCATCCATCATCCATCCATCCATCCATCCATCATCCATCCGTCCATCCATCCATCCATCCATCATCCATCCATCATCCACCATCCATCCATCCATCCATCCATCCATCCATCCATCCATCATCCATCCATCCATCCATCCATCCATCCATCATCCATCCATCATCCATCCATCCATCCATCCATCCATCCATCCATCCATCATCTGTCCATCCATCCATCCATCCATCCATCCATCCATCCATCCGTCCATCCATCCATCATCCATCCATCCGTCCATCCATCCATCATCCATCCATCCATCCATCCATCCATCATCCATCCATCCATCCATCCATCCATCCATCCATCATCCATCCATCCATCCATCCATCCATCCATCCTTCCATCCATCCATCCATCCACCATCCATCCATCCATCCATCCATCCATCCATCCATCATCCATCCACCATCCACCATCCATCCATCCATCCATCCATCCATCCATCCATCCATCCATCATCCATCCATCCATCCATCCATCCATCCATCCATCATCCATCCATCATCCATCCATCCATCCATCCATCCATCCATCCATCCATCCGTCCATCCATCCATCCATCCATCCATCATCCATCCATCCATCATCCACCATCCATCCATCCATCCATCCATCCATCCATCCATCATCCATCCATCCATCCATCCATCCATCCATCCATCCATCCATCATCTGTCCATCCATCCATCCATCCATCCATCCATCCATCCGTCCATCCATCCATCATCCATCCATCCATCCATCCATCCATCCATCATCCATCCATCCATCATCCATCCATCATCCATCCCTCCATCCCTCCATCCATCCATCCATCCATCCATCATCCATCCATCCATCCATCCATCCATCATCCCTCCATCCATCATCCATCCATCCATCCATCATCCATCCATCCATCCATCCTTCCATCCATCCTTCCATCCATCCATCCTTCCATCCATCCATCCATCCATCCATCATCCATCCCTCCATCCATCCATCCATCCATCCATCCATCCATCCATCCATCATCCATCCATCATCCCTCCATCCATCCATCCATCCATCCATCCATCCATCCATCCATCCATCCATCCATCATCCCTCCATCCATCCATCCATCCCTCCATCCCATCTCCCCCAGCCCACCCCCAGCAGTTTCAGGTGGGCCACGCTTTTCCAAGCCAGCCTGGACCGGGCCTGAAGGCAGGAGGGATGGCAGAGGCTGGATTGGGAGAGGGCCACGATGCCGAGGGGGAGATGAGATGAGTTGAGTTGTCAGCCGGGGTTCGGGGGTCAGAGCAGTGATTTATTTTTAATTTGGCTGGCTGACAGCTGGGATTTCATTTGTGGCTCCGCAGGCCACCCCGAACAGGAGGTGTCAGCTGAAGTGTCACATCACATCAGAGCAGGGCCGCCTGTGCTGCACTCACAGACACCTTGCAGTGACTCCCTGCAAACTCCAGCTGGGAGGAGGGAGCCTGGAGCAGCCTGTCCTGCCCTGGGAGTGCAGCAGGATGGATCTGCCCCCTGACACACACAGCAGCACCTGCCAGGCCTCAGCACCTGAGAGAGCCACAAACCCAGCCTGGCTGCCAAGCAGGGACCAGCTACACCCTCCCCGTGGTCCAGAGGAAACACTAAATCCATCCAGCAACCATGGCCTGGATTTATTGATGGAATTAATGGCACAGATTGAAATTAATGCTGGAGCTGGGCCAGGGGAGGTTTAGGGCTGGATATCAGGGAAAGGTTCTCCCCCAGAGGGTGCTGGCACTGCCCAGGCTCCCCAGGGAATGGGCACGGCCCCGAGGCTGCCAGAGCTCCAGGGGGGTTTGGACAGCACTGCCAGGGATGCCCAGGGTGGGGTTGTTGGGGGTCTGGGCAGGGCCAGGGGCTGGATCAATGATCCCTGTGGGTCCCTCCAGCCCAGGACATTCCATGGTTTTATGACAGCTGCTCTAACCCTCTCCTGCTGCCAGCTGGGGTGGGTCACTCCAGTCACTTGTGGAAGCTCAGTGGGAAGGAGAAGCTCAGCTCCTCTCCATGTGTCTTTTCCTGC
Source organism: Haemorhous mexicanus (assembly GCF_027477595.1). Taxonomy (NCBI): domain Eukaryota; kingdom Metazoa; phylum Chordata; class Aves; order Passeriformes; family Fringillidae; genus Haemorhous; species Haemorhous mexicanus. The sequence continues at coordinate 65,576,671 of NC_082346.1, read as the reverse complement.
TGGTCTGCTCTGATGCCTTCAGACCTGTTTGCATCAGTTTTAATCACAGAATCCCAGATGGATTTGGATTGGAAGGACCTTAAATCCCATCCATCCCACCCCTGCTGGGGCAGGGACACCTCCCACTGTCCCAGGCTGCTCCAGCCCCAGTGTCCAACTCGCCCTGGGCACTTCCAGGGATCCAGGGGCAGCCAGAAGCCCTTTTTGCCTCCCCATCTCCCCAGGCTGTGCTGGTGCAGCAGGTCCTGCTCTGTGCATTACTTGCCTCTTCCCACCATAAACTGCAATAATTTTTCCCCATCTGTTTTCCACTTGTCACAAACCCTTTGAATTCTCAGCCTGGCTGCCCCAGCTGCTCAGAGACCAGCCCGGGTCAGTCTGGGCTGTGCCTGCCGTGCCTGTGGTGCTTTTCCTTGCCCAGACTGCTCAGGGAAAAGCCAGACAGTGCCAGGGCTGGGGAGATGCAGGGGCACACTCAGCTGTACCTGGTCACGGGCAGCTGCTCTCTCCCTGGGATGTTCTGGCTTCCTACCTCTGCTTTGTTTTATCCCTGTTGCCCTGGCTCGCTCGGAAATGTCACGCCAAAGAGCCTCAGAAGCATTATTAAAGTCAAAATAAATGACATTTACTGTCTCCTGCTTTCCAAAAGCCTGTTAGGCAGTCACAGGAGGAAATGAGGGGTTTTTAAACCCTGCCTGCCTGATCCCTTCCCTTTTATTACCATGTCTCTTCCAAGGATAAATCCCCTCTGAGTTTTGCTGGGATAAATAACTGCTAAGTCAGTGTAATTGTTGTCTGCAGCGCCGGGCACGGGGCCCTGCAGGAGGGGCTGCTGGGCTCACAGTGAGCTCTGCTCTCTGACACAAGCCCTCGTCACCAAGGGGGACCAGGACAGCGCTGGTGGGGACTGGGAGCCTCCCCCTGAGTCCTGGAGGGGGTCCCTGAGAGCTCAGGGCCAGGCAGAGCCCTGTCCTCACCACCAGCACCAGCTCCAAAAGCCTTTGTGCTCCTCAGGATCACGGGATTGTTTGGGTTGGGAAAGCCCTGCAGGAATGAGTCCAGCTGCTCCCCAAGGCCACTCTGACCATGCCCCCAAGTGCCACATCCACAGGGCTTTGAAATCCCTGCAGGGATGGGCACTCCAGCACTGCCCTGGGCAGCTGTGCCAGGGCTGGACAGCCCTTTCCAGGAAGGAATTTTCCCAATATCCAACCTGAATCTCCCTTGGCCCAGCCTGAGGCCATTTCCCCGTGTCCTGTCCCAGACCCTGACCCCCCCCAGCTGTCCCCTCCGGACAGGAGCTGTGCAGAGCCACAAGGTCCCCCCTGAGCTTCCTTTGCTCCAGGCTGAGCCCCCTTCCAGCTCCCTCAGCCTCTCCAGACCCTTCCCAGCTCCTTTCCCTTCCCTGGGAAATGGGAATTTCCCCAGGACACACAGGTGACCTGGCCAGGGGGCTCTCCCCTTCCAGCCCCACTTCCCACCTGAGCACACACAAGGAATAAAGAGGTTTGGGTTTGGGGTTCCAGCTCCTTCCCAGCAGTTGCTGCCTGTGTTAAGAGCAGCCCAAGGATTGCAGTCCTGGCAGAGTTTCCTTGGATGAGATTTCCCAAAAGCTTTTAGCTCTACCCTGGGAGTTTGTCTCTAATTGCAGAAATAACAAAATGCCTTTGAGCATATTTATTCACTGGAGTTTGATTTTAGTTACTCATTATAACAGTGTTAATAGCAGCCTGCAGGGAAGGGGCAGGATCGCACTGGAGCAAGAGAGAGCCAAAGATGAGTTGGTTTGAATTTTTGCTTAATGGACCATTCTGTCCTCAGAACAGTTTGTCTTTCCTGCCATTTTTATTTCCCCTTTTGCCACTTGATGTCTCAAACCCAGAAATAAAAGGCAACAGAGTTATCTAATACCACAAGTGTCAGATCTCATAACTTGGTGAAAATCAGTCCTTCAGGGAAATTGAATTTATTGCCAGTTGAAATATGAATGCTTTTATTTGCTCGGGAATGTGAGCCTGCCTTTGTTAGCAGGACTGACCTATTCTCACTGAAGCCAAAGGTTGATTTTGGCTGCTCACAAGTTGTTCAGGGGTGGAAGAGAGTGAAAAGACTGGTGGGAGACTCAGGACAAGGAAACTGATGATGGAATTGCTGTTTTAGCCAGAAACAACTCTTGGATTCCCCGGCCCCTGACTCTTGCATGTTGTTGAGGTTTCAGTTCTGCAGCTCCTGGTCCCAGCCCTCATTCCTGGTCCATGGAATTTATCCTGGGCAGGGATAAAACCCAGGAGTGCTGCAGTAGGTGCCCTGCTTTGTTTCCTGAGCAAGAAAAGCCCTGATCCTGTAGAGCAATTTGTCCTTTCCCACAGCCAAGGGAGGCTGGAGCTGGGGAGGAGCTGCTGTTTGGAGGGGAGGCAGGGGCACAAAGACTTGGGTCACTGTTTTAGGGGTGTTTCCAGGAGACAGGAACAGTTTCCCAGTCCCAGAACCCCAGACTCACAGGGATGGCTCAGTCCTTCCTGGTGGGAAGTTGGGCTTTGCCAGGCTGGCTCTGACCCCAGGCTGAGCCCTCCCGGGTGGGGCTCTGTCCTTTGAGCTGGGATGCAAAGCTTTGGCATGAGGGGAGCTGCCTGAGGATCTTCCTTTGGGAATTTTTAATGGATCCAGACCTCTCAGAGTCCTGCTGCATCCCCTGCACCCAGGTGAGCCTGGCTTGCTTAGGACAGCACCAACCCATGGCTTCTCCCACTCCTCTGGGCTGGGATTTAAACCCGGGCACTGTTTGCTTGGTGAGTTATGATGGATAGAACAGGGCCATTCATCTTCCTGCAAGGCTTCAGGGGTTATTTATACCTTTAGAATTTGTCAGAGGGAAATTTCCGAGTCAAACAAACATGTAATTTATTCGTGGCAGCGCAGAGAGTCTGAAGAGTTTAATTTCTGTGGAGATGGAAGATGCAAGGAGCCCCATTTGTCAGGGCAGACAGCAGAAGTGATGCCAGGCTGGACTGGAGATCCTTGGAGCATCATCCTCAGCTGACACTGGTTCAGGGTTGTGGCTCCCAGGGAACTGCTGCTGGCTCCTTGTCTTGGTTTGGAAAGACAGGAGTCTGCTAAGGAAGGCAGGAGCCTCCCCTGAAATGGAGAAAATTAACCCCCCTCCCCCCCTCCTCCCAATTTCTATAAATTTTAAATTAAGGGGCTCTCAGGCAAAAAATATGGGAGCAGGAATAACAGTTCTTTACTAGGGAAGAAAATAAAAGGATAAAATGAACGCTGCAGTGAACTAACACAACCCTGGCAGAGCCAGAGCACAGCCTGACACCCTGTGGGTCAGGGGGCTGGCAGCAGTCCCACTGGAATTGTGGCTCAGCCCTCCTGCAGTGCCAGGGCTGGTTCTGCTGGAGCAGGGATCCTGGAGAAGGGTGCAGTCTGCCTCTGAAGGTCCAGGGGCAGAGGCAGCTGCTGTTCCTCTGGGGAATCCAGTGGAGAAGCTGTGCTGGTGTTCCAGGATCTCCAGATTCTATCCGGGTAGGAATGCCTGGCTCCTCCCCCTGGGCTCCCATCTCCCAATGGGATGCTGCAGTTCTTATCAGCCATGCAGGGACATTCCATGGCCTCTTATCAGCAGGTGTCTGCCCAGAGGGAGGAGTGGGTGGGGGAGAGAGAAGGAAAACTGCCCAATGGACAGGAGACAGCTGCCACACAGATGGTGACAGAACACATCCTGCCTGGCAGGCTGGGACACTGCTGCTGTCCCCAGGCCCTGGGAAGGAAATGGTTTTTCCATGGACTGAACTTAGAGCTGCCTTTGGAAATGGACAGCTGAATAAGGATCCTCATTGGAAAGCATCCCCAGCTCCAAGTGCCTTTCTGCAGTGTGTTGCTTTTCCATCTGTGAGGCTGATAAAGCTCCTCCTGCAGTTTAATGCTGGGTTTCATCCTGCCTGATCAATAATAATTCCCTGCAGGACAAGCATGGAGGGGTGATGGGAATTAATGAGCTGTGCCTCAGCCCACGCTGTGTTTACAGACTCTGCGAGTCCCTGGCACTTGGGTGTCTCTTGGCACAGCAGCCTCATCAGAATTATTCCCTTTCAGCTCTTCCTCCACCCAAAAATGCAGCTGCAAGTCCAGCCCCGAGCTGAGAAACCTCCTCCTGCTGCTCCAAGAACATCACAGCCACAAGAGCTGAACTCAGCACAGCAATCTCCAGCTTTTCATTTTAGCTCTGGGCTTCTTTGAGTTTCAGTCTGCAAATTTTGGGTGTAAAACTCAATTTTCTTGGGTAGGAGACCCCACCAAGTGTGCTCCTCCACGGGGGTGACACACCAAAGCTCTTGGTACATAAAAAGAGGAATTTCCTCCCAATTCTGGGAACTCTTCACCCTTGTGTCATCCTGCTGAGAAGGTCTGGAAGCGGCTCCACTTGATGCCATCACTGCTGCTCCAGGAATGATCCCAAGGAACCTCTGGAGATGGGGATGGGGTTGTATTGCATCAAATAATCAGTTCCTGTGATCACTCCACATCTTGGTGCTTTTTTGATGCTTGAAGTGTTTCTGTGCCCTTCAAAAACGGTCCTGAAGTGGTTCTGGGACTGGGTGAGTCTTGGCAAAAGTTCTGTGGATCTTCAGGGACCTGACATCGCTCCTAAGAGACTCTGTGACCTCCTCCTCCTCCTCCTCCTCCTCCTCTGCAGGGTCAGGCTGGGATAAATCCTCCCCCCATGGATAAATCACCGAGCCTGAGGATGGCTTCAGACATGATTCCTTGGTTACGTGGAGACAAGGGGTTTTTACAAAGCAGGGGAACAGACAGCAGGGCAGGATAAAGATGAAGAGCCTGATGACTTTTTGTCTTTCAAGTGGTCATTTTTCACATCAGGTGAGGCAAAACTGGGCTTGAGTGACATTTCTCTAATGCAATTAATTATTTATGGTTTTCTGCGAGCAGCAATCAAGAGGAGCAGCACTGAAATGGAATTTATATCTCAATTGATTTTTAAAGAGAGGCCTGAAGTGAGTGCAGGGTCTGTGCCAACCCCAGCTGGGTCTGCCTGGGCTTTAAACAGGGACACACCTGGCCAGGAGCTCCAGCACAGGTGGAGCTCCTGGCCAGGTGCTCCTTCCCTGCCTCTGAAGGCAAAAATTGTCATAAAATCCAGACTGGTTTGGGTGGGAAGGGATTCAAAGTTCAGCCCTGCCATGGCAGGGACACCTCCCACTGTCCCAGGGTGTCCCAGTGTCCAGCCTGGCCTTGGGCACTGCCAGGGATCCAGGGGCAGCCACAGCTGCTCTGGCCATTCCAGCCCAGCCAGGAATTCCCAGTTCCCAATCTCCCATCCATCCCTGCCCTCTGGCACTGGGAGCTATTCCCTGGCTCCTGTTCCTCCAGCCCTTGGAAATTCTCTCCCTCTTTCCTGCAGCTCCTTTAGGCCACACTGAGCTCACCCCAAAGCTCCTCCTCTCCTGGTGAACATTCCCAGCTCTCCCAGCTGAGCTGCTCCATCCCTCTGCTCATCCTGGTGCCTCCTCCTCAGCAGCTCCATATCCTTCCTGTGATGGGAGACCACAAATGAATTCCAAAATAATCAAGGCCTGGGACTGGCTGAGTCTTGGCAAAAGTTCTGTGGATCTTCAGGGGCCAGGGTAAAGCCAGGGTAAAGCTCCCTGTCCATAATTAGCTTTGGATGGGGCATTTGTCCTCTTGCATATCTGGAGCTGGGAAAATGGAATTCCTCCTTGCAGGTAACATTTGCTGCTCCCTTGGATGTGTTTTTACCCCCCTGACTGCAAGGACTTCTCTGCTTGAGGAGCTGCTGCCTGGATTGCAGCAGAACAAAAGGGAGGAAAAACCAACATTTTTTTGCCATCTTTTTATTCTTCATGTTCTCTGTTTCTATTTTAATTACAGAGTTTCCAGACACAGGAGGGAATTTGCATTTGATGGTTTGGATGTTAATGATGCTGTTGTGTCTGGTGTAATGAAATGTTTCCCATATGCTGGCTCCAGTGGAAGGGCTCTCCCTGGAGATCTCCAGATGAGCTCAGCTTCCAGGTGCCACAAGGAGTTTGTGTGCTCAGGCTTCACAGGACAAACACAGACTTTTAATTTCATATCCGTGCTTCGCAATGCCTCTGACTTCCATGGAATAAAGCCAAGGAATACAACTGAATGGATGGAGCAGGTTCTGCTCTGGGGCCCACAGGGATTGATCCCAGGAATTCCAGGGGCAGAACTCCTGCCCTGAGCAGTGCCCAGCCCTGAGCAGAGCCCAGAGAGGGGCTGGAGTCTCCTCCCTGGGATATTCCAGAGCCACAGTTCTGGCCCCTCAGCTTAGGAAGGATGTTGAGATGCTCGAGCACATGTGGAGGAGGCAAGAAGGCTGGTGAGGGGTTGGGAACACAAACCCTGTGAGGGAACCACTGGAGGAGGCTGAGAGGTGCTCTCATTGCTCTCCACACCTTCCTGCAGGGAGGCTGCAGATGGGTGGGGTTGGTCTCTGACAGAACCAGAGAACACAGTCTCCACTACGGCAGGGACCGGACAGGTTGGATATCAGGAAAAAGTTTTTCACCCAAAGAATAATAAAGCACTGGAATACTCTTCCCAGGGAGGAGGTGGAATCACCATCTTTGGATGTGTTTAAAAAAGCCTGGCCATGGCACTGGGTGCTACAGTCTGGGTGAGGTGTTGGGGCACAGGTTGGACTCGATGATCTCAGAGGTCTCTTCCAACCCCATCATTCTGTGATTCTGTGACTCTGTGATTCTGTGAAGTTGTGCCAGGGGAGGTTTGGATTGGGTATTAGGGAAAAATCTGTTCACTGAAGGGTTTGTCAAGCACTGCCCAGGACAGTGGTGGAGCCACCATCCAGTCCTTGGAGGGATTTCAGAAATGTGACATGGGGGTGTCACACACATGTTTTATGAAAAATCCTTTCCTTAGGATTTCCCCTCCTGAGAAGCTGAGAGGCCTCAGGAACAAACTGCAAACAATTCTTCTCTGCTGCTGTGGGGTGCAGCAGGTGGATCTGGGATTGATCTCATCTGGTTGTTTCTAATTAATGGCCAATCCCAGTCCAGCTGTCCAGACTGTCTTGGTCACAGACAAACCTTTGTTTTCCATTCCTTTTCTATTCTTTGCCAGCCTTCTGATGAAATCCTTTCTTCTCTTCTTTTAGTATAGTTTTAATATAATATATATAATAAAATAATAAATCAGCCTTCTGAACATGGAGTCAGATCCTCGTGTCTTCCCTCCTCCTGGGACCCCTGTGACCACCGTCACACGTGGGGACATGGGTCAGTGGTGGCCTTGGCAGTGCTGGCAGAATGGTTGGACTTGATGATCTTGGAGGTCTTTTCCAACCCAAATGTTTCTGTGATTCTGTGATTCACGTGGACACACTGCTGTGCCCTGAGCAGGGACTGGCGCCAGGGACCCTCTGAGGTCCCTTCCAGCCTGACCCATCCTGGGATTCTGTGGCAGCTTTGGAGTTGTGCTGGAGGACAGGGAAGGCTTTGGGGAGTGAGGTGACAAATCCTGGCTCTGGGCTCTGCAGTGCCACAGGTGTGGCAGAGGGATTCAGTTTCAAACTGGGCAGGACTAAAGGAAAATCTAAAAGCACAGCAAAAAAGTTCAATTATTTTGGAAACAAAAGCCAGGCAGCAGGTTAAGTAAAATTATTTTAAAATACCTGTAAAATTCCTTTAAAATACCTGTAAAATTCCTTTAAAATACCTGTAAAATTCCTTTATTTCTTGTGCTTTCCAGTGCCTTGCACTCCTTTGGCTTCTTTATTCTCAGCTGTGAGCACATTTAGGTCTGATTCCACCCCTTTCTCTGCTGCCTCCAGGATTTTAGGGATGCAGGAACAGCCTCCTGCCTACCAGCCATTCCAGGGAGCAGGAATTCCGCAGTGGAGCCATTCTGAGCTTTGCTGGCTGCATTGCTGTAAATCAGGGTGAGCTCCTTGTTTAATTGTTCCCTGGAACAGGCCCAGCTTTTCCTGTTCTCCCTGCACACAGTCCCAGACTGGGCTGTATCAGAACCCCACCTGGAGAGCTGAGGAGGGGATAATTCCCTTTATTCCCTGAGATCCCCATGAGTCACAGTCCCAGCACGGATCCCTCTGCTCCCACTGTGTGCTGGGCTTTGGGCTTCTCTTTTCCCTCTGTGCTGCCAGTCAGCAAATCCATTCCAATAAAAGCTGCTGGGGTTGTGGTTTTTATCTGGAATTGCTGTTGGCAGGATTAGGAGCAGGAGGAATTGCTTCCCTAAATATCTCCAAGGTTCTTTACCCACAGCTCAATGCTGGCTGGATGAACCCTGGGGAGGTGCCCATGATCCATAATTCAGGGAATCTCTCCCACTTTGGAAGCCAGCACGTGGCCTTTGGATTCTCTTCTGCCTGTGAGGGCTCAGTTTCTGTCATAAAATGTGTAAAAATACAGATTTCTTAGTGCCAAGACATTGAGGGGCTGGAGCATGTCCAGGGCAGGGAATGGAGCTGGGGAGGGGCTGGAGAAATCCTGAGGAGCTGGGAAGGGGCTGGAGAATTCCTGAGGAGCTGGGAAGGGCTAGAGAATTCCTGAGGAGCTGGGAAGGGGCTCAGCCTGGAGCAGAGGAGGCTCAGGGGGGCCCTTGTGGCTCTGCACAGCTCCTGCCAGGAGGGGACAGCCGGGGGGTTGGGCTGTGCTCCAGGGAACAGGGACAGGAGCAGAGGGAACGGCCTCAGGCTGGGCCAGGGGAGCTCAGGGTGGGCCCAGCAGGAATTTCCCCATGGAAAGGGGGCTCAGGCCTTGGCACTGCCCAGGGAGGGCTGGAGTGCCCATCCCTGCAGGTGTCACCTGGAGGTGGCACTCAGAGCTCTGGGCTGGGGACAAGGTGGGCACTGGGCACAGCTGGGACTCTGATCTTGGAGCTCTTTTCCAGCCTCAGGGATTCTGTGAGGTTTAGATTGGATATTTGGGAACATTTCTTCCCTAAAAAGGTTCCCCAGCCCTGGCACAGGTACAGGGTGGAGTCCCCATGCCTGGAGGGATTTAAATCCCTGGGGATGTGGCACCCGGGGACATGGGGCAGTGGTGGCCTTGGCAGGGCTGGGGAATGGCTGGATGAACTTTGAGGTCTTTTCCAACCTCCATGATTCCATGAATATCTGTCCTCTGGTTTGGAGTGCCCGTCTCTGGAGGTTCCCAAGGAATTCCTGGAGGTGGCACTCAGAGCTCTGGGCTGGGGACAAGGTGGGCATTGGGCACAGGTTGATCCTGGAGCTCTTTTCCCACCAAAATGTTCCTGGGATTCTGGGATTCAGTTAACTTTGGAATGCCCAACTCACTCTCCAGTCTAGAGCCTGTTGAAGTTCATGAGAGATGTTCTGCTTGCTTTTATTTTTCTTTTTTCCCTGATTGCTCATTAATTGTGTGTAAACAGCTTGGGGTCAGCACAAGTTTGTTTATGGGGATTTATTTAAGGATTCATTTTGGTGATTCATTTCTCCTTGAGCATTTGGAGGAGATGATTTCAGCCACTCCCATTTGTGCTCCTGGATCCTGCCAGAATGGAGCTGGGAGCTCTCTCATCCCTGGAGGTGTCCCAGGAATTGCTGGAGGTGGCACTCAGAGCTCTGGGGGATGGGGCACAGATTGGGCTCAGTGACCTTGGAGGGCTTTGTCACCCCTGGCCTGTCTCTTGGCCAGGAACATGATCCAGGTGTTTTTCCCTCTCCTCTTTCCCTGAGTTTTCCCTTCCCCAGCCACACCACTCATGTGTCTCCTTCTGCCTCTAGCACCCCCCAGAGAGACATTCCAGGGTGTGAACTTGGCCAAGGAGAGCTGATCTCCCCCTGGGTTTCGGTGTTCAGTGTCCCCCGTCGTGGATCACTCTGGAATGCTGCCTTTGCAGGGTGTTGTTAGTGTTCAGGAACACATAATCATGGAAAATGATTCTATGCAGGTGCTTTTATTGAAGAGCTCTGGGTGTCAGGGGTACAAACCCAAATCTGACTCTGACATAGGTTTGGGATGAACACTTTTTTATATTCTACCATTATATAACTTTCATGTTAATTATTAAACTTGTATTGCTCAATTGTATACATAGATTTCAGCCAAGCATGGCCTCCTTAGATTAGGAACACACAGTTTCTCATGATTCTTCTTATGATTATACAATAATTATTTTTAATTACTAAACAATCATCACATCTAACAATTATATCACTTATCATACCACTTACACAGGTGCAACACAAAGCTTAACATTTCAGAGTTTTATCTTGACATTTTCCAGGGCCCCACTATCAGTGTCAGTCTCTGTCCAAAGTCCCTCTCATGTGCCTCACGATCCTCCTGGAAGGACAGAAACTGGCACCACCAAAAAGACCTGGTGGGAATCCTGGCCTTGCTCGGGATGGTAGCTCACCAAGGTCCTGAGAACCCTGCTGGTTTGCCAGGCTGTTGTTTGCAGGGGTCTTTGCAGCCACGGGACACTGAGCCTGGCAAAGGGGGGGAATGCTTGTCCTGAGTGCTCACACCTGCTTCACGGTTCCTGCTCCAATAGCTCGTGAACGTCCCCACCTCTTGGCCTGGCTGGACTTTTCTGAGGTAACCTTTGGTGGAGCCCCAAGGAAGACCCCTCATCTGCTTTTCAACCACCGTGATGGATGGACTGAGGTGGACAAAGCCCCCTCCCAAGGACTGAGAGGTGAGACCCCCATGTGAGGAGCTCTCCCCCCTCCCAAGGACTGAGATGTGAGACCCCCATATGGAGGAGCTCTCCCCTCTCCCAAGGACTGAGATATGAGACCCCCCCATGTGAGGAGCTCTCCCCCCTCCCAAGGACTGAGACCCCCCCCCCTCCATGAGGAGCTCTCCCCCCTCCCAAGGACTGAGACCCCCCCCATGTGAAGAGCTCTCGCCCCTCCCAAGGACTGAGAGGTGAGACCCCCATGTGAGGAGCTCTCCCCCCTCCCAAGGACTGAGAGGTGAGACCCCCATATGGAGGAGCTCTCCCCCCTCCCAAGGACTGAGAGGTGAGACCCCCATGTGAGGAGCTCTCCCCCCTCCCAAGGACTGAGATATGAGACCCCCCCATGTGAGGAGCTCTCCCCCCTCCCAAGGACTGAGACTGACACCCCTCACCTGGGGGAGGTGTGTGGGGAGCCAGCCTGACCAAAGTGAGATGTTTGCCTGCAGGTGTGGCCATTGGACCAAGAAGACAAAGGTGCTCACCCATGCTGAGAACATGGACTGTCTGTTACATCTATTCTTGATTGTACCTGCTTCACCCTCTGCAATTTTCAGCAGACTTACTCTTTATCTGTTCCCCACAATGATTTCAAGATCTGTTCTTCCCCTCAGCAATGGACTATAAAGGACCTTGAGCTGAGCAGGACTTTGGAGATCTCCCCAACATGACAGGCAGATTCCTTCGGCCACACTACAGAGGACTTTGTCTCTAGGTTTGGTATCCATATCCCCTCTCTCTTTTTCTCTCTCTGTTTATCTTTTTCTCTCCCTTAATCCCTCTATCACAGTTGCTGTGGCCATTCAATAGGTGGCATTTGTTCGGATTGGTGCTGCAGCCCCCTTTCTGCGTTGTTGTTTGCACTCTGAGATCAGTTAATGAACCATCAGGACTCTGTGGATTGTGACCCAGGTCCCTGTGCTGATAATCACTGTTATCACTGCCACGGCCCCTGGAGGATCCAACGACTGAAGTGGGCAATTACTGCCTTTCAAACTTAATTAAAAAAGGATCCACACAGGGAGAAAAGTTATGAATGTGATCAAAGGATTCATTTCAGGAAGAGCTCCTGGCACTGTGCTCTGAGGAGGGACTGGTGCCTCCAACAGGAGCCAGAGCTGAATTGTTGGGAAGTTGGGGGGGATTCCATGACCTGGAATTCAGGAGGAAAGGCTGGAAGAGCTGGGAATGCTCACCTGGAGAGGAGAAGGCTCCAGGGAGAGCTCAGAGCCCTTTCCAGGATCTGAAAGGGGCTCCAGGAGAGCTGGAGAGGGACTGGGGACAAGGGACGGAGGGACAGGAGCCAGGGAATGGCTTCAAGAAAGGAGGTTTAAATTGGATATTGGGAAGGATTCCTGCCCAGGAGGGAGGTGAGGCCCTGGCACAGGTTCCCAGAGAAGCTGGATCCCTGTGGGTGCCATCAGAGGGATCAGCACGGAGCAGCTGTGGCACTGACAAAACCCAGCTCAGGCTTTGACAATTATTTTCTTTAAAAGAAATTCTGCTCTCAGGATTTGTCCCGTGTCACATGGAGCCACCTAATGCCACGAGATGGAGTTTAATTATCACCCTGCTAAATTGCAGCAAAGTTGAGGAGTGTCTGCTCCCATCTCCTCTCAGCACTGGCTCTGCCACGGATTTGTGTGAGAGCAGGAGAGGAAAGCTGGGAATTGCTGCTTTTATGTGCACGTAGCTTAAGTGAACCCAAAATTAAAATGATGAGCATATCATGGCTTCCAATTAATGGCCCTAGCAGCTGAAATGACACTTTTGTAAGTGAGTTAAATATCATCTGGGTTCCTTTTGCCTCTGCCCTCGGCAGCCTGGTATTTTCCATCGTCTCACAGACAGTGATTCCTGCAGCATTTAATGGGGCTGGAAGCAAAAGCACAATAAAATTCGAGACAGGAGAGAGCTGAGAAGTGAGGAGGGGATGATGGGAGGGGATAATGGGTGGTTAATGCTGTTAAACACCTCCTGCCTAACGCTGGCAGCTCCCTTGCTTTTGCCAAGGAAAAGTTTCAAGTGGCTGCAGGTCCTGACTGCTGGAAGCTCTCCCTGGAAATGATCCCCCTGCTCTGCTGGTGTGGAAATCTTGGAGCAGCTGGGGTGGGGGTTTAGGGTCCCTTCCCAGCTGCTTTTTTGTTTGAAATGGGCATGTGTGTTCTCAGGCTGCTCTGTTCTGCTGGGGCTGCCTTGGGAAGGGGGAAAAGGAGGAGAGTGCTGCACCTCGGGTGTCCCAGGCTGCTGGGAGGGGACAGCCTGGCCTGGCAGAGCCTCACCCCTGGCTTTGGGGAGCCTGGACCAGGGACAGCCCATCCCCAGCATTATTTTCCTCCGTTATGGGATCCCAAACTGGTTTGGATTGGAAAGGACCTTAAATCCCATCTCACTCCAGCCTCCTGCCATGGGCAGGGATTCTCCAATTCTCAATGTGATCCAAAGAAACCCCTTGGGCCCAAATTGCCCAAATCCAGCATTTCTCCAGTTCCCAATGTGATCCCAAGAAACACCTTGGGCCCAAAGAATCCCAATCCAGCACTTCTCCAATTCTCAGTGTGATCCAAAGGAACCCCTTGATCCCAAAGTGTCCCAATCCCATCAGGATGTGTTTCCCCCGTGCCACCCAGCTGTGCCCCCACCCCTGCCATGCCCAGGGGTGCCCTGTCCCAGGTGACCCAGCTGGGAGTGGCACAAGGACTCTGCCAGGGGCCTTCTCCAGGTCAGGAACTTTGTCCAGAGCCAGAGGCTGGGGCTGATCAGCACTTCAGAGAGCCAGGGAGTGATCATGGAACACACCCAGCCTTGGTGCCCAGAGCTTTCCCAGCTCTCCTGCCCATGGGAGAGGCAGGAGCTGAGTCCAAACTGGGATCCTGCCTGGATGGGAAGCACCTGGTTGGTGTCTCTGGCCTCTTCTGGGGCTGCCAAGGGATTCCAAGGGATGAGTGGGACAGGGAATGGCTCCCAGTGCCAGAGGGCAGGGACGGATGGGAGATTGGGAATTCCTGGCTGGGCTGGAATGGCCAGAGCAGCTGGGGCTGCCCCTGGATCCCTGGCAGTGCCCAAGGCCAGGCTGGACACTGGGACACCCTGGGACAGTGGGAGGTGTCCCTGCCATGGCAGAGTGTTGGGAAGGATGGAAGTTTGACAAGAAAGTCTCACAGCTATGTGTGCTTGGCAGAAAGATTTAGAATGTGGAGTCTGAAGAAGGAATAGAGATGGAAGCAAGTTTTGATCTGGAAGAAAAGAATTGCTGAGCCAGCCTGACTGGCTGACCAAGGAGCAAAGGGTGAGTTAGTGAGAAGGGGTTTTATGGCTCAGAGCAGAGGATAAACCCACCCCAAACAAGAAGATGTTTTTACCCAGCACAAAGAGAGCACAGGCAAACAAGGCAGCAAATGTGGCAAGGAGAAAAAAGGTCTCAGAATTTCCCACTGCAAGAAAACTGCAAACCAACTTCTGGCTGGAACTGCAATGAACTGACTGGGAGAGACTGGAGAGCAGTGCCATGGATGTGGGAATTAGAGTAGTTATGGGGGGCTGCAGGTAACAGTTAAGGCAGAGATTGGTTCTGCTGTGTGGAGATGCTCAGCAAAGCAAAGGAAATAATGCACTGTAACCTAAACTCAGGGTCTGCAGGCCTGCCTGCAGCTGGAGCTGAGAGCTGTGGGCACAGCTCTGTCCCCCACAGCCCTGGGCTGCTGGGACACCTTGGACACAATAAACTGCATTGGGAAGAGCCCCTGGAGTCCCACATCCCTCATTCAGGCTCTTACAGCAGGGGTGGCACTGGGTGGGATTTGAGGTCCCTTCCACCCAAACCATTCCGGGATTCTGGGATTAAACCCACTGCAGTTCCCGAGGGTAGACGTGGGAAGCTGGGATTCAGCAGAGCTCCTGGAGCAGTTTGAGCTGGGCTGAGCAGCTGAAGCTTTGCTGAGCTGGGTCTCACAGATCCAGGCTTGTGCAGCATTGCACTGCTCTGAAGCTGATTGACAAACACTTAAAAATATTTTAGAATCTTTCAGCTGTTGCCATCAGCTCCATATGGTGAAAAATGTAAAGAAATCTGCCAAACCCTTCCTTGGCTTGGTCAGGGGCTGGGAAGGTAAAGTTAAATAAAAGGGAAAGCAAGGGGCCTCATTTGCAGCTCGTTTGCAAGGAGCAGGATCTAATTAAGCACTTTAAGGGGCGGGACACTGAGGTGTGAAGTTTATTGAGCGCTTGGTTAACTATTCAATTAGTCTGGGTGTTTTGTGAGCTGGCATAATTCTAATTCATGGCAGGATCAATGGCTTGATTTAGAAGAAAATATAACATAAAACTCTAATTCCGAGAGCAGTGGAAGGTAAGTAATTACCACAAATTGATTTTGTTACCATAATCATTGCCAATATTCTTCTCATCAGGTAAATACTGCTGGACAGCTCTGAGGAGACTTCAGGATTTGCCATTAAAATCAGCTCTGCTTCCTCAGATTATTATTTGAAGTGGTAATTGATAAGGTTAGTTAAAATTGGCATAAATATCAAAGGTTGATTCCTTCAGAAACACCAGCCTGGTGTTCCAGGAGCAGCTCCCACTAGCCCAGGGTGCTCCAGCCTGGCCTTGGACACTTCAAGGGATCAGCAGCTGCTCTGGGCAGTGGATGGGGAAAAATGTACTTGGGATAAGAGGAGGAAATTCCTTCCTGGGAGTCAGGAATCACCCCCAGGTACTGGGAGAGCTCATCCGTGTGTTTCCAGATGGGGAAACTGAGGCACGAGGGATGCCGAGCCTTGGAACAAGGCTCTGGCCAGGCTGGGATCCAGTGCCTGCTCCCTTTTTCCAGCTGCTCTTCCCTGGCTCTGCCAGGTCCCTGTCACCTCCCTGCCCTGCCAGGCAGGAGTCAACCACGCCAGCCTAGAGAGGGATCTGGGGAAGGAACTGCCAGACTTGAGGGGTTTCTTTCAGGAAAAAGCCAGAATGATTTTGCTGGGGAATTTTTTTTTTTTGGTTTTTTTCTTTTTCCTCCCGGAGAAGATCGAAATGAAGGGCAGGAGAGATTTGGGCAATAATCCCCTTCTCCACGGAAGCTGCTCTGATGCTTCCCGTGCCATAACAAATCAGTGAGGATTACAGGCCCTGTCACTTGTGTAAAACGTCCTGCCAGCTTTGGATTCACCCCTCCAGCTTAGCTGGGACGGAGGGATGAGCCTGATGGACACCCCTGGAGCTCCTGGTGCCCTCCCTCAGGCAGGGATGTCCCCGGGAGCCACCAGCCCTTCCCGGGCACCACACGGAGCTGGAGCCGACTGCAGGTGGAGCTCAGGGCGTTCCCAGCTCCTGAGTGGCACAAAAAGCTTTGTCCTGGCACAGGGAGCACCGAGGAATAAGTGTGGAAGCAGGAGGGGAGCAGGAGATGGGAGATCTGGGAAGGATCTTCCTCAGCACAGGAACAGCCCCCCAGGGAATGGGAATGGGAATGACCCCTGCCAGAGCTCCAGGAGGGTGTGGGCAGCGCTGCCAGGGATGCCCAGGGTGGGTTGTTGGGGGTCTGGGCAGGGCCAGGGGCTGGGATGATCCCTGGGGGTCCCTTCTGGGACTCTGTGGTTGCCTCGCTCAGAGGAGGAAATCCCAGTGGATTTCCAAAGCTTCCACTGCTGCTGGTTTCTGGGGTTGTGAAATGGTTCCATCAGCTCTGAATTGTCCTTGCTCTGTGCCTGTGGAGTTCATTCTTCCCTGGCAGGGTGGGAGGCCCTGGCACAGAATTCCCAGAGCAGCTGGGGCTGCCCCTGGATCCCTGGCAGTGCCCAAGGCCAGGCTGGACATTAGGGCTGGAGCATCCTGGGACAGTGGGAGGTGTCCCTGCCATGGCAGGGGTGGCACTGGGTGGGCTTTGAGGTCCCTTCTGGGGCATTCACCCAGTGGATGGCCCCTATCTGTCAGGGCAGGAGGGAGCAGATGAATTCCCAGTGCCCCTGTGTTGGGAATTCTCCCTTTGCTCCTCCCAGCCAAAATGAGCTCAGAGCTCAGCAAAGCCCAGAGCTGCCACTGAGACCAGGCCCCGTCAGATGGGGCAGTTGTAGCTTCCTGCCTGGATTAAACCTGATGGAATATTCGTTTTTGCCACGGATCCCACATTCCTGACTCCATCCTGAGGGCTGGAGCCCACGATGAACCAGCTGCTTTCCAGACCCTTCTCCTGCAGGTCAGGAGCAGAGCAGGGACTGTGCTCTGCTCAAACCAGGCTTTGATTCCCCCCCTCAGCCCTGTGACTGGGCTGGGAGGGGATGGAGAGGTTCCTGATGATTCCTGGGGAGGACAAGATGAGAACACTGGAATGCCTGGTGAGGAAGAGCCTGGCAGCAGTCCTGGGGAAGAAGGAGCCAGCAGAGCTGGGAATGATTGGCTGTCATATTTTCATATTTATATTATCTGGAAAAATCCCTTCACCCAGGATTTTCTCCTGGGAAGCTGAGCACCAATAATTGGGAATTCCTGGCTGGGCTGGAATTGCCAGAGCAGCTGTGGCTGCCCCTGGATCCCTGGCAGTGCCCAAGGCCAGGCTGGACACTGGGACACCCTGGGACAGTGGGAGGTGTCCCTGCCATGGCAGGGGTGGCACTGGGTGGGGTTTGAAGTCCTTCCAACCCAAACCATTCTGGGATTTTGGGATTTTTGGATACAGATTTAGCTCTGTCAGGTTTTTAGGGATGTGTGGCCATCAGGTTCCTTTGGCTGAGGAGATGAGGAGCAGCTGGACTCCAAAGAGCAAATCCATGAATCTCTCTGCTGCTGGAAGGAAATACTTTAAAGGGAGGGCAGTAACCTGTATGGGGGAAATCAGCCTCCTCTGATCCTGAAAATGCCTCCCTTGTTTTCCTTTGAGCTCCACAAAACCAGAGGAACTGTCACTGCTGCACTTAGTACTCTTTTTTTTTTTTTTGATCTGTGACATGAATTAATGCTGACACACGTGGCTTTGGAATTTTGCTTTTTCCAGCCACAGTACATGCAAACAGTGAGCTGTGGCTTCTGCCCGGGATTTCAATGACTGATTAAAAAAATTCCTTGCAAAGGATTGCCTGGGAAGATGCAGTCCTGACTTCAGAGACATCAAATAGGAAACATTGTTCTCTTTAGTGGAGGAACACTTTATTCTGACCCTTGTGGCTTTGTCACTGTTTTAGGGCTTTTTAATTGAAAAATAAATACATTCTGTCTCTGCTCTCAAACGCTTCCCTCGCTTTCCTGGGAAGTTTTTCTTCTTCACACATCTTTCTGAGGAATCTGACAGCTGAAGATTTTTTGGAAGCAAATCCAAACCCTTGTGCTCCCTTGCTGGCAATAACCTCCTGAAGTGCTGGGAACAGTAGGAGGTGGAATTAATAATTCCCTTCCATCCTGCCCTCCCGAGGGGAGGCGAGGGAGCGGGAGCCACATTGTTTTAGTCCTTGCATTCAGGGCTTCACCATCAAAGCAGAACCTGAGAGAACTTTCCCCAAATTGTTCAGCATTAATTGGTTTCTGGTCTGCCATGAGGGGTGGAGGGAGGGGGATGAAATCCTGGGAAATGGCTGGCAATAAATCCTGCTCCTTGGAGGGCTGGAGAGTGGGGGTGATGTGCTCCTCTCCTGTGAGCCCTGTGCTCCCTCCCTCCCCAGGATGGGGATTCAATTTCCAGCCTTCTTGGCTTGCCCAGGAGCCCCTCAGCCCATCTGGGTGGTGACTCCTTGTTTTGGGAGCTTGGATTCATCTGGGTCAAGGCAAAGCTCCTGGAATTGGGATTTTGGTGTTTCTGTGCTGTTCAGCAGCAGCACTCAGGAGGTAAAGATGTTGGAGTAGCTCCGGCAGTGTTGCAGCTTCTCCTGAGATGTTTCCTCCTCCAGCAAAGGGCTGATTCCATGTTTCTTCCAGAGGGTGAGTCCAGGAGCCCTTCATCCCTCGGAATCATCAAGGCTGGAAGAGACCTCCAAGATCATTTGGTCCAACCAATAAACCAGCACCACCAGAGCCACCCCTGAGCCACGGCCCCAGGTGCCACATCCAGGTGCCACTTGAACACTTCTGGAGTGGAACAAGATGGGTTTAAGGTCCCTTCCCAGACCATTCCATGATTTCATGAGGAAATTCCTGCTGTGTCCACCGTGTTCCCTCTCCTCCTGTCCCTGTTCCCTGGAGCACAGCCCGACCCCCCTGGCTGTCCCCTCCTGGCAGGAGCTGTGCAGAGCCACAAGATCTTCATTGGTGGCATGATGGCACCAGTGAGGGACCCCAGCCCCATCCTAGAGTAAATGCAGGTGATCCCAACTCTGGGAAGAATCATGGACTCAATCATGGAATCATGGAATCACAGAACAGTTTGGGCTGGAACACCCTGGGACAATGGAAGGTGTCCGTGCCCTTGGGGGGTGGCACTGGATGGGCTGTAAGCTCCCCTCCCACCCAAACCATTCCAGGATTCTGGGATTCTCTGGGATAGTCCTGCTGTTGGAGGGGCTGCCCAGGGAGGTTTGGAGTGCCCGTCCCTGGAGGTGCCCAGGGAATTCCTGGAGGTGGCACTCAGAGCTCTGGGCTGGGGACAAGGTGGGCTGTGGCATTCACATTCTCTGGAAAGATCCCTTGGCCCAGGATTTTCTCCTGGGAAGCTGAGAGGCCTCAGAGAAAAGGAAAACAATTCTCATCTCATTTGCTTCTCCTGTGCTGTGCTGGTGTGGAATGTGTTTGGAGATTGCTCACCCACAGGGGATTGTTCCATTGCATTCTGCTGGGAGTTGTTTTCACTCTTTGGCCAGTCAGGGCCAGGCTGTGTCAGGGCTCTGGAGAGAGTCAGGAGTTTTCATTGTTATCTTTTCAGCCTTCTCTCTGTATCCTTTCTGTATGCTTTAGTATAGTTTAGTACAGCATTCTTAATATAACATTGCAAAATAAAATAATAAATGAGCCTTCTGAGAGCATGGAGTCAGACTCACCATTCCTGCTTTCGTTGGGGCATTTCCTGCAAAGACAGCCCTGAGGGCTCCTGTGCACAGCAGCTCCATCAGATCCATGGATGGCTCTCCCTTGTTTCTATTCCCCACTTTTCTATTGTCTGTAAGCTCCTGAAGTTTCACCTTGTGTTAATTTTCTGCATATCTCCACTGCCCTGAAGTAAACGAGGCAGATTTTGGGAATCATTGCTTCAGCTGCTGTGATTTTTAGGCTCCCAGTTTTGTCCACTGAACAAATCCTTCATTATCTCAGGACCATGGAAATGCTCTGCAAACCCTGGTGTTGCAGGGGTTATTCCTGGGAATAAAGCACAGCCCTGTCTCCTGGAGGATGCTGACATTCCCAAGGGTGGCTATAGGCTCATCTTTCCCACAGAAATCTGCAGATTTATGATTTTTGGAAGCCTTTCAGGACATGTACCTGATTCTGGAGCACCAGGAAAGTGCTGCTTCCAAGGAAGTGGCTCCTGGATTCCCTGGTGTGCTGCCTTGGGGCTGTGTGAGGGAAAATCATCCAGGTGTGCTGGGAAATCCATGGGACAGATCTCTGTTCCCAGAATTAAACCCTGAAATGCCCAAGGCCAGGCTGGATGGAGCTTGGAGCAGCCTGGTCTGTGGAAGGGGTCCCTGCCATGGCAGGGGTGGCTCTGGGTGGGATTTAAGGTCCCTTCCAACCCTGCTGGAATCTGGAATGCAGGGAGCTCCCAGAGCTTGGGCCTGTGAGCCAAAGCTGGGAATTGAACCCAGGATTTGATCTGAGCCCTTGGGAAAGGCTCCCCAACTGAGGGGCCTGAAGTGAGAATGTGGATTTATAGTTTATAGCAGAGAGTCTTGAACCTAAGTGAAGGAAAGTTTAGAGTTTTAAAGTTTAAGATATAAAAATAAAAGTAGTTCCAGAGGCAAACGAGGAGTTCAGAATGCAGCACTGTGGGTTTGTTGCCCTAACATGAGTGGCTGAGGAAGCTCACACTGGAGCATGGGTCCAGGAGATGAAATATTTAAGGATTGGGTCAAAACCACAAATATCCTTGTTGGCAGTGTTGTATTGGTCAATAAATCCTTAAAAGGCCTTGTGACTGAGGGTCCTGTGACCTCCTGAGCCAGGCAGTGAAGATGTGAGCTGAACTCACCCTTCCTGCCTCTGTAGAAGATAAGAAAATAAACCAAAAATAAACCAAAAATAAACCAAAAATAAACCAAAAATAAACCACGTCATCAAACCCAGCTCAGAGGTCCCATCTCAAACCCATTCAAAACTCCTTCAAACCCCCCCGCCCCCACACACCCCAAATCATTCCAGCATTCCCTCAGAGGTGACCCTTGGGGAATCATGGAATCCTCCTGCCATCCCAGGGTGGTTTGGGGTGGAAGGGGCCCATCCATTTCCAAGGCCAGGGCCACCTCCCTCTATCCCAGAGCTCCTGGGACATTCCCTGCTCCAGGCCCTGTCTCTCACTGAAGCTGGGATCCCTCGGGCTGCATTCCCTGCCTCCCCTGCAGCTCCCACAGAGCAACTCTTTTGTTATTCATTAAATGTCTAAATAAATGATGCACTGCTGTGCTGCTCCACAGCCCTTTTCTCCCGTTAATTTGGCTATGAAAAGTTGGAAAATTAAAAAGTTTTGCACCCTCACTGGATATTTAATCCTCTTCCCGAGCCTGTGTACAGGTTTCATACCTTAAGGCTCTGGTGCATGATTACCATGCCCTGCTCCCATCCTGGGCTTTTGTTGGAGAAGGTTCTGGATTTTATCAGAAAACACCTTCTCTAACTTTAGTATGCAAAATTCTAATTACAGTATGAATTTTTTATTTCTTAATTCTTTACCATTTTTGTTCCCCCTCTGGGTACCGAAACGTAATTAATTCTCCTTTACTTTTTTTTTCCTAATGGATTTATGTGTATTATCATATATATTAAATTTTCAGTCCTGTAACTTCTTTTTTTTTTTTCAGTTTTTATTGCTTCTCACACTGACAATGTTCACTTCATTAAAAACATGTAATCCCTGAGCTGTGATCAAGACATAATTGCACTTTTTTGGGGCATTATAGTAACAGAGATATTTTTCTTCTTTTATTACTGAAACCCCTCCTTGTGTTTCCATGATTTTGAGCAACCCCCCCAACCTGCAAGGGGATTCCAGGCTGGAATTCTGGCGCCAGGGCTCAGTTTCCATGGACTGAAATTGTTGTACTCCCAGAAAACAATAAAATATTGCTTTTTGCCCTCTCAGTTCCCTTCCAGCATTCACTGAAGCCCAGAAAGGTTTGGGCTGGGTGGGATTTTAGGGATTATCCAGAGGCAGGGACACCTCCCACTGTCCCAGGCTGCTCCCCGGGTCCAGCCTGGCCTTGGGCACTGCCAGGGATCCAGGGGCAGCCCCAGCTGCTCTGGCAAAGAACAAATCGTGGATGTGGGGATGAGTTTGTTTTAATTTCACATAAATAGATTTAATTGTTGCCTTTGGAGCATCCAGAGTGAGGATGGAATTTACTCTGTGGGAATTTTGGTACAAAATTAAGAAATCCTGCTGTAATCCTGCAGAGCTGCTGCCAGCCCCAGTGCCAATAACTCTTGGTAGAACTGAAGAAACATGGAAAATGAGTGTGCAGGTAAATTAATCCCTGGTTTTGCTCTATAAAACCAACTTCATCATTACCTTGACTTCCAGGGGAGTTCCTGCAGGAAGAGATGGTCCAGCCAAACTTTCCCAGCCGTTTTTTTCTGAAAGGGGGCAGTTGTCTGAAATTAAATCTAGTGAAACTATCTGAAATTACTTCTAATTGCACTTTGGATGGTGGGCTGGGAGATTCTGCAGCAGCAACCCTTCCCAAATAATTGTTGAAGAGACATCCAGAAGTTTCCAGAGTGCCAAAAGTGCTCACTCCTTTTTCTCCCTCCTTTCCACATGGATGCTCTCCTATTTTGCTGAGTCTTTAAATAAGACCAGAATGTGTCTGGAGAACAATAAAAAAAACAAGGAAAAAGAGATGCTGTTCCTGCAGCACGGAGGGGGAGTGATTCCAAGCAGAAACTGTTTCTATTTTGAGGTTTTCCTCTCTTCCCCTTCCCAGTGGTGCCTCTTTGGGGTTGTTGGAGCATGGAAACAATGAAATGGGAGAGTGCTTTGTCCTTGACCTCTCCATCCTGATCCCAGGGAATCCTGCAGCTCCAGGGGAGACTGGAACAGCTCTGAGCTGGGCTGGGGAGGGAAACTGGGATCAGAGCTGCAGCTCTCCCTGCTGCTGCAGGAGGTTCAGCCCTCTGAGCAGGTTAATTACCTGCTGCAATTAACTGCTCTGGAAGCTGCTCCCCCTGTTTCCCACCTGAGCAGGACTGGAGTGCCTGTGGTCAGTGCTCAGCTGGTTTCTGTCTGTGCATCCCAGGGACTCCTTCCAGCATCCCACGGGGCTCCACCCTGGCCTTGGACACTGCCAGGGATGGAGCAGCCTCAGCTCCTCTGGGAATTCCATCCCAGCCCCCTCCCCACCCTCCCAGCCAGGGATTCCTTCCCAATATCCCACCCAAATCTCCTCTTTTCCAATGTGAAGCCATTCCCTGGCTCCCATCCCTCCATCCCCTGTCCCCAGTCCCTCTCCAGCTCTCCTGGAGCCCCTCCAGGCCCTGTCAGGGGCTCTGAGCTCTCCCTGGAGCCTTCTCCTCTCCAGGGGAACATTCCCAGCTCTCCCAGCCTGGCTCCAGAGCAGAGACATCTCACCTAAAAAAAGTCATCATTGTATTTCAATGCATCCCTCAGGGTCCCATCCTCTTAAAATCCAAGTTTGATCCTCCATGACCTGTCACCCCCTGTTCCTCCAAACACATCTGGGTTATGAAATTCCTGTTGAGAATCAGCTCAGCAGAAGGTTCAGCCTGACTGGAGAAAAGAGGGATGACAGAGTTGTTTTGTACTTCTGTCGTTTCCCTGTTTGACTGGAATATTCCTGATTTTTTTCCTCTGGCTCTCACCCCTCCCCCTTCTCAGTAAAACGACAGGGAAAAAAAAAATCCAGCAAAATCTGGCACTTTTCACCCTTCTGCTGTGCTGAAGTTTCCAGCAGCCTGGCTGGTGTTCTGATCTCATTTCTGTGCAATTCCCATTGTTCCCAGAGCTGCTGCTCCTGTCGGGCTGGGCCCCTTTCGGGAGCCGTCGTCTTCATCCCTCTGTGCCTGAGTTCTGCCTCTTTTCAAAGGAATCTTCCTCTTGAAGTGCAGTTTCCTTCTTCTCTTCAGCTGGGCAAGGAGGTGGCAGCTGTGATGGGGAGGGGGAGGCTTTGCAGGCTTTGCAGATTTTCCCTTTCATATTTTCCACGCCGGGCTCTGCAGCCGCTCCCTGCAAGGCTCAGTCCCTGCAGAGCCGACCCTGCTGCTGCTCCCGGGGCTGGGGAGCCTTCAAACACTCCTGGAAGGGAGGAGGGGATGGCTGAGGAAGCAGGTTTGTGGTTTTTCTGCAGTGCATTGTTGGGGAAGGTGAAACAGGAAAGCCTGATCAATATGATTGCCTGGCAAAAGATTTTGAGAATATGGAAACTGTAAGTGAGATTGAAATGGAAGCAAGCTCTGAGATCCCTCAGTTACTGAACACCTGGAAAACAATGGCACGGCCAGCTGAAGGGAATCCCCTTTGGATGGAACAACACCCTCTGCCTGCAGACAGCTCCAAGGGGCAGAGCAGACCCTGCTGGCTTGGCAGAAGGGCCCAAAGAGGAGTTTTTAGGGTTTAAAATGGAACACAGGATGGGAATATATTGATTCTTATAGGCTGTGTGTAAATGCTGTAGGATTTGTGTCCTGGACTAGATTGGTGAGTGAGAATTGGAATATTCAGCACAGCAGATTTATGGTATTGTAACAGGAACCTCACTCTCTCATCCTCTCTTTTACTCTCTCATCCTCTCTACCACGCTCTTTCCTTCTCTCTCTTTACCTCTCTCTCCCTCTCTGGGGCTGCTCTGAGCTGTGCCTGGCAGCTCCCAGCAGGGCCCTGCACCCAGGCCCTTTGCAATGAACCCCAAGTTCCAGACCTGGCTGCAGAGATCTCTGCTCTCCGTCTGTTCCCACCATCCCACCCCTGGTGCTCCTTCAGTCCAGACCAGGATTTAGCAGGGATGAGCACTGAACAGAGGGAACCTGCAAAGCAGGGCCCTTTCTGTGCCCCCCACCTGCTGCACCTCCAGGAGCTGTTGGATTCTTGATTTCATGGAATCCCAGACTGGTTTGGGTGGGAAGGGACATAAAAAACCTTCCAGTGCCACCCCAGCCATGGCAGGGACACCTCCCACTGTCCCAGGCTGCTCCAACCTGGTCTTGGGCACTTCCAGGGACCCAGGGGCAGCCACAGCTGCTCTGGGCATTTCATTTATTTCAGGAATTTCCTGAAATGGAGGGAAAGTTGTACAAATATGAGCATATCCAATGGAATTTTATCCCAGCCCCTCCCCACCTTCCCAGCCTGGAATTCCTTCCCAACATCCCATTTCATCTACCCCCTTACAGGGTAAAGCCATTTCCCCTTGTTCTGTTCACTCCAGCCAGGAATTCCCAGTTCCCAATCTCCCATCCATCCCTGCCCTCTGGCACTGGGAGCCATTCCCTGGCTCCTGTCCCTCCATCCCTTGTCCCCAGTCCCTCTCCAGCTCTCCTGGAGCCCCTCCAGGCCCTGCCAGGGGCTCTGAGCTCTGCCTGGAGCCTTCTCCTCTCCAGGTGAGCACCCCCAGCTCTGAGCCTGCAGGAAAGATGGACAGAGCTGGAAAGAGAGGATTTCCAAGGGCTGGAGGGACAGGACCCAGGGAATGGCTCCCACTGCCCGAGGGCAGGGATGGATGGGAGATTGGGAACTGGGAATTCCTGGCTGGGAGGGTGGGGAGGCACCCCAGAGGGGCCCAGAGGAGCTGTGGCTACAGACATGGGAGGTGCTGAAGATCAGAGGGATCCACCCCGAGCTGGCTCTGTGGAGGAAAGAGGAGTTTTTCCAGCTGCTGGGGTTTCTGGAGTCCCCAGCAGGTGACAGCAGGGACAGGCTGTGCTGGCAGCTCCCGTGAGCCCTGGGTTTCTGGGGCCAGGCAGGCTCTGAGGAACAAACACCACTGGGGAAGGCTGGAACTCAGTGTCCTCTCTCCGAAGTTCAGGGCCATCATTCCCATTTCTGGGGGGGCTCTGCTCCTCCTCCCTCGAGGTCTGACCCCCTCAGCCCTCCCCAGGGAGCAGAGGGTGGCAGGAGCCTGCGCACACCCAGAGCTTCTGCCAGCTGGGTGCCATCCCAAAGGAAGGGACTGTTTGTCCCCGTGCCAGGCCAAGTTTGTGTCTCTGCCCATCTCAAAGCCCTGGAACTGAGCTCTCCCCTGCACCAACCCACTGAGAAACCGCAGCCTGAAACCTTCAGGAGGGTCTCCCATCTCCTGAAGCTGCTGCTCCTGGTGGAGGCTGCTCTGAAGAAAAGAGAGGGGAGTGCAGGAGGAGATAAAAGAGAAAAATTAAACTGTTTATGAAAGTTTCATCAAAGCCCTGTTTGTGATGCTGAAGGGAATCTTGGCTTACCTTGACACAAACTTCATTCATAAACTCGGCTTCATTATTTCTGAAAGACTTTGTCAGCAGCTTGGCAGCTCGGAGAGACAAGCTCATGATTTGCTTTCTTCTGTGACTAATCCAGATACTAAATACTGGCATTTATGTGCCTCCCATCAGCCCAGATCTCTGTGCATGTCATTTCACTTGGCTTGAGTAGGGGGAAAAAAGCAATAAATAGGAATATTAGTGCTGTAATTCCTTCCCTCTTCAGGACCTGGAGCTTCTCAGGCTTTTCAGACTCTCTAAAATAGCACGGAGAAGTTGAACAAGAGGCTTGAGCTCAAACAGCTCCAGGAGAAGCTCTTGGAATGGTTTGGAAAGCTGAGCATGACTGGTAACAAAATGAAACTGAGCCTGGCTTTGATTGATGTCCTGGGAACAGGGATCCCCTCTCCAGCCTTCCACACAATCTGAAAAGTCTGGGGTTCTCTTTGGGTCTTTTAAGAAAAAGTGATTTTGTTTATTCACAGGGAATAAAATGGCAAGATCTGATGCCTGTGGGAATAAATTCTGTTTGATCCTCAGGAGGGTCAGTGGCCACAGCAGCACCTTGGATGCCACAGCTCCAGGTAAAATTCATCCATTGGGTCACAGAATCCTGGAATGGTTTGGGTGGAAGGGACCTCAAATCCCACACATTTCCATGGGCACCTTCCACTGTCCCAGGCTGCTCCCAGCCCTTTCCTGTAAGAGCCTGAATGAGGGATGTGGGACTCCAGGGGCTCTTCCCAATGCAGTTTATTGTATCCAAGGTGTCCCAGCAGCCCAGGGCCGTGGGTGACAGAGCTGTGCCCACAGCTCTCAGCTCCAGCTGCAGGCAGGCCTGCAGACCCTGAGTTTAGGTTACAGTGCATTATTTCCTTTGCTTTGCTGAGCATCTCCACACAGCAGAACCAATCTCTGCCTTAACTGTTACCTGCAGCCCCCCATAACTACTCTAATTCCCACATCCATGGCACTGCTCTCCAGTCTCTCCCAGTCAGTTCATTGCAGTTCCAGCCAGAAGTTGGTTTGCAGTTTTCTTGCAGTGGGAAATTCTGAGCCCTTTTTTCTCCTTGCCACATTTGCTGCCTTGTTTGCCTGTGCTCTCTTTGTGCTGGGTAAAAACATCTTCTTGTTTGGGGTGGGTTTATCCTCTGCTCTGAGCCATAAAACCCCTTCTCACTAACTCACCCTTTGCTCCTTGGTCAGCCAGTCAGGCTGGCTCAGCAATTCTTTTCTTCTGGATCCAAACTTGCTTCCATCTCTATTCCTTCTTCAGACTCTACATTCAAAATCTTTCTGCTAAGCACACATAGCTGTGAGACTTTCCTGTCAAACTTCCATCCTTCCCAACACTTTCCAGCCTGGCCTAGGACCCTTCCAGGGATGGGAAGCCTCATTATCCTTCATGGAAGATCCCTGGGGGTTTGCCAGGAGCTCTTAGCATGATCTGGTTCCCCTTTCCTGGCTGGAGGGGCTGCCCAGGGCCATGGCAGGTTTTGCCTGGATTTGCTGCCTGTGATTCCTGCTGCCATTCCAAGCCTGGATCGGGTAGTGGTTCCCAAACTGTGTGCTCTGAACATTTCTTCTTCTCCAAACTTTTCATTTTCTTGCTGAAAAAAAAAAACAAAACACAAAAAAAGAAGTTGTCAGGCCAGGCTTGTTTTGCTTTCCCAAAGCTGAAGCAAGAAGAACTCTCTCATTCTGTTTGATTAGGGTGATAAATATGGATGTGTTCCAGCCTAAATATTTTATGGGAAAAGAAGTTCTGTTCCCTTAATGTTCCCATTAGTGGCACAGCAGGTCCCCAGCCCAGATGGGGTTTGTGCTCCTGGAATTCCTGACAGCCTTTGCTGGACCCCTGCTCCCATGGGATGCGGAAAACCAGTCCCACAGAGAAACTGGGAAAACTGGAGAGGGATTGGGGGATGGATCTTTTAGGATCCTTCCTTCCTTCCTTCCTTCCTTCCTTCCTTCCTTCCTTCCTTCCTTCCTTCCTTCCTTCCTTCCTTCCTTCCTTCCTTCCTTCCTTCCTTCCTTCCTTCCTTCCTTCCTTCCTTCCTTCCTTCCTTCCGCCACTTCCTTCCTTCCGCCACTTCCTTCCGCCACTTCCTTCCTTCCTTCCTTCCTTCCTTCCTTCCTTCCTTCCTTCCTTCCTTCCTTCCTTCCTTCCTTCCGCCACTTCCTTCCTTCCTTCCTTCCGCCACTTCCTTCCTTCCTTCCTTCCGCCACTTCCTTCCGCCACTTCCTTCCTTCCTTCCTTCCTTCCTTCCGCCACTTCCTTCCTTCCTTCCTTCCGCCACTTCCGCCACTTCCTTCCGCCACTTCCTTCCTTCCTTCCTTCCTTCCTTCCTTCCTTCCTTCCTTCCTTCCTTCCTTCCTTCCTTCCTTCCTTCCTTCCTTCCTTCCTTCCTTCCTTCCTTCCTTCCTTCCTTCCTTCCTTCCTTCCTTCCTTCCTTCCTTCCGCCACTTCCTTCCTTCCGCCACTTCCTTCCTTCCTTCCTTCCGCCACTTCCTTCCTTCCTTCCTTCCTTCCTTCCTTCCTTCCTTCCTTCCTTCCTTCCTTCCTTCCTTCCTTCCTTCCTTCCTTCCTTCCTTCCTTCCTTCCTTCCTTCCTTCCGCCACTTCCGCCACTTCCGCCACTTCCGCCACTTCCGCCACTTCCGCCACTTCCTTCCTTCCTTCCGCCACTTCCTTCCTTCCTTCCTTCCTTCCTTCCTTCCTTCCTTCCTTCCTTCCTTCCTTCCTTCCTTCCTTCCTTCCTTCCTTCCTTCCTTCCTTCCTTCCTTCCGCCACTTCCTTCCGCCACTTCCTTCCTTCCGCCACTTCCTTCCTTCCGCCACTTCCTTCCTTCCTTCCGTCCTTCCTTCCTTCCTTCCGCCACTTCCTTCCGCCACTTCCTTCCTTCCGCCACTTCCTTCCTTCCGCCACTTCCTCCCTGTCATAAGCCAGGAAAGTCTCTCCTTTTTCCCAGATAATGAGGGATGTGTTCCTGGGGAAAAGCAGGGATGAAACCTCCATCTGCTGTGTTCATTCCACTGGGCAGGACCTTGGATCACCTCAGGTGGCAGGCACTGGGTGCCAGGAGAGAGCCAGGTGTCCCAAGGGAGCTCTCTGTGTTATCCCTGAGTGAAGAACAGTGAGATCCTGGATTTGGATGGGACCTTGGAAGCTGGAGATGCCCAGGGAAGCCCCTGGGAGCTGGGCTGATCCCTCTGGGCTCTGGGGAGCAGTGGGCATCTCGGAGGTGCTGTGGTGGCTTTGGGGTCAGTGTCCCTGGAGAGCCTCCCAAAGCTGCCTGAGAATATTCCAGGCCTGGGAATTCCCATCTTGTCCTACCCAGCTGTCGGAATTCAGGACATCCCTCTGGCTGTCCTGGACTGCCGGGACCCCTGCCAGGGGGCTCAGGGACCCTGGCACAGAGCCCAAGACCCCTGTGCCTTTGACTGTGACCCATGGAGCAAATCACCAACCTTGTATGAAGATCTGCAAGGCACGGCAGTTTAAGGAGAATGACAGTGAATTTATCACAGGGTGAAAAAATAGATTTTTGGGGTTTTTAGAATGGGGGTTCAGGGGGCAAGATGGAGGAATCTGGGCGTGTCCAGCCTTTCTCCTTCTTCTTCTTCTTGTTCTCCATCTTTTGCTGTGATGGTGGCACTTTGGGATTGGTTTAGAGTAGAAGCTCACTGTCTAACACAGGTGATAGGGATTGGGAAGGAATTGTAAATATTGTACATGTAGTTTTTAGTATAAAAAGATAACACCAGAGTGCCTCTGTCTGTCCTGATGAACAGACCTCAGCCTGCCAGGAGAAAGAATTTTATAGATAAGGAACAATAAACAACCTTGAGACCGAGAACTGGAGAGCTCTGACTCCTTCTTTGACCACCAGGTTGGGAAGAGAGACTTGGTGACACATCTGGGGGTCACTCTGAGCAGCAGAGATCCCGAGACCCAGCCAGTGGCTGTGCCCTGGTTTCTGTGCCTGGAGAGGATCCTGGAAGTGGGAAGGGCTGGATCTCCTTTTTCCCTGTGGAGCTTGGCCTGGTGGCCTGGCTTGCTCCTCATGGATCAGTGGTGTCCCTGGGCTGCTCGCAGGGGAAAGCCCACCTTGGGAAGGAGCCATCCATGTCCTCGGGGTGCTGCTGCTCCTGCAGGAAGCACGGACCAGGATCCACGTCTTCCCACCACAAAGCAAGAGTGTGATGGATTCTGTGGACACTTCCTACCGGAGAAAACTTCTCCACTTCCCCTGGGGACAGAGCTGGGCTTTACTTCTCTCAGAAGCATCTCCAGCAGCTCCACAGGTGGGATTTTCAGCTCCAGGTGCTTCTCATAGAGAGGCCTGACCCCTCCACAGGCTTGGAGAGCCCTGGTGTCATTCCAAGCTGCACTTCCCGACAATCCAGGGAGACCTGGGAGGCAGAGCCGTGGGCCCAGTGCTCTGGGAAGCCCACAGGGGTCTCTGCCAGCCCCCTGCTCTCAGCTCTGCACACTTTGATCCTTTGTGCCTGCAGATTTCTGCCAGAAAGGCTCATCCCAGCACAAGGAACAACAAAAAGTTGCTCCTTAAAGAAGAAAGGATGAAACAAGATCAGGAAACTCAAAGGAGCAGCCAGCACTGGGTATCTAGAAAGGAGCAAGAAACTACGAGGCGGAATCTGCTATTCAAATCTCCAAAGGTTTTCCAGGCAGAACACATTGATCTCCTGGACAATGAGGCTCCATAATTTCCTACTTTGTGCCAGTGAAACATCCAATAAAAGCCCTGGGATCTAACAGCTGGACTTGTTGCTCGATGGTTTCAGATCTCGCCGTGTGTTCAGCAAAAAAAGAGGGCTCATTTGAAAGGATCTAAACCTGAAAGTTTCCTGTCGCCTTAGGAAACTTTTAAAAATACTTTTCACCTTCAAAGGGAGCCTGGAAGTTCAATGACGGTTTGGAGATGACACATTAAGGACTGGCCTCAAAGCCTTTGCTTCGTCAGTGGTTTTGAAGATTAACACAAAACCTGTAATAAATTAATCTGCGTACATCGGGGTCGGAGTGAATCAGGAAATTAATCTAGGAATGAATCAAAAGCCCTGTGGGTCTCTGCAAGGACACGGATACCGAGGGTTTTGTCTCTCTCTCATCAGTCCTTGGCTTTCCCAGAGCAGCTGTGGCTGCCCCTGGATCCCTGGCAGTGCCCAAGGCCAGGTTGGACATTGGGGCTTGGAGCAGCCTGGGACAGTAGGAGGTGTCCCTGCCATGGCAAGGCTGGAATGGAAGGGGTTTAAGGTCCTTTCCCATCCAAACCAGTCTGGAATTCCGTGATTCTTTCCCCCCCTGCTCAGTTTGCTTCCTGTCACTGGTACCAACACAAATCACGTTAATACCGAGCTGGGGCTGCAAAGGAAAACAAGATTTCCCAAATCTGACCCTGTTTGGATTCAATAAATTGGTGTCTCTTTGGCTGATCCAGCTCCTCAGAACCAGCTCCCCCCTGACCAGTGGCATTGAGCTGGTGGAGCAGCTGGAAAATGAGATGTTGGAATCCCCCCTGTGGATACTCCAGGGGAAGCTGCTCTGCTCTGCTCCAGTGATGTACAACCACTTCCACCCTTCCTGCAACTGTGAACCTGCTGCTCCATGCTGGCAGATTTACTCTTCTCCAGAATCACAACAAAATCCACAATCTCATTATAAAATACAAGGTTTGGAGCACGCTAAACAGGTGTCAGGTGCTTGCTGCAGGAGTGAATTAAACAAGGATTTAATAAACCAGCTGTATTTAGAATCTGAACTAGGGAAAACCAGCAAAGCCCGAGGTTTGGATCATAACCAGTCCCAGATTTTGTGAGCAGAGCACACAGACCTGCCCCCAAAACATGATTACCCTGCAGGCTGTGTTTGTAGCTCAGGGTTTCCATGGAATGGGGGTGGATGGGAATTGGATCAGTGGCTCCAGGTTTCTCAGGAATGCAGCTCCTTCATTGTGCAGCATTCCTGGCGTTTGCAGGGATAACAGGTGGGAAGTTTTTGGGGATTCAGGAGCAGCGCTGAGTGACCTCTCATTTAAACCAAGTCCTGGCTGACAGGGATTTGAAATGTCAGGAATGTTGTGCTGAAATGAAGGGAAAACCCGTGGCATTTGGGATGTTTGAGGCCATCAGCAGGTTTCTGCCTGGGGCAAGGCAGAGGGAACTTTCCAGCAGTGGGGCTGGGTCAGGTTGAGCCCTGCTGGGAGATCCTGGGGATGTGGGAAGGGCCAGGCCCTGGATCCGGGGAAAGGTGGAGCAGATGTGGAGCAGGACAGGGCTTGGGGCATCCTGCTCCAGGGGGAGGTGGCCTTGGAATGTCCCAGGAATTGGGTGATGGTGGCTGAGATGGACATATGGACATCAGGAGGAGACTCGGCTCCTCCTGCCTCAGCTCCCTCTGGGATTCCATGGTGGAATCTGGTTTTAGGGACAGACAAATTCTAATGGAATCTGTGACCTGAAGGGCAGAGGGAAAGGAGTTCCCAAAAAGCTCCCAGTCCTGCTGGCAGCTCTGCCTGGGGAGCAGGGACATCCCACCCTGGCCACCCCACGAGGTCCTGGTGTCTCTTTCCCCCACTCCTGCTCCATCTTTTCCTTGTAAATGGAAAAATCCCCTGGTGTTCTCCTGGGAGTTCAAGCTTTGTAGGATGGGATGGAAAGGGAATTGCAAGGGAAGGGTTTCCCCCCCTTCAGTTCTTCCATCCCTGCTGGGGTAGGGGACAGGTCCTGGGGGCTGAAGGCACCACTCCCTGCCTTTCCAGCTGCTCCTGGGGGGAGTTTGGGGCTGGAGCATCCCAAATCTGGGAATGTCACCCTTCCTCTGACTGGTGGAGCTGCAAGCTCACCAGAAAGTGGGAATTCTGTCTTTATAAAAGAAGCTTAATTAATCATCAATCCCCTCCCTTAATGAGAGATGCTGTTGCCATGGTCTGGGCTGCTCCTGGCTATGCCTGAGGAGTCATCCAGGTGGACATTCCTGCCTTTCAGCCATAATTAATGGCAGGATTTTTACAGCTGTATCAATAACCCAGCACTTCTCCATTCTTGAGTGGACTTTGAAGCTCTGGCTCTGCTGAGCAGCCGAATAAAGGGGCACAGGGAGCTGGAATTCATTAATTAATAATTAGTGATGAGCTCTGCTAAGCGGCCGAAGATCAAGGTCTACAGAAAAGTTGGGAGAAAGAATCCAGGCTGGCGTTTGATTTTAATCAGGAGCTGAGAACAAACCCCACACCATTCCTGTGTGAATGTTCCTGTGGAAAACACATCCTGAGAGAACTGAGGGCTCACCCTCAGGCCTCTCCTTGGCATCAAAGTCTGGGTGAGGAGCAGCCCAAGAGTCACCAAAACTGCGGGAAAAAATCACTCTCCAACATTTTTAATGTTAGGGAATCAAGGCGTTGCTTTATTCCGGCCAGGATGTGCAGCAGAAATCGTTTCATCCACACATAGCCCAGGTGTGCAGAGAAAACCATTCCATGACACTGGAGTCTTACTGGATTTTTCCTAAACTTTATACATTCCAAACCCATAGAAATCCATTGGTTTAATGTTCATTTGTCCCAAGCTGGGGAGTTCTAAGGATTTGGTTTCCTGTTGGGTACAGATCTCTTTGCTTCTGATGTGAATTAGGTCCTCACTCCTGGACTTCCTTATCAGCCTTTTCTCCTGTCTCAGGTTGGAAGATGTGCCTAGGTTGTGAATTCTGTCCCCACCTGTCAGAGCTGGGCAGTTCTCTGCTGTTCCTGGGGCAGGTTTCTTTATCCCTCCCACAGCCAACCCTCCCTCCAGGAGATCTCTGCTGTCCATGGCCACTGAGTGTCCCTGCAGGGCTGATCAAATTCCACCATCCCATGGGGAGATGCTCCACCCAGGGGAGGAGCCAAGCATTCCTACCTGGATCCAATCTGCCCTGGGAACAGCCCAGCAGCCTTTGCCCACTGCATTCCCAGAGGAGCAGCTTTCTGCTGCCCTGCATTCCCAGAGGGAGAGCAGGCCCATCTCCAGCAGCCCTGGAGCTGCAGAGGAAAACTCCCCCCTTGTGCAGGATCCCTGCTCCAGCAGAACCACAGCTGGCACTGCAGGAGGGCTGAGCCCCCCTGGGATGGGACTGTGCCACCAGCCTGAGCCCCCCTGGGATGGGACTGTGCCACCACCCTGAGCCCCCCTGGGATGGGACTGTGCCACCACCCTGAGCCCCCCTGGGATGGGACTGTGCCACCACCCTGAGCCCCCCTGGGATGGGACTGTGCCACCACCCTGACACAGAGGGGCTATGGGACTGCTCTGACTCTGGCAGTGCTGTTTTGTATTACTGCATTTTATTCTTATCTTTATTTCTTATTTTTTTTCCTACTAATAAAGAACTGTTATTCCCATTCCCATCTCTTTGCCTGAGCCCCTTAATTTCAAAATTACAATAACTCAGAGGGAGGGGTTTTACATTTTTCATTTCAGGGGAGCTCCTGCCTTCCTTAGCACACACCTGGCTTTTCAAACCAGGACAATGATCAATGCAGGAGTTTTATCCCAATTAATCCAGGTCTGCAGCTGCCCAGAGCCCAGGATCCCAGTGTCTCCAGCTGTGCCAGGGGCAGTGTCTGGGGCTGTTGGTTGGTGTTTGCTGATGGTTGTTGATGTTTTGTGGATGGTTGTTGTTTTCTGGGTATCTCCTGGTTGTTATTTTTTTGGGTATCTATTCCCAGCCTGCTGAGATTTTCAGCTCATCTCCACTGAGTGCTGTAACATCCCTTAAAACAAAACAAAAAAAACCTCTAAAATTCCTTTCCCCAAGGCAAAGGCAAACCAAGCTTGACTAGAGAAAATAATATTTTTTAAAATTTTGGAACTTGGTGCATTTTCCAAGCCAGGGAGCTGGGGAGGGGCTCAGCCTGGAGCAGAGGAGGCTCAGGGGGCCCTTGTGGCTCTGCACAGCTCCTGCCAGGAGGGGACAGCCGGGGGGTCGGGACAGGATGAGAGGGAACACTTGATGGTTGTTGGATGATAAACCTGGGGGGAAATGAGGTGAGAGGTGGTGAAAGGAGGGGCAGAAGGTGTGAGCTGGACACTGGGGATGCACTGAGGTGCTGCTGGGCAGCTCCCAGGCCTGGCTTTATCTTTCAGGAGGTTGTTAAAGCCCCACAAAAGCCAAACCAGAATCACACCGGTCCTCGTGTTTCTGATAAGAGAAATCCTCTGAGCAAATTCAATTAGGGAGCTACAAACTTTGTTTAAATTTAAATTAGCTCCCTGACAGCCATACTAGAAATTATAAGTGAGTAGATTACAGCTTATTTTCAAGTATTAATAATTGTTTTCCTCATTGAAGAATGGGATGGATGGGTTTGTGTAGTCTGGCTAAAATAACTGTGCTGTGATCCAGACTTTGGGATCCAAGCACCCTGGGAGAGGGGATTGGGAAGGGATTGAGGGGAGTTTGGGGGGCTTTGAGAGGCCATGGATGAGAGAATGGCTTTGAACTGGGTTAAGAGGAATATTGGGAATTGGGAATTGGCTGGGAGGGTGGGGAGGGGCTGGGCTGGGATTGCCAGAGCAGCTGGGGCTGCCCCTGGATCCCTGGCAGTGCCCAAGGCCAGGCTGGACACTGGGACACCCTGGGACAGTGGGAGGTGTCCCTGCCATGGCAGGGCTGGCACTGGGTGGGATTTGAGGTCCCTTTAACCCAAACCAGCCTGGGATTCTGTGAAAGCTGATTTTGACCTCTCTGTGCAGGTGAAAGTTTTGCATTCTTGTAATCAGTGCCTCGAATTTATGTTTGGAAGTTCACTACCACTGAAGAGCTCACTTTAAAAAGCGTTTGCATCCCGAGTTTGCTCTCCAGTGCCAGCTCTGGCTGGCTCCTGAGTTCAGCAGCCAGATAATGACCTCCAAATTACCAGCCCTCCATGCTTTGCAGTCCATCCACTCACTCCAAGGCAATTATTCCCTGCTCTGGATTGAGGAGGAGAAGAATTCTAATGGAATCTGTGACCTGAGGGCAGAGGGAAAGGAGTTTGTTTATTTTCAAAGCAAAAAGCTTCCAGTCCTGCTGGCAGCTCTGCCTGGGGAGGAGGGACATCCCACCCCAGCCACTCCACCAGGTCCTGGTGTCTCTTTTCCCTGTAAATGGAAAAAAACCCTGGCAGAGGTGTCCAGAGCAGCCCCTGGATCCCTGCAGTGCCCAAGGCCAGGTTGGACACTGGGGTTGGAGCAGCCTGGGACAGTGGGAGGTGTCCCTGCCATGGCAGGGGTGGGATGAGGTGGCTTTTAATGTCCCTTCCAACCCAAACCCCTCTGGAACTCTGTGCCTGCACACAAAGCAAACTTTGCACTCCAAGGGTAGACCATGACAGTGAACATCCAAGGTTTCACTGTGTCCATTAAAGGTTCAGAGAACAGGCTGCTCCCAGCCCCAGTGCCCACCCTGGCCTTGGGCATTCCAGGGACCCAGGGGCAGCCACAGCTGCTCTGGACATTCTGTGCTCCTTTTTCCCCACCCTCAGAGGACAAATGTGTTTTATTGTGCTCACCATGAATTTTGTATCATTTAATTTGTGCCTCTGTCCTGGCAGTGGGCAGCACTGAGAGGAGCCTGGCTGTGCCACCTCCACCTCTCCCATCAGGAATTTATCCCCGTGGGTGATAAATTTATCCCCGTGGGTGAGATCCCCCTGCATTACAATCCAACCCAGCCTGCCAAATCCCACAGCCCCGGGGCAGGGAGATCCAGGATGAACTCCAGAGCCACAGGGGCACAGAACAGCCCCTCGAGCTCCCACACCTCCCACAGACAACGTTTTGAGGGATTTTCCCTTTCTGCCACAAGTGTCTTTGATGCTGAGCCTGAGCCAGGAAAGGTTCAGCAGCTGGGGCAGCAGGGTGAGGGAGAAGTGGATGAATGGCGACTAAAGCGTGAGCAAATCTGAGAAATCACTCTCCTAATTGTCAAACCCGAGGTAAATCCTTTTTACTGGATGTGGTGAAGGGAAAATGAGCATTTAAATTCTGCTCTTTGTGCTTTGGGCACATTAGGGGAATTTTTTCTGGTCACTGGAGGTCATCAGTACAATTCCATGTTTAATCCCTCTCCTGCTGGAGAGGTCAGGGAGGTGTCCAGGCTGGGATAAACTTGGTTTGTTACAGCAACCTCCAGCACAAGGAAGGAAAATTTCAACTACCCAAGAATAAAAATTGGTGGGTAACTGGGGAGAGCTGATCTTTCACTGGTGACCTGAGAAAAAAACAGGAATTTTGCCTTGTGGAAAGGACTCGTTTGTTGAGATGTGCCAGGAGAAGAGATGTCAGGTTACCTGCAGGTGATAAAACAAAGAGAACAGGAATCCTGTGATGCTGCACGTGGATCTGCACCTTCTGGGATTATTAGGGAAGTTGGAGAGGTAAAATAGGGATATTGTCCCAGCCGAGCACACAAGGAAGGATGGAAAGGTTCAAACCCCTGAGTGTGCCAGGGCTCATTCCCCATGTCCTGTCCCTCCATCCCTTGTCCCCAGTCCCTCTCCAGCTTTTCTGGAGCTTCTCCAGGCCCTGCCAGGGGCTCTGAGCTCTCCCTGGAGCCTTCTCTCCAATTTTTCTTGGCTCATCAGACTGACTTTTCCAAGGATCCATTGTCTCCCTTGTTCCCTGGGCGTTGCCTTTGCCTCAGCAGCTGCTCTGTTTCTCCTCTGTTTGCCTTTCCATGAAACATTCCATGTTCCTCAGTTCCAGCCCTGATCCAGCTCCCTCACCTCAGGTGCCACAGCTGCTCTGGCAATTCCAGCCCAGCCAGGAATTCCCAGTTCCCAGTCTCCCATCCATCCCTGCCCTCTGGCACTGGGAGCCATTCCCTGGCTCCTGTCCCTCCACCCCTTGTCCCCAGTCCCTCTCCAGCTCTCCTGGAGTCCCTCCAGGCCCTGCCAGGGGCTCTGAGCTCTGCCTGGAGCCTTCTCCTCTCCAGGGGAACATTCCCAGCTCTCCCAGCCTGGCTCCAGAGCAGCTCCAGCCCTGGGAGCATCCATGGCCTCCTCTGGCCTGGCTCCAGCAGCTCCAGTTTTCCACCTGCTGGGTTTGAAGCACCAGTTGAGCTGATGAGGGCAGAAACGGAGTGGAGCAGTGGACAGATGTGGTTGGGTCGATCTGTCTGGGGTGGTTGTCCCTGTGCCCGTGGGTTTGCTTGCAGGTGTCAGAGCAGGATTTAATCCATGAGGGAGCTGGGGAAGGACTCCAAAGTTCCCCGAGTGCCTGCAGGGACTCTGTCCCTTAACCTCAGGGAGCAGAGGGGTTTGCTCCCTGCGGGTCTGCCGTGTTTGCTGCGTGCCCAGGACGAAGGAGGAACTGATCAATCTGACTCCATGTTCTCAGAAGGCTGATTTATTATTTTATTGTGCTTATAATATAGAATGCTATACTAAATACTATATGGACTAATACTAATTATACTATATACTAAATATACTATTACTAAATATACCATATCCATATAAAAATATACTAATACTAAATATACGATATATGTAATACTAAATACTATACTATTCTTATATGAAAGAATACTATACTAAATACTATATTTATACCAATACTAAATATACTATATATCCATATAAATATACTAATACTAAATACACTATATATGTAATACTAAATAGTATACTATAATTATATTAAGGAATGCTATACAAAATACCATATATATACTAATACTAAATATACTATATACTAATTATACTAATACTAAATATACTATATACTGTATACTAATTATACTAATACTAAATATACTATATATATACTAATTATACTGATACTAAATATACTAATTAAATTAATACTAAATATACTATATATTTAATACTAAATACTATACTGTACTTTTATTATATTAAAGAATACCATACTAAATACTATATTTATACTAATACTAAATATACTATATATCCATATAAATATATTAATACTAAAAATACTATATATAGAATACTAAATACTATACTTATATTATATTAAAGAATGCTATACTAAATAAAATATTTATACTAATACTAAATATACTATATATAATACTAAATACTATACTATACTTGTATGATATTAAAGAATGCTATACTAAATACTATATTTATTCTAATACTAAATATACTATATATATAAATATACTAATACTTAATATACTATGTATATATAAATATGCTAATACTAAATATACTATATATATAGTACTAAATACTATACTATACTTATATTATATTAAAGAATACTATAATAAATACTATATTTATACTAATACTAAATATACTATATACTAATTATACTAATACTAAATATACTATATATAAAAATATACTAATACTAAATATACTGTGTATATATAAATATACTAATACTAAATATACTATATATATAATACTAAATACTATACTTATATTATATTAAGGAATGCTATACTAAATACTATATATATACTAATACTAAATATACTATAAATATACTAATTATACTAATACTAAATACACTATATATATATAATACTAAATACTATAATTTTATTATATTAAAGAATACTATACTAAATACTATATACTAATACTAAATATACTATATATATACTAATTATACTAATACTAAATATACTATATATGTAATACTAAATACTATACTATACTTATATTAAAGAATGCTATACTAAATAGTATATTTATACTAATACTAAATATACTATAAATCCATATAAATATACTAATACTAAATATACTATATCTATAATACTAAATACTATACTTACATTAAAGAATACTATACAAAATAGTATATTTATACTAATACTAAATATATATATATATATATACACACTAATACTAAATATACTATATATATAATACTAAATACTATACTATACTTTTATTATATTAAGGAATGCTATACTAAATACTATATATATACTAATACTAAATATACTATATATATAAATACACTAATACTAAATATACTATATATATAATACTAATAAATAATATATATATAATACTCATAAATACACTATGTATATAATACTAAATACTATACTATACTTATATTATATTAAAGAGTACTGTACTAAAGAATAGAGAAAGGTTACAGAAGGTTACAAAGATTGATAATGAAAACTCGTGGCTGCTGCCAGCGTCCCAACACAGCTGGCTGTGATTGGTCATTAAGTCAAAACAATTCACATGAAGCCAATCAAACAATCACCTGTTGGATAAACAATCTCCAGCCACATTCCAAAGCAGCAAAACAGGGAGAAGCAGTCAGGTAATTGTTGTTTTCATTCTTCTCTGAGGCTTCTCAGCTTCCCAGGAGAAGAATCCCGGGCAAAGAGGATTTTTCAGGAAGTGTGCTGATGACAGGGGTCCACTACTCGTTAGGGAAGGACAGGGACTGATCCTGCTGGGGCTCAGGGCTGGGCAGTGCCTCTGGAATGGCTGCATCCAGGTTTCTCTGGTGCTGAGGAGCCTGTCTGCCTTCCCAGGGGGATTCTGTGTCCCAGCAGGGCCCTGGGCAGCTCTGGCTGCTGCAGCTGCTCCAGCTCAGGTCTCACTGATCTGGAGGGACCCCGAGCTCAGGCTCTGTCCCAGGTCCTTGGCCCTGCACCCAGGGAGGGTTCTGGGGACAAGCCACAGCCTCCCTCCCAGTTCAGCCCCGGTGCCACTCTTGATCCCAGGCACTTGGGGAGCCCCTCTGGAGGCTGCTCTCCATCAGCCCCACTCCTTCCTCTGCTTGGCCAAAGAAAAACATTCTTTTCTTAGGAGTGGGGGAGTTCTGCTTCAAAAACGCGGAAAGAGCTGACCCAGAGATGCTCTCAGGATTCATCACCCCATGCTCTGCTCTGGCTGAGACCCTTCCTGTGCAGGCAACTTTTAGTGGATCATCTCACCAATACCTCCAGGTTTTCCAGGACTTCCCACCCCCCAGCAGCACACAGATGTGCTGGGCTGGGGTTGGTGCAGATTAAGGGCAGCATTGCCTGACACAATGAACCTCTGTGAGACAGAAGGGAGGAGCAAAAGCTGTTTGTGTGCTCTGCTCCGTGCCCAGGGAGCAGAGAAGGGTTGGGCTCCTTTGCCACCTCGCTCAGGTCAGAAAAGTTTCCCCAGTTGTCCTCCCAGCCAGAAGGACAGAAGGTGTTGTCTGCTGCCACCACCAAAGGCTTGGAGCTGGAGGAGGGCAGGGATGGGTGGGAGATTGGGAACTGGGAATTCCTGCTGGGCTGGAATCGCCAGAGCAGCTGTGGCTGCCCCTGGATCCCTGGCAGTGCCCAAGGCCAGGCTGGACACTGGGACACCCTGGGACAGTGGGAGGTGTCCCTGCCATGGCAGGGGTGGCACTGGGTGGGGTTTGAGGTGCCTTCCCACCCAAACTATTCCAGGACTCTGCAATTCCATGAAAGAAGAGGGTTCTGGGTTCCTTGAGGAGATTTGTGTCAGGGGCACTCCTGCCAGGCACAGGGCAGATAAGGAGCTGGAACCCAGGGCTGAGGTTCACATCCTGAGTTGTTTTATCCCAAATTCCTGGTGTTGTTCTGCCCTCTGAGGTCCTGGGACTGGGTGTAACTGACACAGAAATCAGCAGATCTGATTTGTGCACCTCAGACTGGAGATAAAGTAACACCTCTGATTAATGGGCATGGCTGAGGCTCAGCAGCTCAGGGCTCTGGGAGAAGCCTAGAGTCATAAAACAAGATCACTTTTGGGCTCTGAATTGATTTAGATTTGGGTTGTATTAGAAAGGACCTTAAACCCCACCCAGTGCCACCCCTGCCATGGCAGGGACACCTCCCACTGTCCCAGGCTGCTCCAGCCCCAGTGTCCCACCTGGCCTTGAAAAGTTTCTGGAAGTTTTCAGTGAGTCATGGAGGTTACAGCAGCATCCCTCAGTCGGGGCAGGGTTGCAAAGGAACCTAAAAATGATCTGTCCCAATCCTTTGACACTGCAAAAAACAGGGAATGGTCCCCTGTCCTCCTGGAACAGCCCCAGCCTCACCAAATTCCTGTCGGGACTCATCACAGCCTTCCCTGAGTTTGCTTTCAGTCTGTTTATACCTTTAAGAAAAGCTGTGAAAATAAACTGTAAATAAATACCTGGAGCTCCTCTGATCAGGAGGAACCAAATCCATGGATCCCCCAAATCACAGCAAATCGATTTGCTGCTGTAATTCTCAGGGACTAAGAGATGTGGCTTGGAAAATTTAAAACTCACTGCAATCCCTGCAGTCCTGGCAAATCATTTTTTCTCTGATTAATGAGCACTGTTTACACTGTTGGTATCGGAGTTCCAGAGGAACAAAACCCTTCCAAAGAGCAGTGAAATGCAGGATTTAAATCCTGATGGTTTTGAGGTCATGGATACCTTGTCCAAATTCAGAAAATAAAAAGATTGTCTCCCGTGGTCCCTGCAAGCTTGGGATCAGCCCCAGTGGTGTGGGGGGGTTAATTCCCAATTAACAGGTGTTCATTTGTGGCTCCTGCTGTTCCTTGGGATTTATTGTGGCATTGCATGGAAGCTGCAATCAATTCTGTTGTAATCAATGAATTAGTCAGGCAGTTCTTGGTTCTGCATGTCCAGAATGAATTCTGTGTCTGGCAGCATCCTTATCAAATCCTTATCCTTATTCCCACACTTGGCTGTAGTTGGGCTTTATTTTCCTCCTCATCAAAGCCCAGAGTGTGAAGGGAGCAGGGAAAGACTGAGGAATCCTGGAATGGTTTGGGTGGGAAACCCCAACTCCCTTAAATCCCATCCCACCCCTGCCATGGCAGGGACACCTCCCACTGTCCCAGGGTGTCCCAGTGTCCAGCCTGGCCTTGGGCACTGCCAGGGATCCAGGGGCAGCCCCAGCTGCTCTGGCAATTCCATCCCAGCCAGGAATTCCCAGTTCCCAATCTCCCATCCATCCCTGCCCTCTGGCACTGGGAGCCATTCCCTGGCTCCTGTCCCTCCCTGCCTTGTCCCCAGTCCCTCTCCAGCTCTCCTGGAGACCCTCCAGGCCCTGCCAGGGGCTCTGAGCCCTCCCTGGAGCCTTCTCCTCTCCAGGGGAGCATTCCCAGCTCTGCCAGCCCCTCAGGCACAGGGATTTAGGCAGACTGAGGCAGTATCCATCCATGAACTG
This sequence comes from Haemorhous mexicanus, assembly GCF_027477595.1. Lineage (NCBI taxonomy): Eukaryota > Metazoa > Chordata > Aves > Passeriformes > Fringillidae > Haemorhous > Haemorhous mexicanus. The sequence continues at coordinate 65,533,222 of NC_082346.1, read as the reverse complement.
ATTTGTGCCAGGCTTTAAGGCTGTTTTTAATCTCGTCTAAAGAAGACAAGAGGCCCATGAGGAGGAGAAGGGAGCTCAATGGGATAATTGGATCAGGAATCCGGGGCCAGCCCGACTCCAGCTCACAGGGATCACACACAAAGAATTCACACCGAGCCAAGACAAAAGCTCAGCCTCGCACAGTTAATGAGGAAGGAGACACAAAGGGGTGAATTTTTAAGTGCAACCATTAAAAGGTTTCAAAGGAGAGCGGCACAGTCGGGTGGAAGAGTTGGAGCCTTGCGGGGCCTTTGTGACTCACGGAGAGTTCGGATTTCTGGGAAAAGTTTGGAAGGGTCTCCTGTCAGGAAAGGCAGTGCCTGGGAATGGAAACTCCTCTGAGAGCTCTCCAAGAGTGGCAAAGGATCCCTCTTCACTCCCAAAGTGTCGGAATGGTTTGGGTTTGGAGCTTGTGACATCACTGCTTGCCTCCATCCCAAATTTGAGGGAATTCCTTGGGCTCTGGGAGCACTGGAGTTCTCTGGGTTTCTGGGAGGTTGGAGCTGATGAGGTGGTGGAGTCTCCATCCCTGGAAATGTTCAAAAAACCCAGGGATATGGCACTGGGGAGCCGGGAGAACACGTGGGGCTGGGACAATGCTGGACTTGATCCAAGAGGTCTTTCCCAACCTCGAGGATTTTGTGGTTCCCTGAAATGGCAAATCAGCCCAAAAAGCAGAACTTTCATCCTTTCTAGCACTCACTGTTGGTCACATCCACCCCACCAGCTCTGCCTGGATCCACCCCTCTCCCTCACAGGGAGCTCAGGCAGGGAGAGCAGGAATTGCCTGGATCCCCCTGCTCCCAATCCAAGGATTCCTTGAGTTCCAGCTTCGTGCTCCAGGTCCCTGTTTTCTGTCCAGGGTTCCACTCTGAATCACATCCCTGTGATCCCAGGGATGCCACGGGAGCACAGCCTGGCTGGGAAAGCCCTGCCCGAGCTTGGGAAGCACCAGGGATTGCCCAGCTGATTTATTAAAAATATGGATATTGATCCAGTACTGATATCCAACTGTGAGGGACAAGGACTCTCTGACAGTTTAGAGTTAGAAGTGTGTGTTTATTATGGGATAGCTCCCAAACACACACCCCATTTACAGGTGATCACAGAGCCCTTTTATCTGTACAGGTACTGAGTACCCAAAATACAAACCCATGTTCATACCTTTGGTACATCCCATTCCCAGTATGGATATTGATCTGGTACCAATATCCAAACACTCTCTGACAGTTTAGAGTTAGAAGTGTGTGTTTATTATGGGATAGCTCCCAAACACACACCCCATTTACAGGTGATCACAGAGCCCTTTCATCTCTAAGTGTGTAAGAGTACATAAGAGTGTCTCTAAGTATAGAAGAGTACTGAGTACCCAAAATACAAACCCATGTTCAAACCTTTGGTACATCCCATTCCCAGGGTAATCAGCTCCAAAGCTTTAAGCATGGGCAGTTTGTCCCTTGAAATGGGTCCCTGGTCCCTGTCATGGGGAGGGGTCCCAAAATGAGGAAGTAAATGAATTCCTCCTGGTTCTGCCCCTTCTGCCTTTTCAGTGCAAATCTGACAAATGAACCCTGGGTAGGACTCCCATTCCCTGACTTCAGCTGGGTTCAGAGCAGAGGAGCCCCACAATTGTCTGATGTTCCCAAAAGCCATTTGTCAGTTCCTAAATTCTTCATTACAAACCCAGCTCACCAAACGTTGTGCTGACAAGCAATCAGTTTTTAGTTAACTACTAACTCTTAACTTCATCCAGGCCTACCCATTTATTTTAATTAACTCCAATAAAGTTATCTCTAACTAAAATCTTAGCTCCCCTAAAATCTCAAAATTCCTTAAAGTTTGTGTCTCACAGTGCCGCTCATTTATTGCCCCATTCCAGGCAGGGAACACAAAGGTCACGGGAATGACAAGTGCTCTGTCTGGTTTTGTTATTCTGGGCTCTGTCACCTTTAATGAGGGGCAGCAAAGCCCTGGCAAAGGAGATAAAACAATTCCTCTGCCCTGGCAAAGGAGATAAAACAATTCCTCTGCCCCTGGAGGTCGAGTGCTGTGGTTGTAAACACTTTGAAGGCTCCCACTGATGGCTTCCCACATTTCAATCCCACAGCCACCCCGAGGTTTCCTCACCAGCACTCAGCTGCTGAGCTGGAATTTTAAGCAGGATCTGTTGATGAGACAGCTGGAAGCTCCAAAATGTCAGCTTGTCCCATGGAAGGGTTTGAAAGGCAGGGAAGGTGGGAGCAGAGATGCTTCCTGAGCCACTCCCTGTTGGAGACCCTCTGGAGACAGGAGGAACCCCCCAAGCCCTGGCCCCTGTGGGAGCCATCTCCTCCTCCTCCTCCCCACATTTGGCCTTTTAGAAAAGATTTCAAGTTCACAGAAATGATCCTTTTGTCTCACCTGGGCCAAGGGAGTAAAGCACAGCGGGAAAAAATGGGAGACATCCTTCCCTGAACTTCTCCAGACTTTGCTATTTAAATTAGCAAATGTTGATGAATTTCTGTCCCAAAATCTCTGTGCCCAATGCCCACCTTGTCCCCAGCCCAGAGCTCTGAGTGCCACATCCAGGAATTCCTGGGACACCTCCAGAGACAGGAATTCCAGAGGACAGATATTTACGGAATCATGAAGGTTGGAAAACACCTTTAAACTCATCCAGCCATTCCCCAGCCCTGCCAAGGCCACCACTGCCCCATGTCCCCAGGTGCCATATCCACAGGGATTTGAAATCCCTCCAGACATGGGGACTCCACCCTGTACCTGTGCCAGGGCTGAGAACCCTTTTAGGGAAGAAATGTTCCCAAATATCCAATCTAAACCTCACAGAATCCCTGAGGTTGGAAAAGAGCTCCAAGATCAGAGTCCCAGCTGTGTCCAGTGCCCACCTTGTCCCCAGCCCAGAGCTCTGGGTGCCACCTCCAGGTGACACCTGCAGGGATGGGCACTCCAACCCTCCCTGGGCAGTGCCAAGGCCTGAGCCCCCTTTCCATGGGGAAATTCCTGCTGTGCCCACCCTGAGCTGCCCTGGCCCAGCCTGAGGCCGTTCCCTCTCCTCCTGTCCCCCTGTTTCCTGGAGCACAGCCCGACCCCCCGGCTGTCCCCTCCTGGCAGGAGCTGTGCAGAGCCACAAGGGCCCCCTGAGCCTCCTTTGCTCCAGGCTGAGCCCCTTCCCAGCTCCTCAGGAATTCTCCAGCCTTTCCTAGCTCCTCAGGAATTCTCCAGCCCCTGCCCAGCTCCTCAGGAATTCTCCAGCCCCTTCCCAGCTCCTCAGGAATTCTCCAGCCCCTTCCCAGCTCCTCAGGAATTCTCCAGCCCCTTCCCAGCTCTGTTCCCTTCCCTGCTCCAGCCCCTCCCTGAACTGAGGGGCCAGGACTGGGCACAGCCCTCGAGGGGCTCAGCAGTGCCAGCCCAGGGGACAGTCCCTGTCCTGCTCCTGCTGCCACATTGATACAAACATTTTCCTGTCCTTCCTTCCTTGCTTTTAGTTGCAATTCCCTCTCCTCTCTGCACGCAGCCATTTCCTCCCTGAGTTTAGTGAGGCAATCTCAGAGCTGATGGATTTTCCCATTCTTTATCCTCAGAGGTCCCCAGGTAGCAGAGCAGCACCTGTGGAGTCTCCCTGTGGGTGATTCTCATCCCAGATCATCGGCAAAATTTGCTTTAAAGGTGTCTTGGATTGCTTTGAAAGGGTTTAAACTGAGTTCTTGAACAAGGAGTGAGCATCCCACTGATCCTGCATGGAGAGGACTCCCAGCATCTCCTTTCCCACAGTTAAAGCTTCACAAAGCCTGGAACCTTTTGGCTCTGTCCCGCTTCTGCAGTTCCAGGCTATTTCCATTTTGATCCAGACAGACAGAGAACAAATGGCCTCAAATCGAATTTCCAAATCCTGGGATGGAGGAGAAGGCCCTGGAGTCGGGATGTGGGCTGTGAATACACAGGTGCCTCTTTGTCATTGAGGAAGTTGGGAGGTGAAAATAAATATTATCACTTCCTAGGAGGCAGTTTTTGCTTCCCCAGATGAATCCCAGAGATAAAGCAGGTGTATTATATATATAAAAATTGTCAGGTCGTTTATTTCCCCTCCTGGTGGCAGAAATCCATTTGGAGTAAACAAATCCCTTCTCTTATCAGGGTGCTTGGTGTTGGCTGTGTTTGGAGATAAAGCCACACTGATTTATCACCACGGGGGGAGGGTGCAGCCTCAGGCAGCTCCAGGTGCCCACAGGGGCTGGGAATTCAGCTGGATCACCTGTGCTCTGGGGCCTCTCTCACACTTCTCCTTCACACCTCTGTAAAATCAAATCATGGGATTGATAAAGTTGGAATTAGGATGGAGTCCATCAGCCCAGCACCACATTCACCATTAACCCCTGGCCTCAAGTGCCACATCCACACATTTTCTGGACATTTCCAGGGATGGGGACTCCACCACTGCATTCAGCATTTTGCTTTATAACCCTTTCCATGATCTTTTCCCTAACATCCAATGTGAACCTCCCCTGGTGCCAGTAACAAGGTTGTGGGTTCAGTCCCCGTTTATTTAAGAGTTGGATTCAATCTTTTTGGGACCCTTCCAGCTTGGAATATTCCGTGAATCTGAATTTTGAAGTTGTCCCTGGAGCACACCCCGACCCCCCGGCTGTCCCCTCCTGGCAGGAGCTGTGCAGAGCCACAAGGGCCCCCTGAGCCTCCTCTGCTCCAGGCTGAGCCCCTTCCCAGCTCCCTCAGGAATTCTCCAGCCCCTGCCCAGCTCCTCAGGGATTCTCCAGCCCCTTTCCAGCTCCTCAGGAGTTCTCCAGCCCCTTCCCAGCTCCCTCAGGAATTCTCCAGCCCTTCCCAGCTCCCTCAGGAATTCTCCAGCCCCTTCCCAGCTCCTCAGGAATTCTCCAGCCCCTTCCCAGCTCCTCAGGAGTTCTCCAGCTCCTTCCCAGCTCCCTCAGGAATTCTCCAGCCCTTTCCCAGCTCCATCAGTCTCTCTGGAGCTCCAACCCCTCCCCAGCTTTCAGATTTCTGGGTCTTTGAGCTGTGGCTTTGTCACTGGATTGGGAATGCTCTGGGCTCCAGGCACAGCTGCTGCAGCCCCTGGGAGCTGCTCCAGGTGGATCTGGGGATAAACCCAGCAGAATTCCAGCACTCAGAGCCTCCCCCATAGCCCTGCAGTCCATTTGCTCCCTATTTCATGTGACATTCCCTTAATTCCTTTCAAATCTGCTGGGAGAGGCTTCCCTCTGTTGAATTTGCTTCCCTTGGTGCCCTCGTTGTTCAGGTGTGACACAGGAACAATGGAAAGACTTCCAAGGAAAAATATTTCTGCACAGGCAGGACACAGTGGTCACCTGAGAGAGGAGAAGGGACGTTTGTAGAGCACCTCATGGTGCTCAGCTGTGGGGTTTAAAATAGAAATGAACTTGTTTTTCCCCAAATTACAGGGATCTGATGGTGATTCCTTAAATCTGAGTGCCCAGTTTGTGACAGACAGCAGAATTCTCCTCCTTTAGCCTCAAAATCTCACTCATTCCTGTCAAATTCCTCATCCCAGTGGCAGGGGATGGAATTCAGCTGCCTCCAAAGGAATCCTGAATTGTCTGAGTCCTTAATGAGTAATTGAATAACAAACAGAGAATTTGGTTGGCAGGGGATGGTTCTGTCACTGAGAAAGGCAAGACCAGAGCACAGTGAGGATTTCCCTCCTGGCATCCCCTGGATCTGCAAATTCATTCTCAGGGCTCACAAAAGGATGATTTGCTCCAATCCCGGGCTGGGGCTGGTTCCTGTTGAGCTCCTGACCTCACCTGGTCAGAGAATTCACATCCCTCAGTCTGGGCTTGGCTTGGAAAAGGAGCTGAGCTCTAAAAGAATTCCTCAAAAAAAAAGAGAAACCCAAACCCCAGCTCATTGTGAGCAAACTCTGAGAGCACGGGAGTGCCAGTCCCAGAATCCCAGAATGGTTTGGGTTGGGAGGGACCTCAAACCAGAGCCACCTCTGCCAGGGCAGGGACACCTCCCACTGTCCCAGGGTGTCCCAGTGTCCAGCCTGGCCTTGGGCTCTGCCAGGGATCCAGGGGCAGCCCCAGCTGCTCTGGCAATTCCAGCCCAGCCCCTCCCCACCCTTCCACTGACTGCCCTGGACTGCAGAGTGATCCAAGATCCCTTTTTCCCTTTGCCTTTCTAAATTTCCAGATAATTTGTTGATTACGGCTGACATGGCCGAGTTATTTCCAACTCTGCCTAAATGAGCTAATTTGGGAGTTATTAACAGTTAACAAATTTCATTCTGGAGTTGCAAAACCCCCAGAAGCCCTTCAGGAAATAAATCCCTCACAGAGCCTGGGCTGCAGACAGACTGAGAGAGATAATTACACACTCAGCTAATTACGGGCTTTGGCCTGGCTTGCAATAATGATGTCCAGGCCACGAGATGAAGCCAGGGGTGAGTGCAGGGACTCAGAGTGGGAATTCTGGGTGTTGTAGGATCCATCCCAATCTGGAGCCTGGTTTGGGGTGTAGCAGGGCAATTCCACACTCCACAGCTGATCAAATTCCACATTCCACAATTCCGAATTCCACAAGTGCTGCTTGGATCAGCACTGGCTGCTTTGCCTTAGGTCACTTCTGTGGTTTTCCCTCCCAGAGTGGTTTTTGCTCAGCTACCATGACTTGCCAGAATTCCTAAACTGCTCTGAGCAGTAATTTGGGATGTAAATACAGAAGCAGCTCAAACCTGGATGGTCTGGGAGCTGCCTCTCCAGGGAATGGCCAAAATGGGACATTTCTGCTATCCCAGCATATCCCAGGGTTGAGGGTTTGAGGTCCCTCCCAACCCAAACCCTTCTGGAATTCTGGGACTGGCACTCCCGTGCTCTCAGAGTTTGCTCAGAATGAGCTGGGGTTTGGGTTTCTCTTTTTTTTTGAGGAATTCTTTTAGAGCTCAGCTCCTTTTCCAAGCCAAGCCCAGACTGAGGGATGAGAATTCTCTGACCAGGTGAGGTCAGGAGCTCAACAGGAACCAGCCCCAGCCCGGGATTGGAGCAAATCATCCTTTTGTGAGCCCTGAGAATGAATTTGCAGATCCAGGGGATGCCAGGAGGGAAATCCTCGCTGTGCTCTGGTCTTGCCTTTCTCAGTGACAGAACCATCCCCTGCCAACCAAATTCTCTGTTTGTTATTCAATTACTCATTAAGGACTTTTGGGGACACCTGCAGTGCTCCCACCCCGTGTCCTGCCAGCTCCTGAACTGCTGGAATTCCAGGGGACTGTCATTCCTCTTCCATGGAATCCCGGGATTGCTCTCATTCCCACCTCTGCCATCCCTTCCTGCCCTCCTGGACTGGGGACAAGGGATGGAGGGACAGGAGCCAGGGAATGGCTCCCAGTGCCAGAGGGCAGGGATGGATGGGAGATTGGGAACTGGGAATTCCTGGCTGGGCTGGAATTGCCAGAGCAGCTGTGGCACCTGAGGTGAGGGAGCTGGATCAGGGCTGGAACTGAGGAACATGGAATGTTTCATGGAAAGGCAAACAGAGGAGAAACAGAGCAGCTGCTGAGGCAAAGGCAATGCCCAGGGAACAAGGGAGACAATGGATCCTTGGAAAAGTCTGATGAGCCAAAAAAAAATTGGAGCTGTTCCTTCAGAATTTGGATATCTGGACACTTTAACTCGAGTCTTCTCCTGGAGCATTGATCATCTCCTGTCACGTGAGTTATTATCTGTGATTAAACCTCCTCAGGCTTTTGGGCAGCAGGGGGAGGAAAAACTCAGCAGAGTCAAACGGGTCTGGGAGAGGCGACGTGGGCGAGCACCAGGAACAGCAGCTGGGCTGCCCCATGGAATAAATCCCTTCCAGCATTTCCAAACAGGACAGAGCCTCCCCAGGCACCTGTCTGTGCTGAATGTGTCCCAACAGGAATGCAGGAATTCCGGTCAGTCTGGGAAAAGCATTTTCAGGAATTCTTCTTAGTGTTGGAAGAGCATTTGAAGAATTCCCATCAGTGTTGGAAGAGCATTTGAGGAACTCCCATCAGTGTTGGAAGAGCATTTGAGGAACTCCCATCAGTGTTGGAAGAGCATTTGAAGAATTCCCATCAGTGTTGGAAGAGCATTTGAGGAATCCCCATCAGTGTTGGAAAAGCATTTGAGGAATTCCCATCAGTGTTGGAAGAGCATTTATAGGAATTCCCATCAGTATTGGAAAAGCATTTGTAGGAATTCCCATCAGTGTTGGAAGAGCATTTGAGGAATTCCCATCAGTGTTGGAAGAGCATTTATAGGAATTCCCATCAGTGTTGGAAGAGCATTTGAGGAATTCCCATCTGTGTTGGAAGAGCATTTATAGGAATTCCCATCAGTGTTGGAAGAGCATTTGAGGAATTCCCATCAGTGTTGGAAGAGCATTTATAGGAATTCCCATCAGTGTTGGAAGAGCATTTGAGGAATTCCCATCAGTGTTGGAAGAGCATTTATAGGAATTCCCATCAGTGTTGGAAGAGCATTTGAGGAATTCCCATCAGTGTTGGAAGAGCATTTGAGGAATTCCCATCAGTGTTGGAAGAGCATTTGTAGGAGTTCCCATCAGTGTTGGAAGAGCATTTATAGGAATTCCCATCAGTGTTGGAAGAGCATTTGTAGGAATTCCCATCAGTGTTGGAAGAGCATTTGAGGAATTCCCATCAGTGTTGGAAGAGCATTTGAGGAACTCCCATCAGTGTTGGAAGAGCATTTGTAGGAATTCCCATCAGTGTTGGAAGAGCATTTGAGGAATTCCCATCAGTGTTGGAAGAGCATTCCCAGCTCAGCACGAGGCCGTTACTGCCAGGCTCTGAGTTGGGATGGCGTTAATTGGACTGAAACCACATCAGGCTCATTAAGCTCGGGCTGAAGGAGCACAGGGAGAGTTGGGCTCTCTGAGCAGGCCTGGGGCAGGTTCCCAAAGTGCCCTTTGGAGCTCAGTTCGTGTCCCACAGCCGATGACTGCAGCAGGAGGAAGCAGCAAGGCCAGGCAGGAATTCTGCACTGCCAGGGGGACTCCTCTCCCCAGGACCTCAACCAAACTCTGCCAGCCTTCAGCCTGAAGCTTCCTGGGATTTCCTGGGAGGTTGAACTCTCTCAGGTGAATTCCTGTCTCAGAATCTCTGCTGGTCACAGTGACTCTGAGATGTGCACAAGCCTCTTTTCCCAGGCTGGCCATCGAAGAAGGAGTCAGGGTTCTTTTGTTCTCGTTCTCAAGGTTGTTTATTGTTTCTTATCCATCACATTCTTTCTCTGGCCCAACGAGGTCTGTCCAGCAGGTCAGACAGAGGCACACTGCCCACCCTCAGGGTGCTGTTGGCTTTTTATACCAAAAACTCCCTGTACTTTATTTACCATAACTCCCCAATCCCTATCCCCTGTGTTAGACAGTGAGCTTCTACCTTAACCCAATCCAAAAGTGCCAACATCACCCAGAAGATGGAGGCCAAGAAGAAGAAAGAAGAAGGACAGGGCACACCCAAATTCCTCCATCTTGGGACCCGGAGCTCCCATTCTAAAAACCCCAAAAATCTATTTTTCACCCCATGACAAACTAACTATCATTCTACTTAAACTCTCTTGACTTGTAATTCTTCATATAAAGGTGGTGATTTGCTCCATGGGTCAGAATCCAAGGCACAGGGGTCCTGGGCTCTGTGCCAGGGTCTCTGAGCCCCTGGCAGGGACTGGAGCCCTCCAGGACAGCCAGAGGGATGTCCTGGGTTCCGACATTCCAGCTGCTCTGGTCCTGCACAGCTCCTCTGGGCTGTGGTGGTTGTGCTGCAGGAGGACAATGAAACCTCAGGAATGTTTCCACAGGGACTCTTGGGAGAGATTCCAGGACTGCAAGGACTACAGGGAGAAATTAATTCCAGAGGAATTCAGGCCATGGAAGTCCAGGATGCTCAGGTCAATATCCAGGTGTTGTCTTTGACTGAGAGATAGGGGAATGGTTTGGAATATATTATTTCAAAATCCCAGTTTTGCTCCTAAATACCTTCTCTTTTTGGATATTTTCTGGAGGAAGACCTCCTGCTCATGGAGGTTGGACTAGAGGACCCTGAGAAGGTCCCTTCCATCCCAAACCATGCTGGGATCCTGTGACAGGTTCTATAAAGGGGCTGCAGCATCTTCCTACAGCCTGGAGGATTAGGGAGGTGCTATCCCTGTGGATAAAGAGGGAAGGAATTCCCTGTGGGAGGGAAGGCTGAGGATGGAGCCAGCCTTCTCTCAGCACTGATATTCCAAAAAAAACCTGATATTCCTGTTTTCCCACTCAAACACTGTGACAATGTGCACAGGGGTCCCAGGAGGAGGGAAGAGATGAGAAAGTTGACTCCATGTTTCAGAAGGCTGATTTATTATTTTGTGATATATATTATATTAAAACTATACTAAAAGAAGAGAAGAAAGGATTTCATCAGAAGGCTGGCAAAGAATAGAAAAGGAATGGATAACAAAGGTTTGTCTGTGACCAAGACAGTCTGGACAGCTGGGCTGGGATTGGCCATTAATTAGGAACAACCAGGTGAGACCAATCCCAGATCCACCTGCTGCATCCCACGGCAGCAGATAAGAATTGTTCAGTTTGTTCCTGAGGCCTCTCAGCTTCTCAGGAGGAAAAATCCTAAGGAAAGGATTTTCCAGAAATATCATGGCTACAAAACACCAGCATGGGTTGCCCAGGGAAGCTGTGGAGGCTCCATCCTTGGAGATAACCCAAGCCCAACCACACCTGGCCCTGGGCAACCTGCTCTGGGTGACCCTCCTGGAACAGGGAGGGTGGAGCAAATCCCCCTGGAGGTCCCTCTAATCCCAGGAATTCCCTGAGGGCCCAAACTGCTCCATCCTGCCAGCACATCCCCCTCTCCACTGACCTTGAGAGTGACCATTCTTGTGCCAAAACAATGAAGAATTCATTTTCTACCGCAAAAAAAAAAAAAAAAAAATCTGGATCTGCTTTTATGTGAAGCTAAAAAAAGATTTATGGCTTGAAACCTCCCAAGAAAATCTCCCAGCCACGCAAACCACATCCACAGCTAATTTTCTTGTTGTAACTTTTTAACTTTCCTTCTGCCATATGGCTCCAATTGTGTGTGAGTTAATATTATTCATAAATGCAGGACAAATAGGAATAAGACCAGTTGGAGCAAAAATATTCCTCATCTTTTAAATCTCCAAGGTTCTGGGGAAAGCTGCTCTCTTGCAAATTTAATATCTTAACCAAAACCACGTGGGCTGCAATGTTTGACTCCTGCCCTGTGCTTCCTGTCAGGTTGGCAATGTTTTGCCAACAAATTAACAAGGGGAGGGTTCTGGTGAATTTTGATGAGCCAGAGGGAATCTGCCACTCTCCAGGAGGGATTTGGGTGTGGAAAGCTCCAGCTCAGCATTTGTGCTCTCCCAGCTGTTGATTTTTTGTTTCTTTTCTGTTAAGGTTAGGATTTAATGTACAAAATGTTATTTTTGTTTGGGTTCAGATGTTTATTAGTTCTTGTCTCTGTCACAGTCTCACAAACCCTGAGTTCTGCAGCACTTCATTTTAACAAGCTAAAAATGGAGCTGTATCTCTCTCTCTCCAAGGCCTTTTAAGGATAAACTGTCCAATTAAGAAATGACACCTAAATAATTTTTATTTTTAACCTAATGACCAACCACCCATGACCTGCAATGGGGACTTTTTATCCAATTACACAAAACCACCCAAACCCATGGAGAAGGAGAAGAAGAAGGAGAAGAAGAAGAAGAAGAAGAAGAAGAAGAAGGTGAAGAAGAAAATCTTCCTAAAACCTCCATCTTGCTAAACCCCAAACTCTGGGTTTCCCACCCTGTGATATCACACACTTCTATTCAAACCCCACACCCACAATCCCAGTTCTGTCATTCCAGTTTGGAATTTCTCCAGGGCCTCAGGTCAATGCAGTGTTCTCCTGAGGGTCAGAGCCTGGCAGCACAGAGAGTCTGGAATTCTCAGTGCCCAGGGCTCCAACATCCATCCAGCACAGGCCCTCCCTGCTCTTCCAGAAATCTGGGAATTGCTCTGGGCACTCTCCAGCCATGGGGATTCTCCTCTAAATTCACAATTCTGCTGGATTTTCAAGGCCTGCTCAAAAATGGATCCCTATGGGGTGATTCCATCCTGGTAAATCTCCTGTGGTGGCCACCTGGAATTGCCTCACGTCCCAGCTCCATCTCTCCCAGCAGCCTCATTCCCATGGGATTTAGGGAAGAAGAGGCACAGGCAAATTCAGAGCGGTATTTCCAGGGATCCCTTGCTGCCAAGCACCTGCAGCTGGGGAGTTCCATGAGCAAAAATTCTTACCTGCATTTTTAAAATTCCATTTTCCTGGATTGACCATCTTGGATAAACTTGGGTGTCCCAGAGGAGGGTGAGGGCACTGCAGTGGTTGGGGTGGGGTTTGGAATTCCATACTTAGGGACAGAAAAAGATGAGCCTGTTCCTCTTCTGTGGAGACAGAGAGAGCTGGGGTGGGACAGGGGATGGAGGGACAGGACACAGGGAATGGTTCCCACTGCCCAGGGCAGGGCTGGATGTGAGGGTGCATTCCCAGGCTCAGTGTGGAGCCAATCCAAAGATGTCACAATGGAAAATTCCTGCTTTTCCCTCCATTTCAATCAATGGAGAAGCTCCTTCTGCTTCTCCAAGGACAATCAGTTTCCTGTAGAAGCTGGGACAGCCTGGCAGTGACCAGAACTCAGGATCCTGTGGCAGATCCATCAGGGTTGATGTGAGGGTGCATTCCCAGGTTCAGCATGGAGCCAATCCAAAGATGTCACAATGGACAATTCCTCTATTTTGCCCCCATTTTCAGAAGCTCCTTCTGCTTCTCCAAGGACAATCAGTTCCCTGTAGAAGCTGGGACAGCCTGGCAGTGACCAGAACTCAGGATCCTGTGGCAGATCCATCCATCATGGCTCTGTTTAATCATTAAAACCAAATCTCCCAATCTGAGAATTCCTGAGAAACCCAGGGACAACATTTGGATACCCAGAGCGTCCCTCAAATTCATGATCTCATGAATTTGAGGGAAGTTGTGAGGGACAGCAACAAAGTCTTTCTAGGAGAGGAACCATTTCTGGAATGAATGAATCCATGTGGTGCTGCAGGTGTTGGACACTCCCTGCATCACCTCCAGCAATGGGATTTTCTTCTCCAGGATGGAGAAGAAAATGGGATGGAAAACCAATAATGCATGACTTTGGAGTTGTACTAAAGCCTGGTCTCCATGTGGACCTTTTGAACCCTTCTGAGAACCAGGGATTGGGAAGGGTATCTCCAATTTTCCATAAAGACTTCCTTTGTTTTGTTGTTCTTTATTACCCTGCCCACTTCTGAGACAGAACCTCCAGGTTCCCACTGAGGCTTTGAGGTGGTTTGGTTTGAAATGGAAAATATCTGTGTGAGCTTTGATAAACTGCAGGGAATTCCTGGTGGAGAGCACAGCGGGGGCAGCAGCTTTCATCTCTCCTCCCTCTCCAACTCCACTTCCTTGCAGCTGGAATTCCACTGCAAATCCTTCTCCCTCACAGCCATTTGGATCCTTTTTTCCTCTGAGCCTGGCTGAAGTGAAAGGGTTTAGTTTGGTGCTGAGCTCTGGGACAGCCAGGACTGTGGTGGGGGTGTAGGAGATACCTGCTCAAAAATTCCATAAATTCCATCCTCTGGCACAATTTAATTCCTTTGGCCTGTATTGTATTTGCAGGGAATGCCCTGACGAAGGCAGGAATGATGAGTCTGATTCCATGCTCTCAGAAGGCTCATTTATTACTGTATAATAATGTATTATATTAAAAAATACTATACTATACTGAACTATACTAAAGAATACAGAAAGGACACAGACAGAAGGCTGAAAAGACAACAATGAAAACTCCTGACTCTCTCCAGAGCCCCGACACAGCCTGGCCCTGATTGGCCAAAGAGTGAAAACAACTCCCAGCAGAATGCAATGGAACAATCCCCTGTGGGTGAGCAATCTCCAAACACATTCCACATCAGCACAGCACAGGAGAAGCCAATGAGATGAGAATTGTTTTAATTTTCTCTGAGGCCTCTCCGCTTCCCAGGAGAAAAATCCTGGGCCAAGGGATTTTTCCAGAGAATGTGAATGCCATGCCTCAGCACCTCCTGACTCCTGTGCCAGCTTTGGATGATGCTTCTCCCAGTTCCTGACCCTGTTCCTGAAAAATGAGGTTGGTTGGATTCACTGCACAGCTTTGGCAGGAATTCTGCTCCGTGCAGATCGTGTCTGTATATCCAGGGTTCATTTCCCACCTCTCCATGATGGACGGCTCCTGATCTCACCAAAATCCTCCTGGATGAATCTTTGGATAACAGCTCACTCCCTCTGAAAGCAGATCCAGCCAAGCCATGCTTTGCCAGAGTGGATTCTATCCCAGTTCCATATTTCCAGGAAGCCAACACCAGACCACAGATCAGCACAGCACAGGAGAAGCCAATGAAATGAGAATTGTTTTCCTTTTCCCTGAGGCTTCTCAGCTTCCCAGGAGAAAATCCTGGGTGAAGGGATTTTTTCATGGAACGTGAATGCCACAGGCTTGTGATCAGAGAGCAAAAGGAGCTGTGGACTAAAATTGATATTCAGACTCTGAGTTAGATCTCACCGCTGATTGCTTGATTTTATACCAGAATGGAATCATGGAATGTTTGGGTTAAAGGGACCTTAAATCCCACCCATCCCACCCCTGCCATGACAGGGACACTTCCCACTGTCCCAGGCTGCTCCAAGCCCTGTCCAACCTGACCTTGGGCACTTCCAGGGATCCAGGGGCGGCCACAGCTGCTCTGGGAATTCTGTCCCAGCCCTCCCCACCCTCCCAGGGCAGGTGAAGTGACCTCCTCCTGTCCCTGTGACCCTGCTCCCATCCCTCCCTGCAGCCCATCCCGCTGGATCCATGGCTCCCTGCTCCTCTCTGATATTTGTTCTCCTTCTCTTTTGAAACTCTCTCCTCTCAGCTCTCTTTTCTCATCTGGGCTGGATTAGAAATGCTCTGTTTGCTGCTCAATTCAAGCAGCCTCACAGACACTGCAAAGTTCAAACAGTTTTAGCTTTTGCCTAAAATATCTCTGTCTGCATTTAATGGGCTTTGCAGGCTGCCGTTTCCAAGTGGTTATTAATGGGATTTGGACAAGGAACTCTTGCTTTGTGCTGTTAAAATGATCTGAGAAATCCTTGCATTGCCTTTAATTCCATCCGTGCAGGCTGTCAGGCAGCAGCTGCTGGGTGTCACAGGAGGGCCTGGCCTGTCTGTGAGGGGCTGCAAATCCAGCAGCCCCATAATTAACTCCAATCAGTCCCTTTTCCTGCCTTTAATGCCATTCCCGTTGTTATCATCCCCTGCAGGACGTGTCCGTGGAAAGCTCCACTGAGATGAAAGGGATGGAAGATGAGGAGGGAATTGGCAGCTTGGAAAGGGAGGGAGGTGGGACATGGAGCCTCATCTGTGAGCCAGGGAATTCCTGCAGCTCCACAGGGGCATGGAGACCTCAGGGAACTGGGCAGAGACTCATCAGGATGGGACAGGAGCCCTCAGGAAGCCTTTTCTAGAGGAGAGATTTGCAATTATGGGTCTCTGAAATAACATGAAAAATTATATATGTTCAAAGGGACCCAGTGGGATTGTCCCAGGTTGGACACAGCAGGAATTTCCCCATGGAAAGGGTGCTCTTGGCACTGCCCAGGGAGGGTTGGAGTGCCCATCCCTGCAGGTGCCCAAGGAGGGATTCAGGATGTGGCCCTCAGAGCTCTGGTGGGGATCGGGCACAGCTTGGACTCGATGTCCTTGGAGCTCTCTCCCCACCTCATTTCTGGGATCCTGAACACCAGAATCCCAAAGGCTTTTCCCAGAAGGGAATATCCATCCAATGCAGCCCCCAGCAGCAGAGGTGTCCCTACCCCAGCCCCTTCTGGCAGGGAATATTTCCTGTTCCCCCACAGCTCCAAACCCCTCACACCAACAACAGAAAGTGCTTAAAGTCCCATTTTTGCATTTTGGGGCAAAATTTCTGCATGGAAAGGGTGGCCAGGCTTTGTCAGGGGCTGCCCAGGGAGGGTTGGAGTGCCCATCCCTGGAGGTGCCCAAGAATTCGTGGAGGTGGCACCCAGAGCTCTGGGCTGGGGACGAGGTGGGGATGGGGCACAGCTGGGACTTGGTGATCTTGGAGGGCTTTTCCAGCCTGAATGACTCTGGAATTCCTTGCTGTGCTCTGGGGAGCCCAGAGCAGTCCCTGATTTTCAGCTGAAATCCTGGGAAGAGGGAAGAGGGTGATGGTCCCTGGGGGAAGCAGAGCGTGTCCAGCCAGCCCAGTTCCCTCAGTGTCTGCACAAACTGGGGGACACTGAAATGTTTGTTCATTTATCAATGAACTAACCCCAGTGACAGCCCTAAATGAGGGATGTCACCATGATACTTTCTGAAAAATCCTCTTTGCCCAGGATTATTTCTCCTGGGAAGCTGAGAGGCCTCAAAGAATGAAAACAATGATTATCTGATTGCTTGGGAATGTGGTCTGGAGATCATTTACCAATGGGTGCATCTTGGATTGGTTCCATGTGAATTGTTTTTAATTAATGACCAATCCCCATCAGCTGTGTCAGACTCTGAGTCAGTCACAAGCTTCCATTATCTGTAAGAGCCTGAATGAGGGATGGGGGACTGCAGGGGCTCTTCCCAATGCAGTTTATTGTATCCAAGGTGTCCCAGCAGCCCAGGGCCGTGGGTGACAGAGCTGTGCCCACAGCTCTCAGCTCCAGCTGCAGGCAGGCCTGCAGACCCTGAGTTTAGGTTACAGTGCATTATTTCCTTTGCTTTGCTGAGCATCTCCACACAGCAGAACCAATCTCTGCCTTAACTGTTACCTGCAGCCCCCCATAACTACTCTAATTCCCACATCCATGGCACTGCTCTCCAGTCTCTCCCAGTCAGTTCATTGCAGTTCCAGCCAGAAGTTGGTTTGCAGTTTTCTTGCAGTGGGAAATTCTGAGCCCTTTTTTCTCCTTGCCACATTTGCTGCCTTGTTTGCCTGTGCTCTCTTCCTGCTGGGTAAAAACACCTTCTTGTTTGGGGTGGGTTTATCCTCTGCTCTGAGCCATAAAACCCCTTCTCACTAACTCACCCTTTGCTCCTTGGTCAGCCAGTCAGGCTGGCTCAGCAATTCTTTTCTTCTGGATCCAAACTTGCTTCCATCTCTATTCCTTCTTCAGATTCTACATTCAAAATCTTTCTGCTAAGCACACATAGCTGTGAGACTTTCCTGTCAAACTTTCATCCTTCCCAACAATTATCATTGTTGTTTAGCCTTCTGATATATCCCTTCTCTTTCTTTAGTACAGTTTTAGTATATGATGTAATATAATATGATGTAATATAATATGATGTAATATAATATGATGTAATATAATATGATGTAATATAATATGATGTAATATAATATAATATAATATAATATAATATAATATAATATAATATAATATAATATAATATAATATATAATATAATATAATATAATATAATATAATATAATATAATATAATATAATATAATATAATATAATATAATATATAATATAATATAATATAATATAATATAATATAATATAATATAATATAATATAATATAATATAATATAATATAATATAATATAATATAATATAATATAATATAATATAATATCAGCCTTCTGAGAACATGGAGTCAAATTCTCATCCCTCACCTCGTCCTGGGGACCCTCACAAACACCACCACAAGGGGAAGCAATTAGGATCAGGCCTGCAGCCCTGGCTGCCCTCACCTCATTAGCATGTGCTGCCTCTGGAATCAGCAAACCTTGGAATTGCACCTGGTTCCCAGAGCAGCTCTGCTGGCATCACCCTGAGCAATGACAGGCAGGAGGAAAGGTCCTTCAGCATGATTTATACCTGAGATTAGGCCCAGCTTGTGAAAATACACCGGGTTTAAATCACTGCCAGCCTCGGAAGGATTGCAGAGGAGGTGGTGACCCTGGTGCAGAGCAAACAAACCAAATGTTGCTCAGGGACTGGAGTGCAGAGTGTCCAAATAAAACCTGGGATTTAATGGGGTCTGCTTGGAAATCCCGTGGGAAAAGGGACTGGAAATTGGGCATTTCCCAATCACAACTCCAAACAGCTCCATGGGAAACCAAAAGCTGTACAGAGACTTGAAGGACATCAGGAATGGTGATGAATTGCTTTAACTGGGAAATACTGGGAGCTAAAACAGGGCTGGGCTTGGCTTAGTTAGGAGCTGGCCTTGGTGATCTTGAGGGTCTTTTCCAGCCTAAAGGATCCTGGAATTCTGATCCTGGTGGAGCCTGGAGTGGAGTTGCCATGACAACATCCCCATGCCCTCCATCATCAGGGCAATGCTTAATTAGATCATTCCCTCGTTAGGTGCCCGGGTCAGTCCTGCCTTCCCTGCAGAAAATGATGATGATGATGATGATCATTGCTTTTACTGCTATTATTGTCATTATTGTCATTATTGTCATTATTGTTATTATTATTTACCAATTATCACTAATTTGAGATCAGCTGCAAGAGACTGGCCTGGACATGCAGCTCTACAACCTCAGCTTTTCCTGTTATTTTATCTTCCCTGGGAAAAAGGAATCAACATCTCCAAATTCCTGCATTACTTCCCAACAGTGGCAGTGCTGGTGGACCTTGGCAGCCTGCCTGGAATTCTGAGAGCATTCAGGAAAGACTTCCAGGCCATGGATGGGGCGTGGAGCACTGAAAATGGCTGTTTTCCCCCAATTATTTTTGCAATCCCTGCAGACAGAGCACTGAGGATAGAGCAGAAATCCCTGGAAGCATTGGGGAGGAGCATCCCAAGGCTCTGGGCACTCAAAGCTCATCCCAGCTTCCCCTCCCTGCTGCAGGACAAGAGCTCCAGACTCTCACCACAACTTTTTATCACTCTTCCATGCAGGAATGCAGCCAAAGTGTAAATGAGTCAATAGTGGAGTCACCAACGCAGTTAGCAGAGGGTGATTAGCTAATAGCAGTTAATTACTCTGACAACAAAGCAGCCAGGCCTGGAAAAGAAATGATTTTGTCATTTGGTGTTTGAGAGGGCCCAGGATTCCCCTCCAACGATTCTTTGTTTGCTTTACAGGCTGATACCTGCTGATAAGATGCTTTCTTTTCAAGTGATAAATTATCTTAATTAACTTTAATTGTTTGCCGACAAATTTATGCAAATGGAGCCATTCCAGGAGCTGCAGCAGCAGGAATTTGGGAGGTGGCAAAGGAAGGCTGAGCTTTGCTCCTGTCAGTGGGGGAATGGAATCCTGGAATGGTTTGGGTTGGAAAGGACCTTAAATCCCACCCAGTGCCACCCCTGGGCTGGAAAGGGCTCCAGGAGAGCTGGAGAGGGACTGGGGACAAGGACAGAGGGACAGGAGCCAGGGAATGGCTCCCAGTGCCAGAGGGCAGGGATGGATGGGAGATTGGGAACTGGGAATTCCTGGCTGGGCTGGAATTGCCAGAGCAGCTGGGGCTGCCCCTGGATCCCTGGCAGTGCCCAAGGCCAGGCTGGACACTGGGACACCCTGGGACAGTGGGAGGTGTCCCTGCCATGGCAGGGGTGGCACTGGGTGGGGTTTGAGGTCCCTTTGAACCCAAACTGGATTTGGCTGAGGCCCTGCTGGCTCCACAGGCATCTCCTGAGGGAATTCCACACCCCAGCTGGGCACCAAACCTGCCCCTCATGGGTTTAATTAACAGAGCTCAACCAAGATTAATTGGAAGGGACACTGAAGTGAAAGGGGAGGGACCCACAGCCTGCCTCAGTTTCCCCATGTGAGGTCCTGCAGTTGTTGGTGGGTGCTTGGAGATGGCTCTGAACCCTCAAATCCTGGAATGGTTTGGGTTGGACCAAAGGACCTTGAGGATCATCCATGACAGGGACACCTCCCACTGTCCCAGACTGTCCCAGGGTCCAGCCTGGCCTTGGGCACTGCCAGGGATCCAGGGGCAGCCACAGCTGCTCTGGCAATTCCAGCCCAGCCAGGAATTCCCAGTTCCCAATCTCCCATCCATCCCTGCCCTCTGGCACTGGGAGCCATTCCCTGGCTCCTGTCCCTCCATCCTTGTCCCCAGTCCCTCTCCAGCTCTCCTGGAGCCCCTCCAGGCCCTGCCAGGGGCTCTGAGCTCTCCCTGAAGCCTTCTCCTCTCCAGGGGAACATTCCTAGCTCCAGCCAGGACACCCTGGAGTCCTGTTCCAGCCCCTCCTGAGAGTGCAATACTCCTTGGACCTTTGTCTCCTCACCTGCTAAATCTGTTTTTATTGGTGATTTCCCCTTTGTTTTTCTCTTCCCTCAGGCTCTGCTTCATGCTGGGAATTTTGGGAACTGCCCAGGATTTTCACCCTGTCAGGGTTTTGTTTGCCCTTGCTGGAGTTGTGCTCACCTCCTCTTGTTTAATAATCTCAGCCCTTCCTAATTTCTTTCATTCTCCACCTTTCTGAGTACAAAATTCGATTGCCATGGAACTAAACTGCAGCTTATGAAGAGAAGAAAGGAAAAATGCAACAGATCCAATAAAACCAAGGTGCTGTTTTAGGCAGCCCCTGGAACCTGAGCAGTCCCTTTTTCCCTCACCAATTCCCATTTGTTGTGAGCTCTGGCTTTGGCCTGCTGGTACATCCAGGGATATCTTTAATGTCTTTTAAATTTCTTAAATGTTTTCACTCCTGTCAGTGGGGGAATGGAATATGGAATGTTTTCCATGATTCTTAAATGTCTTTTCTGAGGAACCACAGAACTGGATTGGTTTGGGTTGGAAGGGACCTTAAAGAAAATCTCCTTCACCCCAGATCAGTTGAAACCTGGTCAGCAGCTGAGCTTCACTGGCAGCCCTGGGGATTTTCCAGTGTGAAACTCTCTTGCTGCACTAGGGTTCTGTTCCCTGTGTTTGGGAAAAGGAAATGAAAAGGAAAAAAGAGGAAAAGGAAAAAGAAAAGGAACAGAAGGAAAAGGAAAAGGAAAAAAGGAAAGGAGAAGGAGAAGGAGAAGGAGAAGGAGAAGGAGAAGGAGAAGGAGAAGGAGAAGGAGAAGGAGAAGGAAAAGGAAAAGGAAAAGGAAAAGGAAAAGGAAAAGGAAAAGGAAAAGGAAAAGGAAAAGGAAAAGGAAAAGGAAAAGGAAAAGGAAATTCTGTGCCTGGGCATCTTCTCCAACACTGATTTTCCCTCCACAGAACTGGGGCACTTTCTGCTCCTCCATGACTGAATGAGACCCAGAAAGGTTGGCAGGTGCTTTTCACAACCAGAATTTCCATCTCTGTAATATTTTCTGTGAATCAGAGACAGAATTAAACACCCTCTTTAATTCCTCCCATTGCAAACTCTTTTTCTGGCACCCTGATTATATCAAGCACAAAAATAAAAATTCCTCCTGACCTGTGATCTTTTCTTGCAGCAATTACCTCGCTGACCTTTTCCTGGGGTTTAAAGATTGAAAACAATCAGATCTTCCCTGCCTTTGCAGTTGGTAATCTCTGTTTAGGATTCAGGAGGCAGAGCTGAGCTTGATTCACTGAGCCAGGGATGGTTGAGCCTCTGCTCTCCCCTTTCCTGACCCCCAGCTCGTCAGAGCCTGCCCAGCCCCAGCTCTGCCTCTCCAAATGAGCTCGTTGGGATGTTGAGCAGCTCCCCTGGCTGGGAGGAGGCACTGACAGCCCCAGTCTGAGTCAAACGGGATGTGAGCTGTAAAAAAATGAAATATTAGTGAAGACTGGAATTGAGAGAAGTCAATTCTCATCCAGCTCTGTTTGGGTGGAATCACAAGCATTAATTGCAGAGGGAGATGGGCAGCGGGACCAGGGCGTGCTCCAGGGCTTTGTTTATCACTGGGGCTTTGTAGGATTGAAAAATGATTTGCATCAGGTCAAGAAGCAGCTTCTGATTTCTGGAGGAAGCTGTAAAATTATTTTCTCCCCTTTTCCTCAGTCAGAGGTGCTATAAAAGGCACAGTTGGAAGCCAGTTATTTTATTTCTTTCTCTCAGTCAAATTTCTTGCATTGCCTGGGGTTTTATCCTGAGCCCTTGGCCGTGATTAAAAATCATTTGAGTGGTGATTGGGATCAGTGAGAGGAAGAGATGGAAGGGGTGAAAACAGAGGGATGTTGTGTGTGGTCAGAGTTTGGTGCTACAGAGCAGGGAGAGAATCCCAGGGATGGATGGAGATGATCCCAGGGATGGATGGAGATGACCCCAATGATTGATGGAGATGACCCCAGGGATGGATGGAGACGATCCCAGGGATGGATGGAGATGATCCCAATGATTGATGGAGATGATCCCAGGGATGGATGGAGATGACCCCAGGGATGGATGGAGATGACCCCAGGGATGGATGGAGATGACCCCAGGGATGGATGGAGACGATCCCAGGGATGGATGGAGATGATCCCAATGATTGATGGAGATGATCCCAGGGATGGATGAAGATGACCCCAGGGATGGATGGAGATGACCCCAGGGATGGATGGAGATGACCCCAGGGATGGATGGAGACGATCCCAGGGATGGATGGAGATGATCCCAATGATTGATGGAGATGATCCGAGGGATGGATGGAGATGATCCCAGGGATGGATGGAGATGATCTCAGGGATGGATGGAGATGATCCCAATGATTGATGGAGATGATCCCAGGGATGGATGGAGAAGACCCCAGGGATGGATGGAGATGATCCCAGGGATGGAGCTGCTCTGCTGTGGGAAAGGCCAGGAGAGCTCGGATTGTCCAGCTGGACAGGAGAAGCTTTGGGGTGACCTCAGTGGCCTGAGGGGGCTCCAGGAGAGCTGGAGAGGGACTGGGGACAAGGGATGGAGGGACAGGAGCCAGGGAATGGCTCCCAGTGCCAGAGGGCAGGGATGGATGGGAGATTGGGAATTCCTGGCTGGGCTGGAATTGCCAGAGCAGCTGGGGCTGCCCCTGGATCCCCTGGAGCTGGGGAGGCTCAGCCTGGAGAAAAGGAGACTCAGGGGTGCCCTCATCCCTCTGCAGCTCCTGAAAGGTGCCTGTGCTCAGCTGGGCTGGGCTCTGTCTGCAGAAACTGACACAACCAGAGCACACAGCCTGGAGCTGTGCCAGGGGAAATCCAGGTTGGATATCAGGAAAAGTTTTTTACAGAAAGAGTGATAAAGCTCTGGAATGTTCTGCCCAGGGAGGTGGTGGAGTCCCCATCCCTGGGTGTGTTTAACAGAGCCTGGATGTGGCACTGGGTGCCAGGGGTGAGTTGAGGTGTTGGGGCTGGGCTGGACTCGATGGCCTTGAAGGTCTCTTCCAACCTGGTTGTGTGAAATCCCTGGCAGTGCCCAAGGCCAGGACAGACACTGGGGCTTGGACACCCTGGGACAGTGGGAGGTGTCCCTGCCACGGCAGGGGTGGGATGGGATGGGATTTAAGGTCCCTTCCCACCCATCCCATGTCTCTGGTACCCAAACATCCCTCACTGCTGCCTCTGTGGCTCCATCACCTGGATGGGACTGGGGAGCCTGGAATTTTTGGGGAATCCCTGAGGTGCTTTCTGGGCTGTCCCAGCATCTCCTAGGAGTGAGGAACAGACCAAGAGGAGCCAATTAAAAAAAGAGATTTTTAACTGCCCTGTTGTTTAGAGAGGGCTCATTTCCCTCAGGAAGCTGAGGGCTGGGGATGGATTTGTTGGGGGTGCTGGGACAGAGCTCAGGGAACAGCAGTGACAGCTCTGGGGTACCTGGAGGGGTCTCACCCACTCCCATCTTCTCCTTTTATCCCCCAGAAATGTCCCAAAGCAGCCTGGGATCCCAGATTCCAGTCTCTGTTCCCCTGGGGGAGTCTCTCACCCAAATTCTCTCTCGGGTGGATTTCTTTAGTTGTGGTTTTTATTTAAGAGCAGCATCCAGTGGGAATTTCTCCCCGAGGTGCTGCAGCCCTGCTCAGGCAGGTGGTTCCATCCAGGTGGATGTTTTTTTCCCAGAACCTCTGAGGAAAGGGATGGAACATTTCCACTGGGAACCTGCAGAGGGAATTTGGGAAGTTCTCCACCTACTTTATAAATTCCATCCCACGGCTGCGCTCCCATTCTGCACTCCCAGAGTTTGTACCCAAACAAACACTTCAGGAACAATTCCTCCATGCCACGATGGGTTTTTTGGTGCTAATTTGGAATCAAAGGACTTTAGGATAATTGCTTATTCAAATAAGAACCCAGTTGCATACCAAATGTTTTGATTAATTGGGGAATTAATTGCTTATCTCACAGTGCTGAAATCACCATTTCCTGGATCTCTGGGATGAGAACGAGCTCTCTGAGGACTCCTGAAATGGAGAGACTGGGTGGACTTCCAGGGCTGCTAAAGTTTAAAAGCTCTATTTAAGAATTACTTAAGGAAAACCCAACTACTGCAGCACAAAAAGCCTTTAGTGCAGGAAGTGGGAGTGTTTGAAGAGAAATTCTGCTGTTAAAATGTGACAGTGTTCCTCTGGGGGGCTCACCAAATGTGGAATTTTTCTTCACTTGGGTCACCAAATGTGGTGGTGTTGGCAGGGGTCCCAGGACGAGGTGAGGGATGAGAATCTTGACTCCATGTTTCAGAGGGCTGATTTATTATTTTATATTATACATTATATTAGAAGAAAATGATATACTAAAATTACACTAAAGAACAGAAGAGAGGATTTCATCAGAAGGCTGGAAAGGAATAGAAAGGAATGGAAACAAAAGCTCCTGACTCAGAGAGTCTGAGCCAGCTGACTGTGACTGGCCATTAATTAGGGACAACCAACATGGACCAATCACAGATGCACTGTTGCATTCCACAGCAGCAGAGAATTATTGTTTTTGTTTTCCTCTGAGGCCTCTCGGCTTCCCAGGAGAAAAAATCCTGGCAAAAGGATTTTTCATAAAATATGTCTGTGACAGTTAAAACCTCCTGGAACTCAAAGAAAACTTGAGGAGAATTGATGTGCTGGGGCTAAACTCTGAATTTCCGAGTTTATTCCCTCATTCTCCTGTTGGAGATGGAGAGAGGGATGGGGACTCAGTGAGATGGTCAAAAAATCTGAATTTATTGTGAAGTGCAAATGCTTCCATACAAATTTCGGAGGAGTGGTAATGTTTTACTGCAAGGAAAAAGATACCTAAACAAATTTATGCATCTTAAACATCTCTTGCTTGCAGAAGTCCGCTGTAATTTTCTTTTTCCAGTAAACCCCTCTGATTGAATCTTCTTGCAATCTTGATTTAATCCTCAAAGTTCTGTTCTTGCCCAGGCATCCTGTTATCAAATCTCTTGTGCTAACCAGGTCCAAAGTGCATCACCTGTCTTGTGTCCCAATATCCCAAAATTCCTCCCTTTCCAGCCCATTCCTGCAATGAGGAGCTTGGTTGAATTTCTTTCTTTCTCTTTCTTTCTTTCTTTCTTTCTTTCTTTCTTTCTTTCTTTCTTTCTTTCTTTCTTTCTTTCCTTCTTTCCTTCTTTCCTTCTTTCCTTCTTTCCTTCTTTTCCTTCCTTCCTTCCTTCCTTCCTTCCTTCCTTCCTTCCTTCCTTCCTTCCTTCCTTCCTTCCTTCCACTTCCTTCCGCCACTTTCTTCCTTCCTTCCTTCCTTCCTTCCTTCCTTCCTTCCTTCCTTCCTTCCTTCCTTCCTTCCTTCCTTCCTTCCTTCCTTCCTTCCTTCCTTCCATTTTAATTTATTTTATTTCTTTTTCTGGGTGATATCTCCCCTGTAAATGCCTTTTTAAAAGCAATATTTACCTGAGGTCCTTGGATTTTATTGCTGGAGGTGACTTCAGCCTCCCCACCTCTGCCCTGCAGGACGAGCCCAGCAAAACCTGGCAGGGTCAGGAGGGAGCTGGGAGAGGAACTGCTCCTCTCAGGGGGATGATGGGACCAAAAGGAATATCCAGGAATTCTCTGTCACCCCCTGGAGGGTTTGGTCATCTCCAGATTCCAGGTTTGCACATCTGTGATAACTCAATAGTTTTTGTGGATTATTTGGCTATTTCCACATGGATGTAAGGATGGAAGTGAGATGGGGGCCGTAAATAGGACAGGAAGGGAGATCTGGTTGGGATATTGGAAAGAAATTGCCGATTTTCAGGGTGGTGAGGCCCTGGCAGATGTTCAAACTGCCAGAGGCCAGGGATGGGTGGGATGTTGGGAACTGGGAATTCTGGACTGGGCTGGATGGAATTCCCACAGCAGCTGGGGCTGCCCCTGGATCCCTGCCCCTGTTCCAGCCCCAGTGTCCAGCCTGGCCTTGGGCACTGCCAGGGATCCAGGGGCAGCCCCAGCTGCTCTGGCAATTCCAGCCCAGCCAGGAATTCCCAATTCCCAACATCCCACCCATCCCTGCCCTCTGGCACTGGGAGCCATTCCCTGGCTCCTGTCCCTCTGTCCTTGTCCCCAGTCCCTCTCCAGCTCTCCTGGAGCCCCTTCAGGCCCTGGAAGGGCACAGTGAGGTCACTCCTGGTCTCTTTTCCAGGCTGGACAATCCCAACTCTCCCAGCCTTTCCCACAGCTGTGCTCCATCCCTTGGATCATCCTCTGGACTTGCTCCAGCAGCTCCATGGAATTCCTCGGAGGTTTTGGTGGCTCTGTTGTGGCTGAGGTTTGAGGTGATTGAGGCCCCTCTGTACCCAGCTCCTCCAGGGTGCCACATTCCTGATTTCCTCCTGCTCCAGCAGGACACAGCTCCTTTGGGTCCTCCTCTATGAACAGATCGGGTGGATCCAGCCAAATTTGGGCTGGAAGAGACCTTGAAGCTCATCCAGTTCCATCCAGCTGCCAAAACTGGACAATCCCAACTCTCCCAGCCTTTCCCACAGCAGAGTGCTCCATTCCTGGGATCATCATCTGGATTTGCTCCAGCAGCTCCATGTAAGTTTTATAATAATTCATATTTTATTAAATGAATTATTATATTTAATAATAAATATATTTTATTTAATAGAAATTACATCTTATTTAATAAAACTGTTTATTTTGGGCATGGGATGAGCAGAACCAACAGCAGCTCCAGCTCCAGGGAAATTGCAGCTTTTCCCACCTTAGCAGCAAACAATTCCTGAACAACTGGTGCAGGGTTGTCATCAAGGAGAAGAAAAAGCTCTTTGTTATGGCTGGGAGCCTCTGGAATTCGAAGAGGTGGGAAAAGCTTTGTAAACAAGCAGGAAATCAAAGTCAAAAACGAATTCCAGCCAAGAATTCTTCAAAAGGAAGAGTCATGAAGTCACTGGTGCATTTTAATAACTGCTAAAAGCAAAGGGATAAATACAATATTCAGTTTATGACTTCTTGCTTCACACTCCAGTGAACATAAATTTGGGTAATTGTATTTCCTGGGCTCGGCTGTCTTGGAAGATAAGGAAAAATTACATCCCTGCCTGATGGGAAGGAGCCTCCAGAATGATCCTTTTTTAATGCTAACAATCCTGTAATATTGGAGTTCAGGGTGGTGTCAGATAGTGACAAGAGAAAACATCGGCGAGGAGGGACTTGTACCAGCCTGGTGTGATCTGAATATTTTGTATTTCCACATTTTCATTGCAATTGTAATCTTACCCAGACCTGAGATCCCCCAGCCCCCTTTCCCTGGGTTTCCCTGTGTTTCCATGGGCTGCACTGAGTTTCTCCCTGCCTTTCCCAGTTTTTATTTGCTTTCCCAACAGTTTCATTGCATTTTCCCCATCCTGGGGATTTCTGTCCATCAGCAGGAGATGCTGGGAAGTTCTCTCAAGGAACTTGGATTGGAAAATTGTGTGCAAATCCTACAGGAGATGGTTTTGTGGTGGAGAGATTCCATGGAATTCTACATTTATTGCCTGGAAAATGATCCCACATCACCCAAACCTGCTGTACCTCCAGGCAGCAGGGCTGAGGTGTGGGGACACCTCTTCTTATTCTGGGAATGCTGGGACTCAGCATCCACAGGAGAATCCTGCATTCCCTGTACCTTATCCCAGCAGCACCCTGAGGTTGGATGTGCCAAAATTCTCTTTATTTTCCCCATTTCCCTTGCCTCGGACCATTTCACCCCCCAGGAACCTCCCAGTGTTGTTCACACCTTCCTGGAAATGGTTTTATCCTGGTGCTGCTGGAAACTCAGACTGTCAAAGCTGGAATTCCTGTGGGATTTAATAACCTGCTCCCAAACCAGCCCTGGTGGCCCCAAAGGAGCTCTTGGGACTTCACATAAATCCTAAATTTATCTCCCTTGTTTCAGCAGGAATTGGACCCAGCTTTGCCAATTCTTAGGGTTTTTTCCTTCAGTTTTGAACATTGCAGTGTTTTTCACCCCATAAATTCATTTTGCTGCTTGTAAGAGTTCAGGAAGAGCAGTTTTAGGAATATTTTTGGTGGTTTTGTTATAATTTATGCCAGTGCTGTAATTGCCATGAGGAGTAACTCATTTAAATACGTTGGTTACTAAAATCTACTGTTCTGCTCTTAGAAAATAGAGCAGGTGATGAAAGGAATGGCCTTGAGCTGCAGCCAGGGAGGCCCAGGCTGGAAATTGGGAATATTCCTTCATGGAAGGGATTGTTCACTGCCCTCAGCTGCCCTGGGCAGGGCTGCAGCCCCATCCTGGAGGGATTTAAAGCCCTGTGGATGTGACACCTGGGGACCTTGCTGAGCTTAGAGGGCTTTTCCAGCCAGAGGGTGACTCCACCTGCCCTGGGTGGTTCTGGAAGCTGGCCACTTCTCTGTGTGCAAAATAATCCTGATTTTTCCCTAAAACTCCCTTTTCCAGGCTGGGCCACAGCCCTGTTTTGCCAGGGGAGCCTTTTGCAGGGAAGGGGGAGGAGAAGATGAAGGTTTGCTTTGCTTTGGTGGCACCTAGAAGGCAGTGGGAGGGTGACAGAATGCCTGGAAATCCCTGCTGGCATTCCCAAAGCCTTCCTGGGCTGGCAGGGAGCTGATAATGAAGGACAAAGAGCAGGAGGCTTCAGCAAACTCCTGCCTCCTCTTGCTCTTTAGAAAAGGGGGTGAACTTTATTCAACTTTGTTCTGAAGGTGCAGAGGATCCCCAGCCCTCACTGCCTGAGCAGGAGCTCGAGATGTCTTGGCCAAAAATCAGCAACATCCCAAGGCCTGACCTTTGAAAAGCTGAGCTTTATTTTCCACACATTCCAATTTTTGATCAGTGGAAGAGCACCTGGAGTGAATTCCTGCTCTCCCTGGGTGGTTTGGGGCTGAGGATGGAGGTGATCAGTGAGCAGTGGTGCCCAGGAGAGCTGGGACAGGGAGGGGAGGGACAGGGACCCTGCAGGATCCCCATGGGCAGAGGGACAACGAGGGGCAGGACACTGGGAATGGCTTCAAACTGCCAGGGTGGGATTAGGGGGGATCTTGGGAAGGAATTCCTGGCTGGGCTGGAATTCCAGAGCAGCTGGGGCTGCCCCTGGATCCCTGGCAGTGCCCAAGGCCAGGCTGGGCACTGGGACACCCTGGGACAGTGGGAGGTGTCCCTGCCATGGATGATCCTCAAGGTCCTTTGGTCCAACCCAAACCATTCCAGGATTTGAGGGTTCAGAGCCATCTCCAAGCACCCACCAACAACTGCAGGACCTCATGGGGAAACTGAGGCAGGCTGTGGCTCCCTCCCCTTTCACTTCAGTGTCCTTTCCAATTAATCTTGGTTGAGCTCTGTTAATTAAACCCATGAGGGGCAGGTTTGGTGCCCAGCTGGGGTGTGGAATTCCCTCAGGAGATGCCTGTGGAGCCAGCAGGGCCTCAGCCAAATCCAGTTTGGGTTCAAAGGGACCTCAAACCCCACCCAGTGCCAGCCCTGCCATGGCAGGGACACCTCCCCCTGTCCCAGGGTGTCCCAGTGTCCAGCCTGGCCTTGGGCACTGCCAGAGAGAGCCAGTGCTGATGGGAAAATGCACAGTATGGAAAAGAACCTCTGGGAGAGCACAGGGAGCCTTTCCTCCCTCTGGACTGGGGGGAGTGGGAACAGAGAGGATTTCCAAGGATTCCAGACCCCCAGACAGCAGGAGCTGCTGCAAGGGGAGCACAGATCCAAGCAGAGCCATTGGGAGTGCCCAGGGCTTGGGGTGGAATTGGGAGATGCAGGTTGGGACAGGCAAACCCTGAATTTTCCATCTATAGTTCTCATTTCCTAAAAGTGAAAGACTTGGTTAATAATAAAAAGCCTGGAGTTGTAGTGGTGCCTTTTCCCAATCCTTCCCAAATCCCAAGATTTGGCTTGGGAGGGAACCTTAAATCCCATTCCCAGCCCTTTTCCATGGCAGGGACACCTCCCACTGTCCCAGGGTGTCCCAATGTCCAACCTGGCACTGCCAGGGATCCAGGGGCAGCCCCAGCTGCTCTGGCAATTCCAGCCCAGCCAGGAATTCCCAGTTCCCAATCTCCCATCCATCCCTGCCCTCTGGCACTGGGAGCCATTCCTGGGTCCTGTCCCTCTGTCCCTTGTCCCCAGTCCCTCTCCAGCTCTCCTGGAGCCCTTTCCAGCCCCGGGAATGTTCCCACAGCCCCAGGAATGGGACACCCCAGGCAGGAGCCCCAAACCCACCTGGAAATGGTTCCTGAGGATTTCCGCTGCCCTGGGCACTCCCAGTTTCCTTCTGTACCGGGTGTGTTGTGGGGAAATCCTCCCAAAGCACTTCCCTCCCAAAAAGTAACAATTTTATCCTTTTAAAAAGTAATTTTGCGAATATCCAGGCTTAGCTGGGAGTGAAACCTTTTCATCTTGAAGAACTTCGAGGAGTATCAAACTTTTTATCACTTTAATGCTTTTTAAATGACATTTTTTATACATTTGCAGTGCAGAATAAGAGAGATCAGTCAGGGAGATTGGGCACGAGCAGATACAGAACTCAGCAGTTGTTAAATAGTGGTGGTCTGCAAGACAGCAAATCTTCAGCTCCTGTAGATTTTTATGGAATTTATTCTATATTTATCACTTTTCATGGCCTCCTGTAATAAATCATCCTCACATATCAGGATGAATTCAAAACAACATTATGGGTTGTATAAAAAAAATAATAATTTGGAGATTTTCGTCCAGGTCTGCCTGTCCCTGATCAAAAACACTCGAGTTTTTCCTATAAAATGAAGTGAGTTTAAGGCCCTTTAATTCTGTGAATCTCAATCTCTGCTTCCATCTTTCATCTGGAAAGGTTTTTCTTTTTAAGGGGGGGGAATTATTTCTTTCAGTGTGAGAAGTAACAGAGTGGGCTTTAAAAATATTTCTCTTTTAATCTCCCAGAGCTCTGTTCCTAATGAACCTGAAAGTTCAGAGCAAACACTAAGCATGAATTTAATTCACATTTGGAGATGGATTTGCTTTGCTTAGCACTTGATGTATTAAATATTTTTGGTTGCTGCTTCTTGTCGTCCATAATTTAAGGGAGAACTAAAATTTTAGGAGTGTTTTACATTTAAAAGGCTTTGAGATTGAAGGTCCTTGATGTGGAAAGTTGTCGAGCAGGTGGGGAAATGCAGTTTACAGCTTAAAAATCTGAATTGAGGGTTGGAAATAGAAAAGAACTGTAAATTAATTTAATTTTAGCTGCTGTGGGCTGTGCTTTGGATCTGTGCTGGCTTGGGCTGGGATGGAGTTAATTAATTTGATTTTTTTTTGATGGTGTGGAGCTGTGCTTTGGATTTGTGCTGGAAGCTGTTGATAATTCAGGAATATTTGTAATTTTTGGGTTTGCACAGCCCCAGGGGCTGCTCTGCTCCTCTCCCACCCCACCAGTGATCCCAAAGCATCCAAGGAACATCCCAGATTTTTAACAGTGATTCAAGTGAAGGAGCTGCTGCTCAGTGGAGTTTTCTGGGACAAATCCATGACAGGAGAGATTTATTTGGGATCAAACCCAGCCTTCCTTCGCCAGCCTCCCTGGTTTATTCTTTAAGAGGAGATTTCCAAACTTGGGTGTGGAGTTCCAATTTATTTGGGATCAAACCCAACCTTCCTTCTCCAGCTTGATTTGTTCTTTAAGATGAGATTTCCAAACTTGGGTGTGGAGTTCCTCCAATTTATCGATCCCAATTAAACCTGTGGAGTCAGATCTCCAATTTATCGATCCCAATTAAACCTGTGGAGTCAGATCTCCAATTTATCAATCCCAATTAAACCTGTGGAGTCAGATCTCCAATTTATCAATCCCAATTAAACCTGTGGAGTCAGATCTCCAATTTATCAATCCCAATAAACCTCTGGAGTCAGATCTCCAATTTATTGATCCCAATTAAACCTGTGGAGTCAGATCTCCAACTTATTGATCCCAATTAAACCTGTGGAGTCAGATCTCCAACTTATCAATCCCAACTAAACCTGTGGAGTCAGATCTCCAGTTTATTGATCCCAATTAAATCTGTGGAGTCAGATCTCCAATTTATCAATCCCAATTAAACCTGTGGACTCAGATTCCTGAAATCCAACAGCTTTTGGTGTCATTGGTTGGCTTTGGCCATCCAGGGATGAAGGACAGGATTCTCCTGGAATTCAGGGCGATGTTGCCACATGAATGTTCTGTCTTCTTGTCCTTTTTCTCCTTGGTTGCACATCTTTTTTACCCTGGTTGCACAAATCACCAGATTTTTCCAGCTGATGGCCCAAATCCATGCAGGATGTGCTGGGATGGGAAGGGCAGATGGAAGGACACAGCTGCCAGGCCCAGCTCAAGCTGTCCCTGAGCTTCTCCTTCTGAGGGCACACAAGTCCATTTCTGCCCTTCAAAAATGAATTCTCCTTCTTCTTAATCCTTGGTTTCTCCAAAAGTCCAAATGCTGAGAAGTATTATTTCTTCCTGTGATTATTTATTAGGAAGCAGGAGCAAACCATGGCCCTCCCTTGGTATTTTTGGGATTTTTCATTGCTGGCCCCACTGGTGCAGATTGAGCTGAAGAGAAACCAACACTGCTCAGTTCATCTCCTTTATCACCCCCTAATCTCACCCCAGTGACCCTTCCAAGCAGGGATGTTGGGAAAAGAGGGAAAAACTCCATTTTCCAAAGCTTTGCTGCTTTTTGTGTCCTTTTCCTCTCAGCTCGTCGCCCACGGCGCTGCTTTGGTTGGTTTGTGGAAAATGCTGTGGGAGAAAATGGCTCTTGGGATAGAAAACAGAAAATGCTCCTGGAATGGCTTTCCATGGGAGTTTCCAGGCAGATTCCAAGGCTGCTGGGTGGTTCAAAGGCTGCCAGAGTTGTTAGTTCAGTGCTGGGCCTGCAGTGATCCCCTTTGGGAGCCAGGGGTTTGGTGGTGTTGGAGGAATTTCCTCCAGAATCCACAATGGTCCTGGGAGCTCAGCCTGGGAACAGCTCAGCTCTGCTGCCAAATGGACCAGGAAAGGGGGGAAATTGAAAGTTTGGGGTTTATTGTGGTTTTTCCCTCAAATTCCACCTTTTGGAAGCTTCTGCGAAGTCTGATATTGCACAGTCACAGAATGGTTTGGGATGGAAGGCACCTTAAACCCTCACTCTAAACCCACTCATTTCTCAGTTCCAGCCTCGGAATTTCCTCCTAAACCACAATTTAAGTGTTTTTTGGTGTAAAACTCCTCCGTCCTGTCTCCCTCTGCCCATGCACAAAGTTGATTTTGCCTTTTTAAGCCCCCTTTAAGTACTGTAGGTCTCTTGTCTTGTAGTTGTATTCTCAGTTAGAGGATAAAAGTTGTTCCTGCTAAAATATAAAATCAGTTTGAAGGGAAGTCCTGCCCAGAAATCTCACTTGGATTCCAAACTGATCTTTATGGCCAAGAACCCACAACTCCTCTGAAGCCTTGGGAGGAGCTGGCACCTGCTGCTTTAGCCAAGACCTTCTCCTCAGGCCACCTAACCCCAGGATTTCAGAGCTGGAGCCACCTCCCATCCCTGGAGAAGGCTCCCTGTCACCGTGGTATTTTCTGAACAGTCCCTTCACCAGGATTTCTTCTCCTGGGAAGCTGGGAAGCCTCAGCTTCTCCCTGTTTTGCTGCTTTGGGATGTGATTTGGAGATTGTTTATCCAGCGTGTGAATTGTTTTAATTTAATGACCAGTCATGGTCCAGCTGTGTCGAGGCTCTGAGGAGTTGAGATTTTCCTTATCATTCTTGTTAAGCTTTCTGATGTATCCTTTCTCTTTCTTTAGTATGGTTTTAGTATAGCATTAATATAATATAATAATGAAATGTAATAATATAATAAATATAATAAATACAATTGATATGACAGATAATGTCATGTAATGTAATGTAATGTAATGTAATATAATATAATATAATATAATATAATATAATATAATATAATATAATATAATATAATATAATAATATAATATATCAGCCTTCTGAGAACAAGGGGTCAGATTCTCCTCTCCCACCTCATCCTGGGGACCCTGACAAACACCACAGCTCCCTGCCCCAGCCACAGCAGCAGGGCCATTCCCAGAGGATTTTCCATCCTTCAAAAGCCTGGTTGAGGCACCACACCCCAAATGTCCCCAGGGCCATGTCCTTGGTAACCCAGCCCCTCACACCCATCCCTTCCTGCTTCCCAAATCCCAACAGGATCATCTGGTGCCAATGGAAAATTCCCAGTGCAGCTTTCAGATATTTTCCTGTTTCTGGAAAAATCACTGGGAATATCCAGCAAAACTGGCACCAGTTGGTGGGTGCTTGTGGGAAATGGAAAATTCTCTTTTGTAGGGAATTCTCAAAGCCTGACAGAAGGCTCACAGAGTGTGCATCTGTATGCAAACCTTGAGACAAGGTTTGAGATATTTACTTACAGGAATAAGACACAAATATGGAAATATTCACAAATATAAAAATATTCAGGAATAGGACACAAATATGGAAATACTCATCTACAGGAATTCTGGAATAAGACACAAATATGGAAATATTCACCTACAAAATTCAGGAATAGGACACAAATATGGAAATATTCACAAATATATAAAATTCAGGAATAAGACACAAATATGGAAATACTCACCTACAGGAATTCAGGAATAAGACACAAATATGGAAGCATTTTCCCAGTTCCTGGGGGGAAAATGGGACAAGAAATGAGACAATCGAGACAAATGAGAAAACTGAGACAAGAAATGGTGAATTAGAAATGCCACGGAATAGGACAGACATTGTTGAGAGAAAAATAAAACCAGAAACAAGTTTCAAAGGATGGTTTTGCAAACAAGACTGGATATTTTGGAGACAGAGAACTGTGAAAGATGCAGTGTAGTGAGACCCACGAGGGGTAATTTTAGATGATTGGCTTTAAGACATTTACAGAATTGTGGCAAAAGCTGATAGGCCAGAATAAACACTTCCAGTGTATTATAATTAGGAAATAGTCAACTTCTGATTGTGATGGCATGAATTATGACATCTGTATTGTCTCACCTTTCCCATGAGACTGAAAATGGAATAAAAGTTTTTAAACCACCTCTCAGTTGCCCCATCTCTGGGTCAGGAAAAGTATAATCCAACAGGCGCTGAACCCTGTTCCTGCCTGCTGGGGGTTGTTGGAATCTGAAATGCAAGGAATTATCAGAATTTTGGGCCTGTGAGCCAAAGCTGAGAATTAAACCCAGGAGTTGATCTGAGCCCTTGGAAAAGGTTCCCACACTGAGGTGCTAGAAGTGAGAATGTGGATTTATAGTTTAAAGCAGAGACACATTGAGCTAAGGAAAGGGAAGTTTAGAGTTTTAGAGTTTAAGATATATTAAAAAAAAATAGTTCCAGAGTTCATTCTCTGGAACTAGAATTTATTCTAATCAAGGAGTTCAGAATGCAGCACTGTGGGTTTGTGTGCCCTAACATGAGTGGCTGAGGAAGCTCACACTGGAGCATGGGTGCATGAGATGAAATATTTAAGGATTGGGTCAAAACCATAAATATCCTTGTTGGCAGTGTTGTATTGGTCAATAACTCCTTATTCTTGTGACTGAGGATGTTGTCACCTCCTGAGCCAGGCAGTGAAGATGTGAGCTGAACTCACCCTTCCTGCCTCAGTAGAAGATAAGGAAATAAACCAAAAATAAACCAAAAATAAACCACATCATCAAAACCAACTCAGAGGTCTCATCTCTAACTCATTCAAAACTCCCCACAAGTAAAAATATCACAGGGCTGATGGCACATCCTGGATGCCAAAGCCACACTGGAATTTGTCTCCATCATTAATTGGAGGGATTTCATCACCCAGCCTCGATTTCCTCTCTCATTTCCCCTCATGTTCCCTCACTCTAAACCCATTCTTTTCTCATTTCCATCTTTTTTTAACAGCACAATGATTTGCAAAATTGAATTCATTCCAAGTTTTTACCACCCTCATTCCCACATCTTTTCCTGGCTGGGTTGATATTCCCCCAGGAAGTGTTTCCCAGGATCCCAGGGACTCTCTTCTTGTTCATTCCTTGTTTTTCCTTTCCTTCTTCATTAACAGATCCATAATCACCACACAAGAGTGGCCCAAACTCTTTGTTTTTTATAACCCTGCATTAAAAAACAAACTTTTTTTTTTTTTTTTTTTTTTTTGGCAAATCCCTAATCCTGTGTCTCCTGAGGGCTGGGTGATCTTGGCAAGATCAGGAGATTCCTCAGTCCATCTGTCTTGTGCTTCCTTTTCCTCTTCATGTATCAGACTGAACAGCTGAGCTCCAGATTTCCCCCAGCCCAAATGATTCTTTCTTCGCTGGTGATTTCACGAAGGTAAAAACAGAGTTCAGCACAGAAAGAGCTTTAGTGCTTCCATAAAAATAGAGAAATGAAATGATGAAAAGCAGGATTTCAAAATTCTGAGCTAGAAACACGAGTGTCACAAATATCAGCATTTTTTCTGTGTAAAGACACAAAACTGGTGCAAAACCAACCCAAAATGGGGCTGAAAATCACAAGTCAACATTGTAGGAACTCAATTTGAAGGTCAAACCAAGTCCCATAAATACAGGACGATTTGGATTGGGATTTAAGGGAATAGACTGGCAACCACAGGGAGAAACAGGCTGGAAGTTTTAAGAATGGGTACTGAAAAAAAGAACTCAAAATAACAATCTTGTAAAAACCACCTTAATTAACCCTAAGTAAATAAAAATACACACAAACCACCCTCCTACCTCATCCCAGAATCAGAACAAAATATTCAGGAGCATCCAAGCCACCAACTCTTTGTGGAAGTCTGGAAATTTAAATAAAAACTAAACTTGCCTAAAAAATTGAAAATAAAACCAGTCCTCCCAAAACCCTGCAATTTTTTCCCTCCCATTTCTGCATTTTTTGTGGCTTAGTTTTCACAATAATTGGAAACTAAAATCTGACCTTTAGGTTGGATATTAGGAAGGAATTCTTGGCTGTGAAGGTGAGATGACCCATCCCTGGAAGTGTGGGGTGCTCCCAGTCCAGCTTTAACTGGGCTCCCTGCCTCAGTTTCCCCCCAGGAACTGGGAAAATGCTTCCATATTTGTGTCTTATTCCTGAATTCCTGTAGATGAGTATTTCCATATTTGTGTCTTATTCCTGAATTTTGTAGGTGAATGTTTCCACATTTGTGTTTTGTTCCTGAATTCTTGTAGGTGAATATTTCCATACTTGTTTTGTTCCTAAATTCCCCTGGGTAAATGTTTCCATATTTGTGTCTTATCCTTGAATTCCTGTAGGTAAATATCTCCAATTTGTGTTTTGTCCCTAAATTCTTGTAGGTGAATGTTTCCATAGTTGTATTTTGTACCTGAATTCCTGTAGATAATTTTCTCATTTTTTTTCTTTTGTTCCAAAAATCTTGTTGATGAATGTTTCCATACTTGTGTTTTGTTCCTGAATTTCTTTAGGTAAATATCTCCAATTTGTGATTTGTGCCTAAATTTTTGTAGGTAAATGTTTCTGTATTTGTGTCTTATTCCTGAATTCTTGTAGATGAATATTTCCATATTTGTGTCCTGTTCCTGAATTTCTTTAGGTAAATATCTCTAATTTGTGTTTTGTTCCTAAATTTTTGTAGGTAAATGTTTCTATATTTGTGTCTTATACCATATTTGTGTCTTATTCCTAACTTCCCCCTTTATGTATAAACCCCACACCAACCCAAAAAGTTCCTTAAGGGTGGATTAAGGAGATGTGGCCCGGAATGTTCCAAAATTCAACTTCCCACCCTCTTCCTAATCAGGCACTGGAGCCACTAATCCAATTTTAGCCGGTGACTGAGTCCATTCCTGGTGGAATAAAACGCGCTTTAAATCTCATTTAAAAGCCACTGAGATGCTCCTGACAAATTAAAATCTGAAATTAAAAATCAATTTTGGCTGTTTCTGCCTCATTAAGGCGCTCCTTGGTGTGGCTGAGCCCAGCCCTGTGTCCCTGCCTGGCTTTTAGAGGGTTTTTGCTGCAGAAATGAGGAGTGGAGCCCTGCTGGCCTCTCCGTGGCTTTGGGAAGCAGCTGTTGGATTTGGGATAAGGAGAGGGAAGAGGAGGAGTTGAGGGAGTGGAGTAACAGGGATGATGTGGAAACCCAGAGCACTGGGAATATTTCTCTGTCTGCTCTGAGGTGCCCTGACCCCCAGGGGAGCACTGACTGTGACCCTCATTCATGGAAAGTTTCCTTGACTTCAAGATAGACTGGAATCCTCAAAAGTGTGAAATGGATCTGTCTTGGTTTGGAAAGCCAGGAGTCTGCTAAGGAAGGCAGGAGCCTCCCCTGAAATGGAAAATGCAAACCCTCCTCACCTCTCTGAATTGCTATAAATTTTAAATTAAGGGGCTCTCAGGCAACAAAAAATATGGGAGCAGGAATAACAGTTCTTTAATAGGGAAGAAAATGAAAGGATAAAATAAACACTGCAGTGAACTAAACCAGCCCTGCCAGAGCCAGAGCACAGCCTGACACCCTGTGGGTCAGGGGGCTGGCAGCAGTCCCACTGGAATTGTGGCTCAGCCCTCCTGCAGGGCCAGGGCTGGTTCTGCTGGAGCAGGGATCCTGGAGAAGGGTGCAGTCTGCCTCTGAAGGTCCAGGGGCAGAGGCAGCTGCTGTTCCTCTGGGAAATCCAGTGGAGAAGTCGTGCTGGTGTTCCAGAGCCTCCAGATTCTATCCGGGTAGGAATGCTTGGCTCCTCCCCCTAGGCTCCCATCTCCCAATGGGATGCTGTAGCTCTTATCAGCCATGCAGGGACATTCCATGGCCTCTTATCAGCAGGTGTCTGCCCAGAGGGAGGAGTGGGTGTGGGAGAGAGAAGGGAAACTGCCCAATGGACAGGAGACAGCTGCCACACAGATGGTGATAGAACTCATCCTGCCTGGCAGGCTGGGACAAGATTATAGAGAGCAGTGCAGGTGTGTCACTGGGTGAGAAATTGAGGGTTTGGGGGTTTTAGTGTGCTGTGGATGGACAGCAAGATGGAGAGCACAGGGTGCCAACCTGGGTTTCTTCTTCATGCTTCTTCTTCCTCCTTCTCCATGGGTTTGGGTGGCATTTTGTAATTGGGCAGAAAAGTCCCCATTGCAGCTCTGTGGGATCAGTTATTGGGGTAAAAGGGAAAATAATCCAGGTGTCAGCTCTTAATTGGAGAGTTTAGCCTTAAAAGTCCTTGGAACCAGAGATTGTTGGGCATTTTGTGCCTTCTGATGAAAAGCTGAACTCCCAGCAGTGAGACTGTGTCACTGATAAGAAATAATAAACACCTGAGTGTGAACAGGAATTACTGTCTCAGTGCCTTCAGTCCAGACCCAGAGAAACCCACAGCTGGAACCCCCACAGGGTGAGGAAGGGACTGGAACAGGACAGGGATGAGGAAAGGGAGCTCAGGGGTTCCCTGGAACCAGTGCAGAACCAGCCTGGATGGGAACCAAGCCTGGAAGAGAAGAAATAGACAAAGAAAAGGGAAATAAATATTCCTGAGAACTCTTTTGGCCACTTAAGTGATCAAAAAATGAGATGTGGCACTTTGGGGTGTGGTTTAGTGGACACAGTGGGATTGGTGAAAGGTTGGGCTTGATCGTCTTGGAGGTCTTCCAACATTAATAATTTTATATCTTTATATAGTGATCTTTAATATATGTCTAGTATGTAGACATCTATTAATGTATAATATATTAAAATAATCTAAATTATTATGTAACGTATAATCTATAATCAATTATATATTACATATTACATATTACATATTATATATTATATATTATATATCATATATCATATAGCACATGTAATATATCATATATCATATAGCATATACAATATACAATACATAATATATAATATATAATATATAATATATAATATATAATATACAATACATAATATATAATATATAATATATAATATATAATATAATATATTATATAATATATAATATATAATATATAATATATAATATATAATATATAATATATACAATACATATTGTATACAATTTAGTAATATTAAAATATATTAAAAGAATTATACATTAATACAAATTCATATTAATACAAATTTATATTATACATATATATGACTATATAATATTGATTTTTATATTTATATATTGTATTGATCTTTAATATATTTATATGGTGTATATTATATATACACAACATTTATTAATGCAAATGTGCATCCATACAAACTCATATTAGTACAAATTTATGTTCTACAGATATATATGACTATTTTTAAAAGATCATATATATTTATATATTGTACTGATCTTTATAATATTTTATATGGTATATATTGTATATACACAACATATATTAATGCAAATGTGTACTCATGTGAATATGAATCTATGTTATACAGATATATGTGACTATATGTTAATAATTATATATATTTATATATTATATTGATCTTTAATATATTTTTGGTGTATATTATACATATACAACATATATTAATTCAAATAAATATTCAGACAAGTTAATATTAATACAAATTTGTATTATAATTATATATGTATAACATTAAATATAATATTAGATATTAATGGTGGATCCCATTGGCTTTTCCCTTCTGTTGGAAAAGAGGGTGCCAGGTGAATGTTCCCTGTCCAGCATGGTCATTCTGTTCCTGAAAAGAAAATCAGGGAAACTTTCTCCAAGAATTCTTAAATTGTACTTTGCTTTGCCCCAGTACTGCAGGAACAGCAAATTGGCTTTTCCTGGGGAATCAAAGTGCAAAATAGAACTAAAAATGTTGGTTTATGTCTACTTAAGGAAATTATGTATAATATATATCAAACAAGGGGGCTCTAAGGCATTTTTCCTGGGAAGCAGTTTTCTTGGGAAGAGGGTTCTTTATTTAAAACTGGCCTGGGGGATAAATATTTTAAATTTTATACATAATATATATGAAACAAGGGGACTCTAAAGTATTTTTCCTGGGAAACAGGTTTCTTGGGAAGAGGGTTATTTATTTAAAACTGGCCTGGGGGGAAGAACTTTTTCCTTGGGGGAAAGACTTTTTCTCCAAATCTGCTAAAATTCAGCATTATTTAATTTATGTTAGATCTCCTATGAAAAGTTTGTGATTAATGCGTATAAAAAATAAATTTGGAAGCTGGGCACCAGTGAAATCAGGAATGTTTTTTGGGGAAAAATAATTGGAAAAATGTCTTTGAAGGGTCACTGTTGTCCCTGGGATGAAGAGGAGGAGATGGAGCAGGGAGTGGGGGGATCTGAGGAGGGTTTTGTTGGAGAAAGCCCAGATTTAGGTCTCAAACCCAAAATCTTGGGAGATTCCAAGGTGTTGGAGGTTGGGATCAGGGCCAGGATTGGGATGGGGCTGGAAAAACCCCATGGAACATCCATGGGGCTGCACATCCTCCCTAATTCCAGCTCCACTGCTCACATGGGATGCCTGGAAAAGTTTCCCCAGCCTGGCTCAGCTCTCCCAAACCCAACCTCATTATTCTCTCTGCCAATTACCATTCCACAGAAGGGATCAAATCCCCGGGAACAGCGAGCTGGAATTCCATCCTGGCGATGTTCCTGTGGCCCTAACTGCTAATCCTGATTTTTATTTGAGCTTGCTGAGCTGTTTGCAGCACATGGGGAATAATCCACGTGCCATGAAATGGAGAAACCTCCTAAAATCACTGGGGCTGGCAGCACCATTGTCCTCTTGGAGTGTTGTGTGTGCTGCTCTTCCCATAGAATCCAAAATCCCCAAAAAAGGCATCATGGTCCTATTGGAGTGTTTTGTGTGCTGCTCTTCCCAGAAAATCCAAAATTCCTATAAAGAGCATCCTTGTCCTATTAGAGTGTTTTGGGGGCTGCTGTTCCCATAAAATCCAAAATTCCTATAAAGAGCATCCTTGTCCTATTGGAGTGTTTTGGGGGCTGCTCTTCCCATAAAATAATCTGGGCATCATTCACTGGCACAGGGGGCCCAGAGCAGCTGTGGCTGCCCCTGGATCCCTGGAAGTGCCCAAGGCCAGGCTGGAGCTGCCTGGGACAGTGGGAGGTGTCCCTGCCCACGGCACTGGAGGGGATTGAAGGTCCCACCCAACCCAAACCATCCTGGGATTGAGATCCCAGGTGTGATTCAGACCTCAGGGACTCCCAGAGGGATATCCGTGTGCTTTTATCCACATTCATTTTGATTTGAGATATCATTGGGATAATTTCATATTCTAACAGCTGTGGGAGCAGAAGACTGGAAAATTGGGAATCTTCTCTGTTGGAGATCTCAGCATGGACAATTTAATGGATTTATCAACCATGAGAGTGAAGCCCCAAAACAGCTTCAGTGGGACCCCCAGGGTGAGGAGTTGAAGCACAAGGAGTTTGTAAATGGGGTTTAAAGGCAGCGTCCTTCATCAGCCAGGCTGGGATTTAATTACCTTAATGGCTCCTGTACTCCTAGAAACAACCAATTAAGGCATTTTTAATGAAGTGTGATGGGCACAGGGTAGGAATTGCACATTTGTTGGTTGGGATGGCCCAGGTGTGGAGAATTCTGTGTTCTGTGGGTGGGCAGCCCAGTGTTGTGTCCAAGTGGGATTGTTGTCCTTGGGAGGAGGATAAAGGAGCAGTTTTATCTTGGCAGCAGCAGTCCCAGGAAGCTGAGTGTCCTTTCTGCAGGCTGGGCTGGGATTTTGGGATACCTGGGCTGGCAGGAGAACTCTGACTTCAGCTGCCAAGGGGATGATCCTGATCCCAGCCAGGCCCTGTCCCAACAGCTGCTTGGCACTGCCCAAAGAAGAGCTTTTAAATTCCATTCAGATTCCAGCGTGGATTCCTGCCCATGGTGCAGCTCCTGCAGTGCTCCAGGGGCTCCCTCTGGATCCAGCACAACAATCCTGGGCTCTGGGCAGCTGCAGACCTGGATTTATTGGGATAAAACTCCTGCATTGATCATTGTCTTGGTTTGAAAAGCCAGGTGC
This sequence comes from Haemorhous mexicanus, assembly GCF_027477595.1. Taxonomy (NCBI): domain Eukaryota; kingdom Metazoa; phylum Chordata; class Aves; order Passeriformes; family Fringillidae; genus Haemorhous; species Haemorhous mexicanus. Next base: position 65,489,809 of record NC_082346.1, on the reverse strand, counting down.
ATGCTAAGGAAGGCAGGAGCCTCCTCTGAAATGGGAAATGCAAACCCCCTCCCTGTGAATTATTGCAACTTTGAAATGAAGGGGCTCTCAGGCAAAGATGTGGGAATGGGAATAACAGTTCTTTATTAGGGAAATTAAAAATACAAATGCAATAGAGCAAAAAAATCCTACAAACCCCTGCCAGAATGAGAGCAGTCCCTGCCCCCTGTGTGTCAGGGTGGTGGCACAGTCCCATCCCAGGGGGGCTCAGGCTGGTGGCACAGTCCCATCCCAGGGGGGCTCAGGCTGGTGGCACAGTCCCATCCCAGGGGGGCTCAGGGTGGTGGCACAGTCCCATCCCAGGGGGCTCAGGGTGGTGGCACAGTCCCATCCCAGGGGGGCTCAGGGTGGTGGCACAGTCCCATCCCAGGGGGCTCAGGGTGGTGGCACAGTCCCATCCCAGGGGGGCTCAGGGAGGTGGCACAGTCCCATCCCAGGGGGGCTCAGGGTGGTGGCACAGTCCCATCCCAGGGGGGCTCAGGGTGGTGGCACAGTCCCATCCCAGGGGGGCTCAGCCCTCCTGCAGTGCCAGCTGTGGTTCTGCTGGAGCAGGGATCCTGCACAAGGGGGGAGTTTTCCTCTGCAGCTCCAGGGCTGCTGGAGATGGGCCTGCTCTCCCTCTGGGAATGCAGGGCAGGAGAAAGCTGCTCCTCTGGGAATGCAGTGGGCAAAGGCTGCTGGGCTGTTCCCAGGGCAGATTGGATCCAGGTAGGAATGCTTGGCTCCTCCCCTGGGTGGAGCATCTCCCCATGGGATGCTGGAATTTGATCAGCCCTACAGGGACACTCAGTGGCCATGGAGAGCAGAGATCTCCTGGAGGGAGGGTTGGCTGTGGGAGGGATAAAGAAACCTGCCCCAGGAACAGAGAGAACTGCCCCAGCTCTGACAGGTGGGACAGAATTCACACCCCCAGACACACCTTGCAGCCTGAGACAAAGATTCAGCCAATCCCAAACCTCTGGAGGGATGTCCCAGCTGTCCCCTGGCTGGGGGTGACACCAGGCAGCTGAGCCTGCCCTGGGATCCCTTGGCTTGGCATTTTTAGTGGCATTTCCTGCTGCCCCCAGGATGCTGGGGAGAGCAGAGCCCTCCCTGTGCCTGGGACTGATTCCCTGCTGCTGGAAATGGGAATATTCCTGGAAAGCCACCTCAGCTCCTCCTGGTGCTTTGCACTGTAGATGCTCCCAGCTGTGCTGTGCATCCCTCCTGCTCCCAGTCCCTGTTTTCAGCCTGGATAGTGCTGGCACTGCATGGAATTCTCTCTCAGCGTGGATTTCATGCTGCTGCCATGCCCACAGGGGTGACCATCCTGGAAAAATGGACAAATCCCTTTCCAAGGCTTTGCTTCCCTTCTCTGGAGCTCTCCAGATTCCTGCTGCTCCGTGTTTTCACATGTGGGACTTTTGGAGGGGTTGGGCTCCCTTTGGCTGAGAGGTTTTAATGCATCCTAAACGACAAGGAGAGAACAGCTCTGTGCTTTTCCAGTTGTGAAGGAATTCCCGAGGGCTTTGTTCCTGGTCTTTCTGTAGGAACAGGAGCCAGATTGCTCCAAGAAGTGCTTGGCCAAGGATTCTCCATCAGGAACTGAAGGTCAGGACCCAGGGAATGGCTCCCAATGCCAGAGGGCAGGGATGGGTGGGAGATTGGAATTGGGAATTCCTGGTTGGGCTGGAATTGCCAGAGCAGCTGTGGCTGCCCCTGGATCCCTGGCAGTGCCCAAGGCCAGGCTGGACCCTGGGACACCCTGGGACAGTGGGAGGTGTCCCTGCCATGACTGGGGTGGCACTGGGTGGGATTTAAGGTCCCTTCCCACCCAAATAATTCCATGATTTTCTTGAGTATTTATTGCAAATGATGATCCCAGGTTTTGGAATCCTCAGGTTCTCCTGGACCTGCTCTCCATCCTGCTCTCCTTGATCTGTCATGCTCTCCTCTCCTTCATCTCCATCCTGCTTTCCCTGATTGCTCCCTCAGAGCCACAGTTTGGTGTTTTTTCCATGTGCCCTCAATTCCCTGCTCACAGTTCTCTCAGACCTTGTGGATAACCTGAGCAGCCTTTCCATGAGCTGGAAAGTCACTGGAGGAAATTCCCACTCCTGGAGGAGCCAAGAGAGGACCCAAAGCTACTTTTCCTCCCTGGCATTTTAAAAGCTGCACTTCGGGGCTGCCAAGGAGATTTTTTCAGCTTCCCCAGAAGAGAAGAGCATTGCTGAAAATGGGAAAACTGGGAATTCTCATTTTCCATGGTGAGGGAGCACTTTTATTCCTCACTCCTTCCTCAGGGCCCTCCAGATTTCTTCAGGAATCACCTTTTCATCCACACACCAAAGGAATGAAAGGCACCACCAAGTCACACTGGAGCACATTCTGCTCCCATTTTCCCAGCTTTTCCTTTAAATTAGGAATGAGGATCATCAGCCTGAACAGTTCAGTGAATTCCTCCCCAGCTCTGCTCCTGCAGTCACTGCCCCTCCAGAAGGGACAGCAAATGCTGAATATTTTCATTTTTTCCTTTGAATTCTGGCTTGAAAGGAGCTGCTCCACCTGTTGGAGGTCTTGTGGCTGCTGGAGGCAGTTTGGCCACTGATGGGTCCTGCAGAAAATGGGAATTTGGCTGGAAAAAGGAAAATTATCATAAATGTGCATAGAGAACATTTAAAAAAAGCAGTTACTTCGGCCTTAAAAGCTGGGAAATGTTTAGCAGAACAGATGGGTTGCACAAATCTGGCAAAAATGAGGGCAGGAGGGATTTGTGTGTGGAGTGCAGCAGGGGATCAGGCCAGGGCTGGAATGAAAAAGAATTTGCTGGGGCTTGGAATTTGTCCATTTTCCTGCGTTTTGGGGGAAAAGCAGTGCCTGGAATCCCAGCACAAGGATCCTCAGGAGTGCCTGGGATGAGCTGCAGATCTCCCATCAGGAACAGCTGCTTCCAGCTCCTGAACATCTCCAGCTTGGGAACTTTCCTGCTCTTTCTTGCTTCCAGCCTCTCCCAGTCATGGACAATCCCAAACTGGGATGGGATCCCAACTTTGGGTGGGAAGGGATCTGAAATCCCAGCTCATCCCACCCCTGCCATGGCAGGGACACCTCCCACTGTCCCAGGGTGTCCCAGTGTCCAGCCTGGCCTTGGGCACTGCCAGGGATCCAGGGGCAGCCCCAGCTGCTCTGGCAATTCCAGCCCAGCCAGGAATTCCCAATTCCCAACATCCCAGCTATCCCTGTTTTCTGAAAAATCTTTATTTAATGTATTTTATATGTTCTTTCATGCAGAGAGGGAAAAATCTGTTTTCCTGTTTTGCTGTTTTACTGTTTGAGATCAGGATCAGTCTCCCAGAAATTGGAGTTCACTTTATGGCCTGTGCTGATTTATCCCCCTGGGATAAGGGCAGGATTCATTTGGGAACTTGGGGCTCAGGGAGGTGCAGTTGGAAATATTTTTAATTGTTTTTATGAAGATTGAGTATTTTTCCTTTATAATTCCTCAAGAGGTGAAATCTGAGGTGTCTCCTTGGAAAGGAGGTTGGATGTGTGTGATTTTGGGGGAATTGGAGCCAGGGATGTGGCAGTGGTGGCTCAGATAAATCATCCCATGGCCATTAAAGAATGGGCTGGGTTGGGCTAAAGCCCACCAGTGCCACCCCTGCCATGGCAGGGACACCTCCCACTGTCCCAGGGTGTCCCAGTGTCCAGCCTGGCCTTGGGCACTGCCAGGGATCCAGGGGCAGCCACAGCTGCTCTGGCAATTCCAGCCCAGCCAGGAATTCCCAGTTCCCAATCTCCCATCCATCCCTGCCCTCTGGCACTGGGAGCCATTCCCGGGTCCTGTCCCTCCATCCCTTGTCTCCCTCATGCACCAGGTTTATAAACTGAGCCTGTTCCAGACTCTAATTGTGCTGCTAACAAGCACAAATAGGTGGATTTTGTGTCCTATTGATCTTGGAATTACCTGAGTGATCCAAAAATCAATCAGAAACCTCTCCTGGGCAGCTCCACACAGGATCCTTTTTATTAAGCCTGGCCATGATTTATGGTTTTGTCATTAGTGTTAATGTGGAGTTCATACCCATCCTTCCTCCTTCCCTCCTCTGAACTCTTCCATTTCCATGGATCCTTCCAAAGCAGCGCTGAAGTTCAGGATTTTGGTTATTCTTCAGGAATTTGGTTATTATTAACTTTGGTTATTCTCCAAAACACGGGATTAATAACCCAGCATCACCCTCCCAACCTTCTCTTCCCTGTGAGGGAGGGGAGGCCCTCAGAATTCCCAGAGAAGTTGTGGTGATAAAAAGTTTGATATTCCTCAAGTTCTCCAAGATGAAAAGGTTTCACTTCCACTTCCAGCTAAGCCCGGATAGTCTTAAAATATCTTTTTAAAGGATAAAATGGTTACTTTTTGGGAGGGAGGAAGTGGTTTATGTAACCGACATGTTTTATGAAAAATCCTTTCCTTAGGATTTTTCCCTCCTAAGAAGCTGAGAGGCCTCAGGAACAAACTGCAAACAATTCTTATCTGCTGCTGTGGGATGCAGCAGGTGGATCTGGGATTGGTCTCACCTGGTTGTTTCTCATTAATGGCCAATCCCAGTCCAGCTGTCCAGACTGTCTTGGTCAGAGACAAACCTTTGTTATTCATTCCTTTTCTATTCTTAGCTTCCTTCTGATGAAATCCTTTCTTCTGTTTTTTTAAGTATAGTTTTCAACATAATATACATCATAAAATAATAAACCAAGCCTTCTGAAACATGGAGTCAACTTTCTCATCTCTTCCCTCCTCCTGGGACCCCTGTGACCACCCTCACAGGTTTGGGAGGATTTGCCGACAACAAAAAATGAAACTGGGAGTGCCCAGGTCGATGGAGCCCCTCAGGAACCATTCCCAGGTGGGCTTGGGGCTGGAAAGGGCTCCAGGAGAGCTGAAGAGGGACTGGGGACAAAGCATGGAGGGACAGGACCCAGGGAATGGCTCCCACTGCTTCCCAGCCAGCCCAGAGCTCTGAGTGGAAAAGATCCAGGAATTCCTTGGACCAACTCCAGGGATGGGCACTCCAAACCTCCCTGAGCAATTCCAAGGCCTGGCCACCCTTTCCTTAAGGAAATTCCTGCTGATGTCCCACCTGAGCTTCCCCCTTGGGAATCTTCTCATTTACCTGGAGCCCCTTTTCTTCTGCCAAACTTCAGGAGGTTGTTGGGCCCTCGGGTTGTTCCTCTCTCCTTTCATTAAATGCTGGAACCCAACCAACAAAAGGCCCTCAAATCCCTCAGGATTTTGGATCCTGAGGTTCTCTGGCACTGGGTGGGAGGGAATTCTCATCTCAGAGCCATTAATTTAGAATATATATTATGTATATCATAAGAGCCAACATTGGTGTTGTTTAATGATGCACGCGAGGCTTGAAACCCTTAGAATCCATTCAGTAAAAATAAAATCAGATTATTTTTGTGCTCATGCAATTTTGCATCGAGTGTTCCAGGCATTAAAAAGTATTTCATGCATCATTTGCTCACAGTAAATTAAAAATCTCCAAGTATTAAAACACTGGAAAAATCCTGTTTGGAATAAAATGATTTTTATTGCTCCTTTGTTGGGCGACTTTCTGCTGCAAATGTTGCTCGGGCACAAAGTGATTAAGATCACAAATGATTTGTTGGACTCAAATATTTTCTTTTTGAGGTGTTTGTGATGAGTTAAAATAAACTCTGCTAATTAGTGAACATCTCTGTTCTGCCCTGGCACTTTAAATTCGTGGCTGGGCAGCAGGAAGCGGTGTTTATTTATTTTAATGTTTATTATTTATGTTGAAAATGGATTTATTCTTCCTTTGGTGCAGGGTTTAATAAAGATAAAAGTGGCTCTGGAGGACGAGAGCAGGAGGGACGAGGGAAATAAGAGGCATCCAGGTTTGTTGGTCTCTTGGAAATGCAGATCAATTATGGAAATGAGAGCTAAAAATGGTAATTATGGCTCTGAGTGCTCCAGCCTTGTTTGTGGTCGTGGGGAGGACAGAGCTGATCTGAATTATGGCTGTAGCTCAGATTTGGGGCAAAACCAGCTCTGAGCATGGGGAAATTCCAGATTTCCAGACTTTTCCACTTCCCAGGGCAGTGTGGAGTCACCATTCCTGGGGGATTTGAAAGCTGTGGATGTGGGGACGCAGGGCAGAGCTGGGATTCCTCTGGGAACGATCTTTGGTAGAGGAGAAAATCCCAAAATTCCAATTGATCTTCATCAAAACTCTTCCCTGACCAGTCCCAGGAGGCAGTGCTGGGATCTTCCCCTGGTGCTCCAGAGAAATCCTAAGGAATGAGGGACTGGGCTGGGATCTGCCAGGTCCCACCTTGGCAGGGTGGATTTGGTGGCCCCGTGTGGCCGCTGGGGACACCTGAGAGTGGCACCTGCCAGGGACTGGTGGTGCCAGGCTGGGAGAGCTGGGAATGTTCCCCTGGAGAAGGGAATGATCCAGGAAGAGCTGGGGGTGCTCACCTGGAGAGGAGAAGGCTCCAGGCAGAGCTCAGAGCCCCTGGCAGGGCCTGGAGGGGCTCCAGAAGAGCTGCAGAGGGACTGGGGACAAGGGATGGAGGGACAGGAGCCAGGGAATGGCTCCCAGTGCCAGAGGGCAGGGATGGATGGGAGATTGGGAACTGGGAATTCCTGGCTGGGCTGGAATTGCCAGAGCAGCTGGGGCTGCCCCTGGATCCCTGGCAGTGCCCAAGGCCAGGCTGGACACTGGGACACCCTGGGACAGTGGGAGGTGCCCCTGCCATGGCAGGGGTGGCACTGGGTGGGATTTCAGATCCCTTCCACTCAAACCAGTCTGGAACTCTGGGATTTTGGATCCCCTGATCCCTACAGAGGAGGGAGAGCAGGCAGGGAACCCCAAACCATCACAAATGGTGTTTGTTACCAATGTGTGGGAGCAGAGCAGAGCTGAGCTCCTGTTCAAAGTGTTATTTTGGGATTTTCCTGCTTTAGCCTCGCATTTAACCTGCCCTGTGTTCCTTTATTCCCCTACACTGAAAGAATCCCGACTTTTTCTAATTCTGACTTTCACGGTATGAATGTTCCATCTCATTCATGAACCTCCCTGATCCCTCAGAAATCCCTCCTGATCTGTTTAATCCCAGTTTTAAACCTGCCTGCGAAGGTCAGTGCCCAAACTCAGGCTCTGTGTTTGGAAAAGGCAATTTAATAATTGTGCCTGTTCAATCTCTGCACATCTTTTAGGATTAAAATGCTCTTTGCCCTGTAATCATTTCTGCTGGATTTTTCCTCAGGCCAAGGAATCTCCACAATTTCTCATCCCGAGGCTCTTTTATCTTCCTTCTCCTGGTTTAGTGCATTGCCTGTTCCAACAGGTTGGCTTAGGATGTCAAAACATCTGCACTTCATTTTAATTTAGGTTTTATTGGTTGCTCCCTGCTCTTTCCTTTGATATTCAAGTTGTCTCTTTGTCTGCTGCAAATCTCTCCAAAGCCTCTGCTCTCTTTTCTGGAGGAAAAAAAACCTGATTTAATTCCTGTTCTGGTGTACAGAAGGTGCAGATTTTATTTCTCTGAGCGTTCTCTGGTAATGACAGGTTCTGAATTTCATCCACCCTTTTATTGCCCTTCAAAGCTTCCCTCGAAGCAGGAGTAATTGGATTATTTGGAATAAATTCCCTGCAACCCTGGCAGCTCCCTGCCCATCCCCTCTTGCAGATCTGATCTCTGATGTCCTCTCCAGTCCCTCCATTAAGGGCTGGAACATGCCAGTATTCCAGGCTGGAAATTCCAAGGGAAATGTGGAAGGGCTCATTTCTTTGGCACAAATAATTTGGGTTTTTTTGTCTCTATAGTGACAGATCCACTCGCAGTGGGGTGGAGCCAGTCAAGGTCTCGGCATAAACCAAAGGAAAAACCCAAAACAGCAACAAAACCCATCATGAAGATGGAAAAAATGGAAAGGTTGTGGGAAACAAGGGATAAATATCCAGGAAAAATTTTGTATTAGGGAAAACAAAAGCTATTTTAAACTGAGAGGTGCAACTGCCTCAATGGACACCGGAAGAGTTTGGAATAACTCAGGAATTTGGGAGAGTGGTGAAGGAGAGGGGTGGAATTTGAAAAATTTTTGTAGAAGTCTGTGGGGGTGGAGCTCCATGGTTCATTTTCCCTTTAAAGATGATGCCTGGGATTATTTTGCTGGATTAAAGCAGCTGCTGACAGAGGCCATGGAGAACATTCCGGGAATGAGAAAGGCCCATCCAGGGCTGCAGTGAGCACAAACTGCTTTATCTCTGATTTATTCCTGATTTATTCCTGCTTTATTCCTTCTTTATTCCTATTTTATTCCTGCTTTCTTCCTGCTCCATGCCTGCTTTATTCCTGATTTATTCCCACTCCATTCCTGCTTTATTCCCTCTCTATTCCCACTTTATTCCAGCTTGATTCCTGCTCTATTCCCACTTTATTCCCTCTTTGTTCTCACTTTATTCCCCCTTCATTCCCACTTTATTCCTGCTTGATTCCCACTCTATTCCCGCTTTATTCCTGATTTATTCCCATTCCATTCCTGCTTTATTCCTGCTCCATTCCCACTTTATTCCAGCTTGAATCCTGCTCCATTCCCCTTTATTCCCACTTTATTCTGACATTATTCCTGCTTTTTTCCAACCTTATTCCTGCTTCATTCCTGTTTTATTTCTGCCTTACTCCATCTTGATTCCTGCTCTATTCTCACTTTATTCCTGCTTTATTCCTGCTTCATTCCCGCTTCATTCCCGCTTTATTCCTGATTTATTCCCACTCCATTCCTTCTTTATTCCTGATTTATTCCCACTTTATTCCAGCTTGATTCATGCTCTATTCTCACTTTATTCCTGATTTATTCCCACTCAATTCCTACTTTATTCCTGCTTTAGTCCTACTTTATTCCTGCTTGAATCCCACTTTTATTCCCACTTTTATTCCCACTTTATTCCCACTCCATTCCTGCTTGATTCCCACTCCATTCCCACTTTATTCCTGCTCCATTCCCACTTTATGCCCACTCCATTCCTGCTTTATTCCCACTTGATTCCTGCTCCATTCCCTCTCCATTCCTGCTTTATTCCCGCTCCATTCCCGCTCCCTGCCATCTGTCCTGGGTTTTTCTGGGAATGTTTTGGTTCCTCTCCTCGATGTTAGCCCTGCCCCAGGAGTCTCCCAAGTGGCTCCTCGAGGATCCCGTTTTTATTCCACTCTTTGGGGCATTTGCAGGAGAACACAGGAGGGAAGTGCTGGGAGTCTTCCCTGAGCCCCCACGGCTCTGTGCTCCAGAGACCGGGGGGAAATAATTCCCATTTTCCATGGAATTATTGCCAACAATTCTCCCGAGGGAGAGAGGGAAGTTCTGGAGGAGCATTCCCAAATCTCCTCCCTGCCATTATCCAGTCTGGAATGGCTTTTGGAGCAGCCTGGTTGGATGATTCTGGCTCATTATCAGCTCCCGAATGAAATCCTGCCTCTTTATGGGCTTCAACATTTGGAGACATCTCGAGTTCTGCCTCTAAATTACTTTTTTCCTGTCTAGCACCATTTAATTTTTTTTTTTTTTCAGATAGATTTAATCCAATTTCTGTGGTGTAAAAACAAAGAAATCTGTTTGAAAGACACCCCTTGCCTTGAAAGCACCGGAATTCTCTGTGTCAGGGCTTTTGAGGCAAAGCTTTTGTGCAATTTTTGATCTCTGCATAATGAGTCATCCCAAAGTGCATTTTCACTTTGTTTAAAGATAATCTGAGCTCAAATACAACATCTAAAGCTATTAGAAATAATGACAATGATAATAATAACAATAATAAAAATGATTATTATTATTCATAATAATTCAACCTGTATTCATAATTTATTTCTTTATTGTCCCGGCTTTGTGAGCCCTGGTTAAACCTGGCAATTTTAATTCACTTTAAAACCTTTTGTAACAATTTAAATTTGAAACTTCTCAGCTGAAGCCACTGTGGGATTGATTAGGATGCTTGAAAATCCTTTCCCATCTTTTGTTTGGGGTTTGTTTTCCTGGATATCCCTCATTTGCTGCCCTGAGCTCCAGGAATTTTGGCTGCAGGGGGTGGCAGGAATGAGCTGTGAGGGCAGAAGGGCAGAGTGGATCCTTTAATGTGACTCTGAAAAATGTCCCGGTGTGACAATTCCTGTGCTGAGCCCCGTGGCACTCCAGCAGCTTGGAGTTTTGGAGGTTTCCCCATAAAAAAGGGGCTCCTGGGCTCCCTTTCCCAGCAATTCCATCGTATGCTTTTCTGTTGGTGCAAAGCTGGGCTGCTTTCAGCAGCACTTTTAGCAATAATGATATTTTTTGAGTTCTTCATCTCCTAAGAATATTCCATTCCTGAACTGTAAAACCCTTTAGAACCCAATATTTTTAGTTCCTCTGATGGTATTTACCCACTTAACCAAATATATTCATTTTTTTCCCCCAACACCACATTGCAAATCCTTTATTTAATAGCACCCATTGCAGAGATATTGGCTGGAATAAATATCTCATTTCCTCTCTCTGCCTGACAATAACAGGCTTGTATTGGAAGCTTTATTATCCCATCCAGGACCTATCAGCAAATAAAAATTACACTAAACCTGACAAGAGAATTACATTCATTATGTCTGGGTACAGCCTATTTGCAGCACCTACAGAAATGAATCTTCAGAAGTGCCCCTCGAAGATTTTTATTTTATTCTTGCACAAGAAATTCTCTTGGAATTATGGTGAGCTAAGTGAGACTATTTTATTTTTTTCAGTCCAAAGGGATGGAGCAGGCAAGAATTTGGGAACATGTTTCCATGTGGAGTCACCCTGTTTGGATGGAGCAGAATTATTTAAATGACATGAAATTATTTATGTTTTAATATGAGAAACAGGAGGGAAGTTTTAGCCCTGTTTGCTGGGTGCTGTTTGAGGGACAAAGTGAAATTTGCTGCTGAAAATGCTGAAAACTGAGAGGGAAAATCCCCTGAGGGCAATGTGGGAGTGGAGGAACTGTGGGACAGAATATCCTCAGTGGGAAGATGTCACCGACACGTTCTGTGAAAAATCCTTTCCTTAGGATTTTCCCTCCTGAGAAGCTGAGAGGCCTCAGGAACAAACTGTGAAAAATTCTTATCTGCTGCTGTGGGGTGCAGCAGGTGGATCTGGGATTGGTCTCACCTGGTTGTTTCTAATTAACGGCCAATCCCAGTCCAGCTGTCCAGACTGTCTCGGTCAGAGACAAACCTTTGTTATCCATTCCTTTTCTATTCTTAGCTTCCTTCTGATGGAATCCTTTCTTCTGTTCTTTTAGTATAGTTTCAATATAATATATACAATAAAATAATAAACCAAGCCTTCTGAAACATGGAGTCACCTTTCTCATCTCTTCCCTCATCCTGAGACCCCTGTGAACAATGCATCAGGAAGGGATCTCAAGGATCATCCCAGCACCCCAACAATCCCACCCTGGCCATCCCTGGGAGCATTCTCCAAAGGCTCCTGGAGCTCTGGCAGCCTCTGGGCCTGTTCCTGTCCTCTTCACCTCTCTGGGAAGGGAAGAACCTTTTCCTAAAATCCATCCTGTCACGGACATATTTTATGAAAAATGCTTTTGCTGGGATTTTTCTCCTGAGAAGCTGAGAGGCCTCAGGAGAAAAATGTAAACAATGATTCTCTGCTGCTGTGGGATGCAACGGGTGGATCCTTGATTGGTCTCATCTGGTTGTTTCTAATTAATGGCCAATCCCAGTCCAGCTGGCTCAGGCTCTCTGGTCAGTCACAAGATTTTATCATCATTCCTTTCCTTTCATCCTTCTGATGAAATCCTTTCTTCTATTTTTTAGTATAGTTTTAGTATATCATTTTCTTTTAATATAATATATATAATAAAATATAATATATATAATAATATAATTTAAATACACTATTATATATTATATTAAAATCTTATTATATAATATATTATATACGTGTTTTATTAAATTATTATTTATAATATAAATAATAATAATTTAATATAATAGATATAATAAAATCAGCCCTCTGAAACATGGAGTCAAGATTCTCCTCTCTTCCCAAGTCGAGGTTGCCTGCAAATTCAACATTTGGTGACCCCGAGTGAGGAACAATTCAAGCCCACCCCAAACCCTTGGCACAGCTCCAGCCATTCCCCATCCTGACCAAGGGCAGATTGGGAATGGCAGCTTTGGGAAGAGGAGAGCTGGGAAACCTCTGGAGCCTGGGGAAGCTTCCCTGGTATCCATTTGGAGCAGGTCCATGGAGTGGCTGCAGAGTCTCATCTTTGGGAGAAAATGCAGCAGAATTGGATTAAAAGGGAAAAGCTTCCCGTGAAGGAAACAGCCTTTCATGTTTCCTGACAAATTCCAGCTGGGAAGTGCTGCTGCCTGTGTTAGGTTGGAAATGGGGGTGTGTATTCTGCTCCTACCTGGCTCTGGATTACAGGAAATTCCTTGGGAACAACTCCAGTGCCTTCAAGCAGGACCCTCCATCCTTAATCCTGGATATTCTTGGGAAAACCAAGGGAACTGTGCAGAAATCAGCTGGTATTTGCTCTGCTCTCGGGGCACTGGGAGAATTTGGATAATTGGATAATTTGGATAATCCAAAACCACAATGGATCCAATGTTGCTGTGTCCTGAAGGGCACACCCAGCATTCCCACTGGGAAGATGGGATTTCCTGAGGAGATTTTGTGGGGTTGAAAAGCTGTGCAAAGGCTGGAAGAGTTCTCCTGGTGTATCCAGAGAATTTTGTCTTTTGCTGTGGTGCAAAAGTCCCGAAAATCCCAGAGAAAAAGGGGATTTTTCCTTCCCTTCTCCTCTCTGATCCTGCTGGCTATAAAAGCAGCCCATGGAGTTCCATCCTGGGAGTTTTAGCTGGAAAAAAGGGGAGAAGTTGTCTCCTGCAGAAGGTGGAGATTCCAAATGCATGAGGATGTTGGGATGGTGCCAAAGTCCCTGAAATCCCAAAGAAAAAAGAGCTTTTTCCTTCCCTTCTCCTCTCTGATCCTGCTGGTTGTAAAAGCAGCCCATGGAGTTCTACCCTGGGAATTTTAGCTGGAGAAAAGAGGAGAAGTTTTCTCCTGCAGAAGGTGGAGATTCCAACTTCATGAGGATGTTGGGATGGTGCCAAAGTCCCTAAAATCCCAGAGAAAAAGGGGATTTTTCCTTCCCTTTTCTTCTCTGATCCTGCTGGTTGTAAAGGCAGCCCATGGAATTCCCACCTGAGAATTTTAACTGGAAAAAAGAGAAGTTGTCTCCTGCAGCAAGTGGAGATTCCAACTGCATGAGGACCCTGGGATGGGGTAAAAGTCCCTAAATCCCAGAGAAAAATGGGATTTTTCCTTCCCTTCTCCTCTCTGATCCTGCTGACTGTAAAAGCAGCCCGTGGAGTTCCCACCTGGGAATTTTACCTGGAAAAAAGGGAAAAGTTTTCTCCTGCAGAAAGTGAAGAGTCCAACTGCATGAGCACCCAGGGAAGCCTTTCTGGGGATGGGGATGAGGCATTTTGCTGCCAAGCTGGAGTGGGCTGAGGGCAATCTTGTGGAATAATTTGGATCAGAGTGTTCTCTCCCTTTCCCATCTCTCCTGGATTGGCTGCAATCCATCACTCTGATTGCCTTTCCCTGGTCAGTGGAATTCATATCCTTGTCTCCCTCCTGTTTAAAAGATTGTAGGTACAACCTTTCTCTGTTATTTAGGTTAGGAATCTTCTCTCCCTGCTCCTGGAAAGGTCACGGTGTCCCTTTGCCCAAAGCTGAGAGTACATTTTAATTTGGGAGCATTAGAGCAGGAGTGGGAGGCAGGTTTTCCTGAATTTCAGTGAATTTCCCTTGAATTTATTATTCCTGTGCCCAGGCTCAGCTGGCATCGATGGGAAGGAGTTTTGTGGGTGGACAGAGCTGATTCTCTAAAATCCAAACCAGATCCCACAGTTTGGACTTGTTATCCAGTGACATGGATTCAGCGTGGAAAAGAAGGAAAATGGGCAGGAGGACTCGTTGCTCCCCCTGGAATTGCTCCAGGAGATGTTTCCCAGATTTCTCCGAGTGGCTGCAGCTCTCCCAGGCTGGTTCTGGAGGGGATTTATTGATATTTATTGGGAATTTGCCCATCAGAGTGATGGGAGTTGAGCATTGATCCGACCATCGGAGGTTGGATTGTTGGGGGAAAAAATTCAATTTAAAAAATGATCTTCCTGATTTAACAAATCAAATTAAAACAGACAATAGATCCTGGTTAGACTCTCTGTTTGAAGAATGGAACTTTACACCTTAACTGAAGGAGCTTTACAGAATAAATTTTTAAATATTAATTGATATATTAGTAATATTAGTAATAGTAGCTTGTGCACTTCACTATGTCCAGCAGATGATAAATGAGACCAACAAAGAATTTTTTACAGTTCAAGAAAGAGGGGGAGATGTGAGAAATGGACTTTAAAGGATTTAAAAACCTGAGAGAAAGCTCACACAGCCCTGTCCATCAGTGTGCCACCTCTGAGATAGCTGGGCTGGCTTAGGAAGGCCACGGAATGGAGATGACATTGTTGGGAGAGAGACTGAACTGCAAACAAGTTTCAACAAGTTTCAAAATATGGCCTTGCAAAAAGAGCAGTGATTCTAGAGAATTAGAACTGTGAAAGGTGCATTTTAACAAGACCACATAGGGAAAAAAATGTAAGGGGTTAGTGTCAGAAATAATAGCAGCATTGTGTGGTAAAGGCTAATAGGCTGAAAAGCATTTATAAATGTAACCAAGAAATTTATAAACTTATAATTATAAATTTATAAATTGTGATTGCAATTGTGATTATAATTGTGATTGCAATTGTGATTGTAAATTTACAAATTATAATTGTAACCAAGAAACAGGTTGGCTGGTGATAGATTGGAGCTGAGTTTTCATCTCTGGTGTCTCACTATCCATCAAGACTCATAGTGGAATAAAATCTTTTAAAATGTCTCTCAGTTTCCCCATCTCTGTAAAAAACTGGGAAAATCCAACAAACTGAACAGGAGGGGCACAGGCAGACATGGAAATGATTTGGGGAGTGAACTCGAGTGACCAAACTCCCTTTGGGTGTCCTTTGGCAGCACTCCCAGCCTGCTGGAGTGGGGATGAGGCTGAGCTCCCACTGCTCAGGGCACAGGAGCCATCCTGTCCCTGCTGTGACCAACACAGGGCAGTGACAGAGGCTCCCTGCTGCATTTGGCTCGATTTTGATGTATTTTAAATTAAGGATATCAGAGCCGCTGGAGCTTTGCCTTTTGCTCCTTCCCGTGTTTCTGTGGAGTTTTTTTTTCAGCTGTGAAAAATCACAGATTGTGTTTCACCAACCACACAAACAATTAACTCCTCAGCCTGGGCTGACTTAATGTGCAACTCATTTATTTTTTGTACCTACAGCAGTGGAATCAATAATACAAACGCAGTGGAATTTTAATCTATTGCTTCCAGAAGAGCAAAGCAAACAAAACCTCATCAAAGTTTAATATTTGGCTGTTAGTTTTTTAAATAATGGATGCACTCTGGAAAGGCCAGTGGTTTTCCATGAGTTCAGGGAAGATGTTTCTCATCCATAAATCTGAGCAGCTAAACCCAAACAAAGCCAAGGCCCTCGTCTTAGTCTTGGTCTTAGTTCAGAACTTCATTTACCAGGAATTTTCTTGGAATTTTTTCCCCCAGAACTGTTGATGTTTTGGACATTGAGATTTTCAGGTTTTCAAGGAAAAAACTCTTCCTGCTTTCCTCTTGATTTTCCCTGGAAGAGGTGGGATCCCATTGGGGTGGTTGTAAATAAATCAATCCATGTTTGGGAGCATTTTTCCCTGCTGACCCTCATGATGGTAATCCCCTTGGACCTATGGAAAAATACAATTGAGAGATCCCCTCTGGGATTTCCAGGGAGATTTCAGATGTGGGCTGGATCAAAGCTGGGACAGCTGGGATTATAAAAAAGGGAATTCCCAGTTTTCCTGCCTCCCTGAGTGGGTGAGCTCCAGCAGTGGAGGTGGGAGAGGAACTCCTGGGGGAGCTCAGCCCTTTGGGAGGTGATAAATGTCAGAAAAGCTGTAATGCAGAGCAGGGATGTCACTCCAAGGTGGCTGTTCCAGCATTTTATCACCTTTTAGCCGTAGACTTCTCCTATTTTCATTGTTGCCCCTAAATCCTGAATCTTTTCCCACCCCCCCTCACCCTCCCAGCCCCAGCTCAGGGAGATGATCCTGATTTATCCAGGGTTTTTCACATGCTGGGGTTATTTCCCTTCCCCTCCTGTGTGACTTTTCCTGTTTTCCCTCAGAAGTCCCATCCTCTAAATCTGTCCCCTCTCCTCTTAATTAATCAATTTGGATCTTGTAGGACTGAGAGCTGCAGATAATAAAGCTTGACCTGGTGTTTCCTGTTCCTTTATGAGAGCTCAGGGACCGTGAGCTGGGTAAAATTAACTGGGAAGGGGTTGGGATCTCCTCCCTGCCACTGAATATCAGGGAGCACAGTGCCAGCAGAACAGGGGGCTTCCAGACCCTGGGACATGTCTGTGACCAAGGTGGGGAGGGCAGGATGGGCGCTGTGACACTGGGCAGGTGTCACCTGAGCTCTTTGGGGAGGGGGATGATGGATTCAGAACAAGCAGGGCTGGAGTCAGGGCTGGGAGGAGGCTGAGGGAGCTGGGAAGGGGCTGGAGAATTCCTGAGGAACTGGGAAAGGGGCTCAGCCTGGAGCAGAGGAGGCTCAGGGGGACCTTGTGGCTCTGCACAGCTCCTGCCAGGAGGGGACAGCCGGGGGGGTCGGGCTGTGCTCCAGGGAACAGGGACAGGAGCAGAGGGAACGGCCTCAGGCTGGGCCAGGGGAGCTCAGGGTGGGCCCAGCAGGAATTTCCCCATGGAAAGGGGGCTCAGGCCTTGGCACTGCCCAGGGAGGGTTGGAGTGCCCATCCCTGCAGGTGTCACCTGGAGGTGGCACTCAGAGCTCTGGGCTGGGGACAAGGTGGGCACTGGGCACAGCTGGGACTCTGATCTTGGAGCTCTTTCCCAACCTCAGGGATTCTGTGAGGTTTAGATTGGATATTTGGGAACATTTCTTCCCTGAAAGGGTTCCCAGCCCTGGCACAGGTACAGGGTGGAGTCCCCATGCCTGGAGGGATTTCAAATCCCTGTGGATGTGGCACCTGGGGACACGGGGCAGTGGTGGCCCTGGCAGTCACAGCTGTGGGCTGGGGACAAGGTGGGCATTGGGCACAGCTTGGGTTTGGTGACCTTGGAGGTCCCTTCCAACCTGAATGATTCCAGAATTCCATGCAGATCTGAGCCTGGATGTTCTCCTTTCCCACGGGGATGGATCCTGAGCTCTACACGTTCCTCAGGAACTTCTGTAGGGATCTCAGTCCTGCTGAAGCTCCTGCTGCCCTCCTGTCCCTGCCAGGGTGTTCAGGGCTCTCACTCTGCAGGTCCTGCAGCCCTTCGGGGTGGCTGTCTAATTAGGAAGCTGATTATTTGTGTAATTATATTGTGGAGAGCCTGGCTGAGCATTGTTTTGAAGCAGCAGCACAAACAGCCTCCCTGAAATCGTGGTGGCTCTGGCAGCAGCAGGGAGCAGCCCCCTCTCATCAGGTCACTTGTCTAATTAAGCAGGGAATTTGAGGATTTCATGGATTCAAAGGCTGCTTTTAAATCCTTCACACAGCCAAGGGGGGGTTTGGCTTGCTGTTGTTTGCCTGAAAATAAAACATGTCTGGAGTTGTCTTTGATTTCATTTCTGTTTGTGCCTTGTGTGTTCTGTAAGATTGGCTCAAGCAAATTGGGAATTCAGCCCTGGATGCCACGCTGGGATGAGTGGGGCAGACAAGACAGTGCTGCTTTTCTTTGCCTGTGGAATTTGTGTACGGATATGCATATTTTCCATCCTTGTGATGAGTGGAGAGCTGTAGGAAAATAAGGAGCAGCCCCAGGTACCCAAAAAGAGGAAAAATAAAAATAAAATAAAAATAAAATTAAGAAAACCCCCAATATTAATTAAAATGAAAAAATAAAATAAAATAAAACAAAACAAAATAAAATAAAATAAAATAAAATAAAATAAAATAAAATAAAATAAAATAAAATAAATATTTACTAGGCACCAAGATTTATGGCATCATTCTGGAAGTGAACCAAGTACAATCCCAGAGTTATCAGGGGATGTTTTGGAACTTAATTTTAAGGAGGGAGGGTTAAATAACTTAGCAAGGACAAGGCTTGGATGGATGGAGCTGGTCTCCACAGAGTTCTTCCAAAATCCAATTTCATGTTTGCTTTTAGTGGAATTCACTTCTTCATTCCTTGGATTTTCTAGTGGAGTGTGTTTAGAGGCACCCTGCACAGTTTGTTGTGTGTGGAGCCTTTTACAGGGGCAGGGCAAAGCCCAAAGCCAAAAACCTCCAGGGCAGCAGTTTGTTCCCAGCAAAATTCCTGGTTTTTCCTCTGCTGGGCCTGTGCTTGTCTGGAATATCTCAAACTCCGAAACACACGAGGACCTTTGCCCAGGTGGGACCTTTGCCCAGGTGGGGAGTGACCCAGGGGTTGGAGGGGGGGACAGGGACATCCCTGGCCAGCCTGGGGGTACTTGAGTTTGAAAGCCAAAGGGCTTGGCCAGGATCGCAGAACCATGGAATTGTTTAGGTTGGAAAAGCCCTCTGAGACCATGGGGTCATTCCTCCAGCACTGCAGAGGCCACCCCTGACTCATGTCCCCAAGTGCCACATCCACAGGGGATGGGGGCTCCACCACTGCCCTGGAGGAGAAATCAGGGAAGGAATTTTCCCAAAATCCACCTTGAGCTCCCCTGGCCCAGCCTGAGGCCGTTCCCTCTGCTCCTGTCCCTGTTCCCTGGAGCACAGCCCGACCCCCCCGGCTGTCCCCTCCTGGCAGGAGCTGTGCAGAGCCACAAGGGCCCCCCGAGCCTCCTTTGCTCCAGGCTGAGCCCCTTCCCAGCTCCTCGGGAAGTCTCCAGCCCCTCCCCAGCTCCTCAGGAATTCTCCAGCCCCTTCCCAGCTCCTCAGGAATTCTCCAGCCCCTTCCCAGCTCCTCAGGAATTCTCCAGCCCCTTCCCAGCTCCCTCAGTGTGAAAAACGCCAATCACTTGGTTTTTAAATTTTAAAAGTTTAATAGTAATAAAATGGTTATAAAAATACAATACAATTAGAAAAATAAAAACTTTGGACAATTTGGATTAGGACAATATGAGACAATAGAAACAAAGAGTTATGGACAGTCCAGGTACCTCTTTCTGGGCAAAATCAGCCCAAAAAGGCCCCACGTGCACAGAGCATTAACCCTTAAAAGCAACAGCCTGTTGCACATTCCCACAACTCATCCCTGGTGCATCAATTCCATTCCCACCCAGGATTCTGTCTGGGCAGGGTCAGCTCCTTCCTCTGGATCCTGACGGCGTCTCCAGGGCTGAGCAGGCAGGAAGAAGTTCGTTTGTCCTGAGAAGGGAGCAATAAATTCTCTTTCTCTGACAGAGTCAGGTGTCCTGTGGCTGCTGTCTGGGGTGAGTCCTTTCTCTAGGAAAAGTATCTCACCCAGCACAGTTTCTATTTTAACATTTTGTTATAACCTAAAACTGTATTTAACACACTGCTTAAAAAATTAATACAGCATAACTTTCTAATATAACACATATCATATTCATTTGAATATTTGCAAAAAGCCCATCACAAAATACACATTTTTCACACTCAGGAATTCTCCAGCCCCTGCCCAGCTCTGTTCCCTTCCCTGGACACTCTCCAGCCCCTCCAGGTCCTTGTCTGGATGTGTCCCAGCTCCTGGGGACAGCAGAGGGAAGTGACAGCTCCAGGAGCAGCAGCCAAGCCTGGGCATTGTGGATGCCCAACCCAAAGCTGGGGCTGGGTCCTTTGTGCCACCAACTCACCCCAAAACCTCCCAGGCTGATGGAGCTCCCCCAGGAGCTGACACTAATTTTGGGATCACTTGTCTCCATCCTACTTTCTGAAAAATCTCTTTGCCCAGGATTCTTCTCCTGAAAAGCTGAGAAGCCACAGGGAAAAATTAAAACAATAATTATCTGACTGCTTCTCCTGTGTTTTGCTGCTTTGGAATGTGGTTGGACATTGTTTATCCAACAGGTGATTGTTTGATTGGTTTCATGTGAATTGTTTTGACTTAATGACCAATCACAGCCAGCTGTGTCGAGGCTCTGGAGAGTCAGGAGTTTTTCATTATTATCTTTTAGCCTTCTGTCTGTATCCTCTCTCCATTCTTTAGTATAGTTTAGTGTAACATTCTTTAACATAATATGTATCATAAAATAATAAATCAGCCTTCTAAGACCATGGAGTCAGATGCATCATTTCCTTCCCTCGCCTGGGGACCCTGCAAATACCACAATCACTTCCCACTCTTCCTCACTCCTGAGCTGCAGGGAGCAAGTCCCACCTGTCCCTGTTCCCTGGGAATCATCCCCCACTCCTGTCAGGGATTGGACAGGGCCAGGAGGTCCCCCTGAGCCTCCTTTTCTCCCGGACACTGATCCCTGTCCCTGGACCCCAGAACCATTCCAGGCTGATGGAATTGTGCTGTTCCTTGCCTTGTGCGTCCCTGCTGGAGATGTCTGAGCTCAGTTAAGGAGCTCTGAGCTGAGAATTCCCAGTTACACTTCTGTCCTGGTTTAGGGAGAATTTGGGAGAAAACCTCCCAAGGGACCCCTCCAGAAAGCAAATCCACACAGCCCCTCCCCCCAATCGGCTGGGGAAGGATTCCTGGGAGAGAAGTGGAAAGAACCTGTTTATTTAACAGGCACAGCACCCCCAGCACACACAATGAACAATACTGGGTGACACCACTCTGTCACTGCTCTGACAAAGATGACAAATGCAGAAAGTCTCTCCTGGGGTGGTCGCTGTTATCAGTCCCTCCGGTGCTGGGGCAGCTGCTGCAGCCACAAGGTGCAAACTCTCCGTGTTCCCAGGTCCCAGTCCAGAGCAGGCTTGAGTGGTTCCAAAAAAGGGAAATGAAAAACAGTCCAGGGAAAAGTTTGGACTGCTTAGCTAAACTGACTAATGAGCAGGAGCAAAAAGCAAGAGCAAAGCAGGAGCAAGAGCAAAGCAAAAAGCAAAAGCAGCACTATGTACTGGCCCATCTCTGTGTCCCGCCAGCTGTGGGGGAGAAGGCTGATAACAGAACCAAAACTGATAACAAAACAAAACTGATAACAAAAACCTGATAACAAAACAAAACAAAGCTTTTGCTCTTCAGAGCCAGTGTTGAAGGCACAGAAGAAAATATCCAGCATAAACAGAACAATGAATGGGGTACAAGCACCATAACGCCACCCTAGGACAAGCTCCCAGTGCTCCCAGCCCTGCTGCTCCTCATGGTGGGATCCAGGCTGGGTTTCCACCCTGCAGCAGCTCCTGCCCGTGGGGTGGGGACCAGAGTGGCAGCAGTGCAATACCTGGCCTGGGGGACAGCAGAGAAAACACCAGAATTACAATTCCTCTTCCTGCTCTGATTTTTCCTTTAGTGCTGTCTTGAGGATTGTAATTGCATCTATTTTAATGATTTCTGGCGAGTTGATGATTTATTTTTATAAACCAATGACAGAGAGGTCTCAGCTTAGCCTGCAAAGCACAAAATAGAACTTGCCATAATTGAGTTCCAGCTGGAAATTCCATTAAAGCTCCGTTTAATTTGGGAGTTGAGTTTTTCAGGGAGGTTCCTTGTGCCTGATGTGGTTCCCAAACAGCCCTGCATGCATTAAAGTTCATTAATATTAAATTAATTATGTAATCTGCTATCTTTGGGAAGATGAAACATTGCATTTGGCTCAGCTGAGGGAGAGTTCTGCGTGGATTTGGCAGGGAATTTTGTTTGGAAGAGGAATTAAAATGTAGGGGCTGTTGTAGCTCATTTGCATGGAATTATCCACAGGGAAGGTGCTACTTCTCCTGGAAAACCCTTGGAAACTTCAGAGGAGTGAAATCCAAAGCAGTTTTGTTGGAAGTGATTGACAGGAGACAAATCCAATGTTTTGGGGATTTAGAACAAAGGAAAGGAATAGGAAAAGGATAAGGAAAAAAGGAAAAGGAAAAGGAAAAGGAAAAGGAAAAGGAAAAGGAAAAGGAAAAGGAAAAGGAAAAGGAAAAGGAAAAGGAAAAGGAAAAGGAAAAGGAAAAGGAAAGGGTAGAAAGGAAAAGGGGGATGGGTGTTGAGCATGGAGAGAGGAAGGAAAGGGAATGATGGGCTGGGATAGGATGGGCATGGAGAGATGCCCTGGGCCATGTGGGAGGTGAAACCTGGATGGAGGAGTGGGAAAAGTGGACTGGTGGGGGGGAAATGGGATGTGCAGAGCTGATGGGAGCACAGAAATGGAAAGGGAAGGACAGGCATGGGGAGAGGATGGATCAAATGTGAGGGATGGCAGCAAGGAGCTCTGTGTGAAGGAGAGGATGGTGGTGACTGGGGGATGCCATCTCCATGGAAAACACATCCCTAATCCCACAGATTTAGTCTGGGATCAGGCACTGAGCTCTGTCTCTGCTGGCTCCAAGCTGGGCTGGTTTGAGCCTAGGCTGAGGACTAACTGGATGTTGGAGAGAGGTGGAATTCTTTGGATCAGTCACTCCTTTCCCATCCTGTTCCCGATCCCATTCCCTGTTCCTTTGGGACATTTCCCCAGCTGACTGTCACATCTCCCCTGCCCCACTTGGAATCACCAGCACCAGGAGGTTTCTGTGCTCCTGGGGTTATTTTCTCTCAGCACCTTCAAACCGAGCAGGAAAAATTAACTGGGAGGAGAAAACGATGCCGAGGCTGACTCGAGGAGACCTCAATTTCCGCCAAAAACCAGAATTCAAGTCCTCTTGGCATTTGTTTTCTGGAGATAGGCATTAGTGCTGGGCAGGATGCCAGAATGACTGAGATGTTTTGAAACAGTAAAACCTTTTCCATTTCATGTGAATCCCATTTGAAACATCTAAATTTTATGTCTCAGACATCGCTGGCAGACGTTAAATCATTTTAGACACCACAATTAAAAACAGATTAATACTCACTCGAGATGAGGCTCCTCTCAACAAGCAACAAAATCAGGGAACACCATAAGGACCAGAATAAAAATACACTTGCAGGGTGAACTGCAAACATTTAAATACATTTTTTTCCTGAGGTTTGGCATTTCTGTGTGCAGGGATAGAGCCCCTGGGAGAGACTGGAGGAGTCAGATGAGCACACAGGGAAAACAAAATAAAACCCAGTTACTCAGTGTTCACTTGGAGAGATTAATTAACAATTCCAGCGTTCTGTAGGAATCATGGAATGGTTTGAGTTGGGAAAGACTTTAAAGTTCACCCCATTCCCACCCCTGCCATGGCAGGGACAGCTCCCACTGTCCCAGGGTGTCCCAGTGTCCAGCCTGGCCTTGGGCACTGCCAGGGATCCAGGGGCAGCCCCAGCTGCTCTGGGCAAAGCTGTGCATGGCTGTGATTGCACCTTCCAGGACCTGAAGGATCCAACAGAAAAGATAGACAGGGATTATTTACAGGAGATGGAGGGGCAGGACACAGGGAATAAACTGAAATTCCAAGGGTTTTTCCTAGGGTTCTGTGTCCCAAAGAATCCATGGGGGTGGGGGTTCACTCCCAAAGCTCTGCTGGAGGGTTTATCCACGTTATTCCATGGTAATCCCATTAACATGTCATTCCATGTTTATCTGTGTGATTCCCATCCATGCCCCCACTAAATCCCTGTACACCATTCCAGACGAAACAGGTAGTGACCAAGGATTGCAGGGCACCATCAAGATGCCATGAAAGATGCAAATGATCTGTAAATAAGGACTGAAAACACCTTTCCATGGAAGTGAAAAAATTCCCAAAAATTCCATGTCCATTGGAGATATCAAGGCAAATCCCTTCACTGACAGCGTGGTCAAACATTGGAACAGATTCCTATGGCTGTGGTGGAGTCCCCATCCCTAAAAGTTCAAAACCCACATGGATGTGGCACTTCAGGACCTGGAGTGCTGAAGGGGCCAGAGCTGAAGTCTGGCTGAGAACTCTCAGCCTTGCCCCTGAAGGAGCCGATGCCTCAGGGCTTTGTGACCTCCCGGTGTCCTGCAGCCACAAGCCTGGCCAGAGAGACACCTCCCAGCTTTCAAAGGGATCCAAAAGTGGAGAGTTTTGTGTTCCACGCCACATCTCCAAGGATGGAGGGAAATGCAGAGGGTGGGTGCTCTGCTCCCCTCGGGGTTTAGGAGGCAGGAGGCTCCGTTTTGTTCCCTCTGGTGCAGAAGTCCCCAGTGACCACCTTCCATTTATGCTTTTGTCAAAGAAAAAAGATGAATGAATTGTGGAGCCTGGGTTGTTTGTGGTGTGCACACATCAGTAATGAACAGTGACATTGCTGGACATTCCTCACCCTGGATACATAACCTTTATTATTTATAAACCCCCAAAACAACCCAGCCACATTGCCCATCAACAAATATCCTTGGAATAAGTGAGCTGGAAGTGCTCCTGCACCCAGTGATGGATCAGGGACATCCGATGGGGCCCTTCCTTGCAAACTCCACGGGGTTACTGCAGTAAATAAATCAGCCTTAACTTTTCTCTGAGGCCAACAGCAGCAAGAGGAGTGTGTAAGGAAGTCTGGGTCATTAATCTCACAGCTCCTGCCTGCTGGTCAGTTCATCAAGCTCAGGAATATGAGCAATTTATTCCAGTGATCACCCTGAGAAGTATTTCTGCCTCTGTCCTGCTCCACCTCCAGGCTAGGCTCATTAATTCCACATGGCAAGGAAAGCTCACAATGACTGATCAGACCTTCCCTGCACCAACTCCGTGTTTTCCAGGCTCAGACAGGGAGCCCAGCACTGCTCACAGGCCAGGCTGAGCAGGAGGAAAGAATGGAGCTGTCACAGGTGAGAGATGAGTTGTGTTTGGTGCAACACAAGCTGGAATGAGAGGAGCTGAGGCAGGAGCAGGGAAGTGTTGCCTGATTCCCACAGGGAACACCCCAGAGAGGCAAAACCCCCCAGCAGCTCTTTCCCCTTCTCCTGAGCTGGGCCCACCTTACAGATGTGTCCCTTCCCCTTCCCCTTCCCTTCCCTTCCCTTCCCTTCCCTTCCCTTCCCTTCCCTTCCCTTCCCTTCCCTTCCCTTCCCTTCCCTTCCCTTCCCTTCCCTTCCCTTCCCTTCCCTTCCCTTCCCTTCCCTTCCCTTCCCTTCCCTTCCCTTCCCTTCCCTTCCCTTCCCTTCCCTTCCCTCTCTCCAAGTCCATCCCATCCCATCATTCCCTTTTTCCCCTCCCTGTCCCCAGAGCTGTGCAGTGACCCCAGCTCCAGCTGTGCCCCCTTTCTGTAGCTCCAGTCTCCCCCCATTCCAGCTGATGGTGGCACTGGGCTCACCTGGAGTCCTCTTTCTCCCTTCTCTCCATTCCTCTTCCAGCTGCTCCTTGGCTTTGGGGCAGTTCTGCATTTCCTTTCCTCTCCTGCACTTCCCTGCTCCAGCCCCCCAATATTTTCCCTTTCCTTTTCCTCCCCATCCCCTTCTCCTGCTGTTTTAGGTGAAATTCCTTGATTTCTCTCCTTGCAGCTGCCCCTCATTATCCCTGACACATCTGCCTTCCCTGCCTGCATTCCCCCTCTGCTCTGGGATCACCAGATCCACCCCTTCCCTCACTTTCAGCACTTCCAGTGACATTTTCTCCTTTTTTCCCCACCCAAATCCTCTCCCAGGTGGAGCTGAGAACCAGCTGTAACTTAGGGATCAGCATCAAGCCACTTATGCTCAAGGACCACGGTGGTTTGGGGGGAGATAAATTAATGATCACCTTTTTTTGGTTGATCAGACCTCCTGCTCCTCATCCCAGGAGCCAAACCCTTGGAAGGAAAAGCTCCATGGCTGGAATTTCCTGGGATTTTGTCCTGCAAAGCACAAAACAGCAGCATCAGGGAGGAAAAACGAGCAGCGGATGATCCAGACAGAGAGAAATGCTGGGAAAGGAGAGAGATGCTCTTTGCTCTGGGATTTTTGGTGATCACAAATTTCACACCTGTGCTTGGGGTAAAGCTCTGGAAAAGAAGGGAAATTTTTTTAAAAAAGGAAAGTGACCCTGAAGTGCTGATTTCTGGTCTAAATCCATGTCCTGAGACAGAGCAGGGATGCCTCTGTGAAAAAAGCATGAGAAAAAAGCACTGAGAGGTGCCAGAAACTGGTGGGAAAGTGCCAAAATTATTCAACAAAATCAAGAAACCAATTTTTTTCCTTATCATCAGGAAAAAGAGGATGTCTGGCAGAAAAACTCTGGATGAGGAGTTGGCCCTGTGTACTTGAGTCCTGTACAGATTGTCACTGTCATCTTCTTCCTTCCTAAGGCTGCCAGACAATTTTGGGTTCCCTTTCAAGCAGAATTTTTGGCAGTTTCCTCTGCACTGACTCCTTTTTTTTTTCCCCTTGTTTTATAAAATATGGAAGAAGGCTGTGCTTGTGTATTATCTGTGTGCTCATAATAGGCATTAATAAATAAATCCCTGGAAGATTTTGGGATGTTTAGAAGATAAAAACCCCTCATATTTAGGGGTTTTATTTGTGTTTAGGATCTGCGCCACATCAAGGCATTGGAGCTGCAGTGGGAATCTGTTCCCTTTTTTCCCTTTTATGGATTCTATGGAATCCTGCAGTGCTCGGGAAGAAAAGGCAGAGCTGAGATTTCACAGAGGAGTTCAGGAGTTGGAGACAAAAAGCTGAATTAAGGTTCAGAAATATTTGGGTTTTTAACACAGAAGGAGGTCCGTGCAGCCTTGATATTCCAGGCTGGAGAGAGAAGAGACCGAGGAGGTGGAAAATTTCCAAGAGCACATCTTGGAAGTGCTGGAAAACAATAAAACAGGATTGTTAAAGTGGGAAAAAAACCTCCAAGATTCAATCCAACCTTGGGCTGAACCCCAGCACGTCCTGAAGTGCCACATCCATGTGGGTTTTGAACTTTTAGGGATGGGGACTCCACACAGCCATGGGAATCTATTCCAATGTTTGACCACGCTGTCGGTGAAGATTTGTATTTGCAGCTCTGCCTCAGCATTCCAAGGGCTGGAGAATCCCACTAAAACCAGGTCCCCATGGAACAGCAGCCCTCAGGGCCGAGGTGCCACCTTCCTGTCCTTTGTCCCACCAGGAGCCATCTGCTGATTCCTTAGGGCTGGTCCCAAAACTCCTCCTCTGGGGTCAGTGTTGTGCTTTATCCCAACTTTCCCATATAAAACTTCCCATCCTGCTGGTGGTGGCACTCACCCAGCTCACCAAAAAAGGACTTAAAGATTTTCTGTTCCTCTCTGTTTTCCTGGTTTTCCTCTCTCTAATCCTTCAACAATGCCCACACCTTCCCACTTGGAGCACACCACACATTTTTAGGGCAATATTCCATATTAACCAATCCACTTCTTGGGCTGCTTCCCTAAAGGATTCATTTAGAATCCTAAGAAATGTTGGGATTTTTCCCTCTGGAATTTTCTCCTCCAGGCCCCTGTGTGGAGCTGCCCTCCAGGTGTGGAAAAAAGCCCATTCAAATTATTAACAATTCATTCCAATAATTATTATTCTTGGTCTGGAAAAAAATAATGCCTTCTCCACTTTCAATTTCTCTGATTTTAGCTTCCAACTGCTGCTTCTTATCCTGCCTTTCTTCCTGAGATTAAAGTGTTTTTCCCTTCTCCTTGTGGAAGTGCTCCCATGTTTATAACATTCCCTCTCATTTTCTTTCTTTTGATGAACAAACCCAGCCATTCTTTTGAATATTTTCAAGTAAGAAATTTTCTTTAACCTTTCAGCTATCCTGGCAGTTTTCTTCTGTCTCTTCTCCAGCTTTTCTCCCATGAAAATAAAATTAAAAAAAAAAAAACAACACACGTCTCACCAGGCATCTTCTTGCCCAGAATTCAGAGGTTAAACATTCCTGTTTAATCACACTCTGCCTTTCCTGGTGTATCCGTGGATTTTTCAGCCATCCTGTTATTCTGGGAGCTGATGTTGCTCAGAAGGTCATGGAGCTGTGTGGAAACAAGGAGGATTCAGTAAAAAACAGATTTATTTTGTGTCCTGTAGCTCAGATTCTCTTCTCAGAGTTGTTCTTTTAGCATCAGTCACAGCAGGAATGGGAAAACTGTCCTGGGAGCATTCCAGCCTCATAAAATCATGGAATGGTCCCTAAAGATCATCTGGCTCCAAACCCAGGGATTTAAGGTCCCTTCTGACCCAAACTATTCCATGATTGCATGTTAATTTAAATAAGGTCACAGGTTCCTGGCAAGTATTGATGTGACAGAGGACAATTTTAAAATCTCTCTGATTTATTTGTGACTTCACCCTGAGAAGTTCTCTGCAGAGCTTTCAACAAGCCTGAAATTCCATTTATGGCGTGGGATTCTCCAGGACTTTCTCCTGGTTTTCCTGGTCAGTCTCAGGTCTGGCTGAGGAAGTTTAATCCCTGGCCACAGGAAGCAGGGAGGTCCCTGGCTGTGGTCAGAGTTTATCTGAGTTCAGCCCATTTGGGATATTCCTGGCTCTTAATTCAGCCCACTTGGGAACTTCCTGTTCCCCAGTTCAATCCCTTTGGGATTTCCTGTTCCCCAGTTCAATCCATTTGGGATCTCCTGTTCCCCAGTTCAATCCATTTGGGATTTCCTGGCCCTCAGTTCAGCCCCTTTGGGATCATCCTGGCCTTTGGGATCATCGTGTTCCCCAGTTCAGCCCCTTTGGGATCTCCTGTTCCCCAGTTCAGCCCCTTTGGGATCTCCTGTTCCCCAGTTCAGCCCCTTTGGGATCTCCTGTTCCCCAGTTCAATCCATTTAGGATCTTCAGTTCCCCAGTTCAGCCCCTTTGGGATCTCCTGTTCCCCAGTTCAGCCCTTTTGGGATCGCCTGTTCCTCAGTTCAGTCCCTTTGGGATCTCCTGTTCCCCAGTTCAATCCATTTGGGATTTCCTGGCCCTCAGTTCAGCCCCTTTGGGATCATCCTGGCCCTTGGGATCATCGTGTTCCCCAGTTCAGCCCCTTTGGGATCTCCTGTTCCCCAGTTCAGCCCCTTTGGGATCTCCTGTTCCCCAGTTCAGTCCCTTTGGGATCTCCTGTTCCCCAGTTCAGCTCCTTTGGGATCTCCTGTTCCCCAGTTCAGCCCCTTTGGGATCTCCTGTTCCCCAGTTCAGCCCCTTTGGGATCTCCTGGCCCTTGTGCTCAGATCACTCCTGATCCTGATCCAGGAGATGATGCTGTGGAACCGACTTTGAGCCTGGATCTGATCCTCCCTCCTTGGAGTTCCTGCCCTGGTTGAAGTAATTTAGGACAAATTCCCTTAGGAGCAATTCCTGGATGTTGAGGGAGGGCTGGAAGCCCCTGCAAGTTCCTTGTGTCCCCTCAGAGCCCAGTCCTGGCTGCAGGGAGAGGTGTGGGGACAGCTTGGTTTGTTCTCAGCTCTGGGTGAGTCCTGAACTCCTGCCCAGGACTTCCAGAGTGCCTCGAGTGCACAACGCATCCAGGGACAGGGATTCCACCAATGTGGCATTCCCATTCTCTGGAAAAATTCCTTTGCCCAGGATTGTTCTCCTGGGAAGCTGATGAGAGGAATGGTGGATTTGTCTTTCCAAACCAGCTGTGGGGCTGCTGGGAGATAAAACCAGCTCTGGGAGAGAAAAGAAACAATGGGAAGGGTTCCACTGATTGCTGAATGGAAAAAGAGATTTGCTTTTAGAAATAAACTTCAGGTTTGTTGAGAAACAAAATTAGACATTGAGAGATGAAAGAGACAATGGGGAAGAAAACCCCTAAATTCCATGAGGATTAAAAATTAAAAGGGAGGGTTATACATTAGAGGGGAATCTCTGGGATCAGCTGTTCTGGGAAGTCTGAACCTCTCAAGTACCCCAGAAATGGGGAAAGAGAGAAGGGAAATGTGGGATAAAAAGGGAGGCTGTGTCCTCCAAAAATGTGAGAGACCCCAGGGGATGCCCCATGGCCTCTCCCTTTATTGGAGTGAAGTAAAAGGACTCCTCTATCCCCTTTTTGCACATAAACCTCTGGAGTTTGTGGATTAATTTTCCTAACACTGAGAAGCCTCAGAGAAAATTAAAACAATTCTTCTCTCATTGGCTTCTCCTGTGCTGTGCTGATGTGGAATGTGTTAGGAGATTGCTCACCCACAGGGGATTGTTCCATTGCATTCTGCTGGGAGTTGTTTTCACTCTTTGGCCAATCAGGGCCAGGCTGTGTCGGGGCTCTGGAGAGAGTCAGGAGTTTTCATTGTTATCTTTTCAGCCTTCTGTCTGTGTCCTTTCTGTACTCTTTAGTTTAGTTTAGTACTCTTTAATATAACATAGTAATAAATGAGCCTTCTGAGAAGATGGAGTCGGAGTCATCATTCCTCCCAGCCACGGGGGCACCTGCAAACACAACACACCAATTCCCCCTTTTCATGCCCAGCAGGTTTGAAAAAGTTGCCAAAGGAAGGTTTTGCACCCAAATTGTGCTGCTTTAATGGCTGCTCTTGATGAGCTGTGAGGTCTTTCCCAGCTTTTCCTTTCCAGCTGTGATTTTTTTTTTTCCCCTAAAAAAAACAAGTGCAGATCCAATCTCCTGCTATTTTCCATCTATCCCGTTTCTCTTGGCATCTTTGGGGTGCTTTACACCCTGCCCCGCAGACATTGAGGTTTTTATGATGTTGATATCTCGTTTTTCCCCCTTTTGTTTGCTCTTGGAGACTGGTGTGGGCAGAGATGTTCAGAGGGAGGCAGGGAATGTGCAGGGTGATAGTGAGACAGATAAACATGAGAGCTGGTGAATTATGCATATTCCTGAGCGTTCACCTTGAGCAAGCAGCAGGATCTGGGATTGCATGGCTGGCAAAGACCTTGAAGAGCAGCTCTGAGGGGCTTATTTATTTTTTTATCAGAGCAGTCTTCGAGGAAGATGAATTATCTGCCAGAGGAGCCTTGAGGGATCTGGGTTTGTTGTCATTGAGTTCTAGGACAATAAAGTGACTCTGTTCTCCAGTGCTCCTGATGAGCTGGTCAAGGCACTCCATGAGCAGGATTATCCAGCCTGGAGATGCAAATGAGGAGATTTCACAGCTCTCCCTGGATTCTCCCACCCTCATTAAGCCCAGGGGAACAGCTGAGCTCTGGGATATTGATCACACCCAGCCAGGATCATCCCTGAAACTCCAATCCCTTCCCTGAAGCACCTGGAGTCAGGGAAGGGCTGGGCAGAACTGATGGCAAATATTCCTGAATCCCTGAGGCTGGAAAAGCCCTCCCAGCCCAGGGAGTCCCAGCTGTGCCCAGTGCCCACCTTGTCCCCAGCCCAGAGCTCTGAGTGCCACCTCCAGGTGACACCTGCAGGGATGGGCACTCCAACCCTCCCTGGGCAGTGCCAAGGCCTGAGCCCCCTTTCCATGGGGAAATTCCTGCTGATGTCCCACCTGGGACAATCCCACCAGTTTCCTTTAAACATTTAAATTTTTTTTATATTATTTTAGAGACTTGCAATTGCAAATCTCACCTCAGAGCTGTTGTTAACCCTCAACACTCCCAACCTCTGTGCTTTGTATTTGTAAGGCCCTGAGAGTTTGGATTTGATCTCCCATCATTCCAGATCCAGAGGTGTTTCCCTTCTGCTTCCCACAGAATCTGTTCCTAATTGGAAAAGATCCCTCAGGCATCTCATCCCCCCCAGCCCTGAGTGCAGCACTTCATCATCACAGCTCGTTAAGAGATGCTGCCCTCATCAATTCTCATCCTGTACCTCTTGGAAAAGGAATTCATCTTTTCCAATATCTGCCTTGGAAGGAGAACCTGCAGCCAGCTTTTCCAGCAGAATCCTTTCCTCACAATTAACTGGGAAGGTTCCCCTCTCAAAGAGCAGAGTGTGTGTCGGTGTTATTTTTTGGTCAATAATGAGGAGCTGGAAAGGTCAGGCTGTCCAATACCTGCAATGCCACAGAATTTGAGGGGGGTTACAAAGATTCATAGGAAAATCTTGGAAAAATGCAGTAGAAAAAAAATCCTTGTGGTTCCAAGCTTGTTCTGTTTTCAAGTGTGCCTTGGAGTCAAGGATGAAGATCAAACATTTCATTTTCCTTGGTTCCTCCAGCTTTGCTTTGGAAGCTTTGCAGATTTTTAGTGAAATCAGGATGCGTTTGGACCAGGGATCAAGAATATAAAATAAAAATTACAAAATATTAAGATTATAAAATTTTAAGATGAAGATGCTTCTGGCTCTCTCTTAATAATGAGTAGCTGGGAAGGTCAGGCTGTCCAATACCTGCAATGCCACAGAATTTGAGGGGGGTTACAAAGATTAATAGGAAAATCCTGGAAAAAAGCACTGGGAAAAAATCCTGGTGGTACCAAGCTCGTCCTGCTCTGCTTCTGAGCCTTGTAAGGGCTGCCAAAATCCAGGGAGGAGCAGGAATTAGGGAAAAGGGATCCATTTCTGAATTCCCTGCCCAAAGCCCAGCAGAGAGATGCGTGCCTTAGAGTCAAGGATGGGGATGAAACATTTCATTTTCCTTGGTTCCTCCAGCTCTGCTTTGGAAGCTTTGTGGGTTTCTAGTGGAACCAGGACCAGTTTTCCACCAGGGATCAAGAATACAAAATATCAAATGTAAAATAAAACCCATCAAATATAAAATAATAAAATAATAAGGTGAAGATTCTTCTGGCTGTCTCTTTGAGCAGTTTTACCCTCAGAGACATTTTCCAATTGAAATGATTCCATCGTTTGGAGATCTCCCCTTTCCAAAGTGGGAGTTCCAAGCACGGCAGGTTAAATGTCCTCTTAGAAGGAAAAAGCTGTTTGAGGGTCATAAATGAATTTATGTCCTTGTCAGAGCTCGTACCAACACAATTGTCATTACTTTTATGTGTTATTTCATGTATCCTGGAACAAGATATGGATATATCCAGAGAGAGGGAGATATTCCAGAGGCGTCTGGCTGCATTCCTGCGCCATGTGCTCTGGGATGACCCTGCCTGAGCAGGGAGGTGGCACCAGAGGAGCCAGAACCATCCCATTGCTCCCACATCCCACTCCAGGCCGCGTCCCTCACAGGGAGCATTATCCTGGTTTTTTCACCTCCATGGGATAAAACTCCTCATGGTCCCACCTCCCAGTTCCTTTGGATGGTGACATTTCCCTCTGTGCTCCCCTCTTGGTGATTACTGAGCTTGGTTTTGCTCTCCTCTTCCCTCTCTGCTTCTCCTTCCATTGGGCTGGAGAAGGTTGGGAATTCAGCAAGATTAAAAGATTAAAGATTAAAAGCCGTGCTGATGTTTAACCCCATTTCCTGGAGCTTCATTAACCCCACTGAACAGCCAGCAGTTAAATATTGGGATAAGAAGGAAATTGGTCCTCAATGGAATTTATTTATGGGGGCTGACTGAAGAATTTCTTTCTCAACCAGTCTGGTTTTTGCTTCAAGTTGCTTGGATGGGCACATTGTGTGTGGGATTCTGTGTTTCAAAGCTTTGCCCAAAGGTCTGTCATCAAAACCACAAAATTACGGAGAAATGCAGGCACTCCACCATATTCCCTGAAACCCTTTGGATCTCGCAAATAGCACCGGATTCTTTCTGAAATTTCAGGAATTAAATCCTTCTGAAGCACATGGATTAGAGGAAATGGCCTCGAGCTGCACCAGGGGAAGTTTAGGTTGGATATTAGGGAAGATTTATCCCTGGAAAGGTTTCTCAAGCTGTGGAACAGACTTCCCATGGAAGTGGTGGAGTTAAATCCCTGGAAGTGCTCAAAAATGTGGGGACATGGGTTGGAGTTTGGACTCGAGGGCTTTTCAAACTTAATGTTTCCATAAATTTCATTTCCACCATGAAAATTTGAAAAGAATTGTGTATTCCTGCAGTTTTGGGTGTCCCTTGTCCAAGGAATGTTTGCAGCAGAGAAGAGCACTGGCCGAGCAACAATTCCCACAAGGAATGGGACAGAAGAGTCCCATTGTGGAGCCTGGGAGAGTAAAAGTGCTCTGAACAGGCAGAAAGTTCAGGAGCCGTGGAGCACCAGGGAAAACAGAGCAATGGATAAGAAAGGAGTGCAAATTCCCCGTTTTTACCTTTGATAACTTTGTTTTACTTCCCAGAATAAATAACACGGAGCCTTTGCTGGAGGGGAGGGAGCCATGGGAGATATTTCAAATAAATCAACATTTGCTTCCTTGAGTTACAGTGAGAATTCTGTGGCCCCGAGGCCCCTGGAACAAATAGATGGGAAGGAGCACCAGGGGGCTGGAAGGAGCTGTAGAAACCTTCTCAGGCTTTTAATGTCTCTGTTCCCCACCCCGAGAGGAGGGATTGGGATGTTCCACAAGGGGAGGCGTTTCTTTGCTGATCATTCCTGGGTTTAATGCTCAGTGTGGGGAACAATCTCAGATGGGGCTGAGGGAGGATTGTGGCAATCAGAGCCTTTGATGGAAAATCCTTTCGTGGATGTTTTTATGTCCAGGTATTTCAGGATACTGAGTGAGGATGTAGGGTGGGACCAGGCTGGATAACCTGAAAGAGGAAAGATTTAATGGGATGTTGGGAACTGGGAATTCCTGGCTGGGCTGGAATTGCCAGAGCAGCTGGGGCTGCCCCTGGATCCCTGGCAGTGCCCAAGGCCAGGCTGGACATTGGGAGCAGCCTGGGACAGTGGGAGGTGTCCCTGCCATGGCAGGGGGGGGCACTGGATGATCCCTAAAATCTGAAACCATTCCGTGATTCTTTGGTAATTCTCTAATTGGTTTCCTTTGGAATTCAGTTTATTTTATATAAACTGCCTAACATAAAATTAAATTTAAATTAGAGTTCTCCTCAACTTCTCCATACCTCAACCCAATGAATAATTAAATCAGGAAAGCAAAATAAATGAAGAATTTCAAAGCTTAAAAAAAAAGGAAAACAACAACGTTAATCCATTTGGTGCTCCTAAATCCAGCTGGGGACTGACACAGGACAAACTGGGATAGCAGAGGGTGTCCCTGCCTTGGCAGGGGTGGGATGAGATGAATGTTAAGATCCCTCCCCACCCAAACCATTCCATGGTTAACCAAGAGAATCAGTAAATAAACACTGTTTGTAAATAAAATTTTTAAGACTGGTCAAGGTTTAATGTGAATCCTTCCTGTCTCATTTTCAGGATGTAGAAATTAATATTTTTAGTTGTGGAGAGGTTGTGGAATTCCCATCCCTGGACATGTCCAAGACCAGGCTGGGTGGGGCTTGGAGCAACCTCTTGGATAGAGGAAGGTGTCCCTTCCCCTGGGCATTGAAACAAGATGAGTTTTATGGTCCCTTCAGCCCAAACCATTCCGTGATTCCCTGATTTTATGATCCAGTGCCAACAGTCCCGGAGTCTCCACCTCAAACCTTGTGTGCAAAGCAGAAAAATGGTTAAAAAAGAGGAATTAGAGGTGTTTGCTCAGTGCTGCACAGAGAACCAGCCCGGATTAGAAGCAGAGCTGCTGCAGGAGGTTGGGAATTCAGCAAGATTAAAAGCCATGCTGATGTTTAACCCCATTTCCTGGAGGTTTATTAATTCCACTGAACAGCCAGCAGTTAAATATTGGGATAAGAAGGAAATTGGTCCTCAATGGAATTTATTTATGGGGGCTGACTGAAGAATTTCTTTCTCAACCAGTCTGGTTTTTACTTCAAGTTGCTTGGATGGGCACATTGTGTGTGGGATTCTGTGTTTCAAAGCTTTGCCCAAAGGTGTCTCATCAAAACCACAAAATCATGGAGAAATCCAGTGTGGGGATCCAAGCACTTGCAGGACTTTGTGCAGGATTCTGTGTTTCAAAGCTTTACCCTTAAGTTTCTTGTCAAAACCACAAAATTATGGAGAATTACAGTGTGGGAATCCAGCTACTTCCTTTACATTGATTTTTAGCATAAAATACTGGAGGTGAAGTGCAATTTCTGTATTAAAGTTTTGTCCATTCCAGAGAAGCACAACTCATATAATAGGAAATTAATGAGAGAGATGGATTAGGGCATCATTTTTCCCTTGACAAATTAATGGATGTTACAATGGATTTTGAGCAGGCATCGTTAGCAAATGGAAAAAATTGCTCCAATTAAAAATGAACCCTGAGGCTCAACCATCAAAACTCCATTGTCAAAATGGAAATATTTCCCATGGAGTGTTTTCAAAAGAGGAGGAGGAGAAGGATATTCCAGGCAATTGCAAAAATTTGGCATGGCAGGAGCAGAAGGATGAAAAATTTGTCTAATTTCAGGTGTGACATTTGGGATGCTGTGAGAGGGGACTGGGAAGAGTTTTCCAAGGTTGATGAAACCAAACTTTGAATGGAATAAAGAGAAGGGAGTTTTTGTTTTCCCACATCTTCATCAGCTTCAAAATCGGAGCCTGACACTGCAGAATTCCAGCTTTGTTTTTTCTGGGAATGATGCTCTTCTTGGCTCCTGCTTTGTGTTCCTCCTCCAGCTGGAATAGCTGGGTCCCATCAGGAATTTTTTGGTTTTCCACCCCATTTAGGGTGAGTTGGAGGAGCCTTGGTCTGGTAGTGTTTGACTGACCCTAATCCCAGATGGAATTGTGAGGTCTGTGGAGCAGGTTGGGATGTGAGAAGGGATTTTCTGCTGGGTGTTTGTGTCCCCTTGAAGAAGGTGGAATTATGGAATTCTTTATGTTGGAGAAACCCTCTGAGATCAAGTCCAACCTTCCCCAGCACTGCCAAGGCCACTGCTGCCCCGTGTCCCCAAGTGCCACATCCACAGGGCTTTAAATCCCTCCAGGGATGGGGACTCCACCACTGGCCCCCCTTTTCCATGAAATTTTCCCAGTATCCAGCCTGAGCCCCCCAGTGTTTTGTCCCCGATGGTTTTTCAGCTTGTTCCTTGAGCTGATCCTTTAATTCCCAGAGTTTTCCTCCCTCATGCAGGGGTTGGATTCCTGAATTTACCAGGGATATGGGCTGGAAGGTGAAGATCCAAATACAATTCCATACAGGAATAACTGAGCTCAGCCTCCAGCACTGTCCCATCCTTGCCTCGTGTCACAGCTGGTCCAGAGCAGCATTTCCCGGTGGAAAACCTCTTCCCATGGAAGGATTCAGGAAGGAACCAGAGTGTCTGATCACCCTCCTGGTGTCCTGGATTTTGGAGCTTCACCCATGGCAGAAATTTGGAATGAGATGGGATTTAGGGCTGCTCCCAACCCAACCCATCCCAGGATAGAATGATTCCATCAAGGAGTGTTTTGTCCCCTGTTGGTTTCTCAGCTTGTTCCTTGAGCTGCTCCTTTAATTCCTAGTGCTTTTCCTCTCTCATGCAGGGGTTGGATTCCTGAATTTACCAGGGATATGGGCTGGAAGGTGAAGATCCAAACACAATTCCATACAGGAATATCTCAGCTCTGCCTTGCCTTGTATCACAGCTGCTCCAGTGCAGCATTTCCCGGTGGAAAACCTCTTCCCATGGAAGGATTCAGGAAGGAACCAGAGTGTCTGATCACCCTCCTGGTGTCCTGGATTTTGGAGCTTCACCCATGGCAGAAATTTGGAATGAGATGGGATTTGGAACCACTCCCAACCCCACCCATCCCTGGAGTGTTTTGTCCCCTCTGGAAATGCAGGAGCTGATGGGTTGGTTTCTCAGCTTGTTCCTTGTGCTGTTCCATCAACTCCCCGTGCTTTTCCTCCCTCACAGAGGGGTTGGATTCCTGAATTTACCAGGGATATGGGCTGGAAGATGAAGCTCCAAATACAATTCCATACAGGAATAACTCAGCTCAGCCTCTGGCAGCTGCAGATTCTCCTCTCCAGGATCCATGATCCCAGCGGTCCCAGCCTTGCCTCGTGTCACAGCTGCTCCTGTGCAGGAATTCCCTGTGGAAAACCTCTTCCCAAGGAAGGATTCAGGAAGGAACCAGAGTGTCTGATCACCCTCCTGGTGTCCTGGACGTTGGAGCTTCACCCAGGGGTCTGTGGGACCTCCTGGCTCTCTGCATCTGGGAGTTATCCCTGGATGGAGGCTCCTGGTGAAGTTTGGGCTCAGTTCCCACCTCTTCCAAGACATCCAAGCTGGTTTCCCATTTTAATTTTCCTGTCCTGCCTTCCTTAGGAGGGCAGCCAGTCCTCCTCTCTTGCCTTTTTCTCTCCATGGATGTTCCTTTCCAACGGAATCCCATTTCCTTTCCAACCAAACTCAGCCCAGGGTGTTTTCCCAGTCCTTAAGTAATTCCTTTCATCCTTTCCCACAACAATTTTCCAAGCTCCTTTTGGGAATGACAGCACAAGGTCTGTGCTCAGTGTTGGATTCTCTGCTTCACCACTGCCAGGTTCTACAGGGATAACAATTTCTCCTCACCTCTTTGGGCACATCCAGGGATCTCCGTGGCCCAAATCCCAGGTTTTCCAAGGTTTCTTTGTGGTCTCCATGCTCACATCCTGGATTTCCCATGGGGAAGGGACAAGGAAGGGGTTCCTTGTGACCTCGCAGGGCACTGGGCTCTCCCATTGATCCTGCTGGACATCCATGACGAACTGGTGGCCACTGGGAGCCTTTCCCTTTCCTGGCAGTCTCAGGAATTCCACTGGAAGGTGCAGAATGAAATCCATGGGCTATTCCTGGAACAAAATTACAAAGCTGAAGTTTCTTCTAATTCACTTTTCCAAAAAAAACCAAGAGGAAATCCCTCCCAGCAAGGAAATTCCATGGGATATCCCACATGTCCCAGGGTGCATCTCCATGCTGTAGGACTTTCCTGCCCTCGCAATTCCATGGGAACACCTGGAGCATCCCAAGGAGCCCTTCCCCAGCAGCGCTGTCAGTGCAATCCCAGATTAATCCCTGACCTTTGGCATTTGGCAGCGGCCTGACAGGGATGCTGCCACTTGGGAACTCATTCCAGGCAGTTCAGCCAAGCAGCCAGAGTTCCACACCTCAGCTCCATAAATCCTGGTGCAGTTCATTCATCATGAAAAGCAGGAAAAGCAGCCTTGCTTGAAGTGTGTAAAAATCCTTGTGTGTGGCACGGTGTCACTGTCATTTTTCCTGAAAAATCCTCTTTGCCCAGGATTTTCTCCTGGGAAGCTGAGAAGCCTCAGAGAAAAAGGAAAACAATAATTATCGGATTTGCTTCTCCTGTGTTTGCTGCTCTGGAATGTGTTTGGAGATTGTTTATCCAAACATGTGAATTGTTTTAACTTAATGGCCAATCACAGCCAGCTGAGTCGAGGCTCTGAGGAGTCAGGAGTTTTTATTATCCATTCTTTGTAGCCTTCTGTCTGTCTCCTTTCTCTTTCTTCAGTACAGTTTAGTACAGCATTCTTTAATATAATAAAGATCATAAAATAATAAATCAGCCCTCTGAGAACATGGAGTCAGGTTCTCATCCCTCACCTCGTCCTGGGAACCCTCACAAACTCAGCAGCACAGGAGTGCAAATATTCCAAATTCTGCATTGTAAACCCCACAGCTGGAATCCCATTCTCATTGAAACCAGTGCTCAAAGCTCCCATGGACAAACAGGATGGAATTTCAAAGGAAAAAAGGGAAAGTGTTGGTTTCCCTGTGGTGCTGGTGGCTGCTCAGAACTGCCAGGATTTCCTGAGGGGCTGCTCCCGTGGTGTGTGATGGGGCTCACCCCACACCCTCCTGTCACTCCTAAAGCTCCCCAAAGCTGTGCTGGAGGAGAAGGAAGAACAAAAAGCTGGGAAAAAACCAAACAAAAAGCTGGGCAAAAGCAAACAAAGCCAGAACACAAAAATCCCTGCAAAGACCCTGTTCCTATTTACAAAGGCAAGTGTTGGGTAAGGGTGTTCCAGAATGGAAAAGAACAGGATTATGGGAATAAATCCCACGGGAATCCATTTCCTTCATGGTGGAAAAGCCCCTTCTTTATTCACAGAACTCCTTTTTATCCAGTTTTACAGACCTCAGGGTGGCTCCCATTGCTCAGGAGCTTTCTTGCCCATCCCTTTATTGGTTGCTAACAAATTGTTATTCAGTATAGATTGGTCACTCAGACTCTCAGTGTGCACATGCAGGGACAGCTGTCTGTGAGACAGTTCTCCTGTTTCTGTCGAAGGGGGTAAAAGCAGTTTGTACAGGTGCTGGCTGTTTTTCACCCAGGAATAGATTGTTATGCTGCCAAACTGCTCCCACCAGGACTGCTCCCACATGGGAACTTGCAAAGGGCTGGCTTTGGCAAGGCCAGCCACAGATTTTAACAGAGCAGGCCTGGTTTTATGAAGCCTTGTGGGTGCCATGGGACAGGGAGAGAGAAACACCAAGCGTTTCTCACAGCAGCCTGTGAGAGATTTTAGGGAGTTGGAAAGATGTGATAACCTGTTGACTATAAACAACTTGCAGGTGCTGTTTTTCTGCCTTGGTTTTCCACCTTGTTTTTCCATTCCTCTCCAGGACAGTGCATGAGAAAGATGTTTGTGTTTGTTAGCCAATAGAACAGAATCTATTGTACCTCTCTATAAAAACGGTGTGGTTCTTTTGAATAAAGCCTTCTTTATGGTTTTTTCTCCCTTACTGCAACCCAGGGATGGATCTTGCATTGGTAAAACAGTTAATTAAGCACCAAGACCTACTGGGGATCTTGAAGGAAATCCAAGAAAGCGGGAAGAAAACCTTAATTACTGTCCGACATGATACAAAAGAAATAACGAGACTTCTACAGAGAATAAAACAAAATGTGGATCATCACTGGTGGGATGTGATCTTTGGGTGGTCAGCAGCTGCAAATGGAATCTTTATTAAGTTGTGTCATCCCATTGTAGTTTTGTTACTATTAGTTGGAATAAGTTTAGGATGATCCATTATCTTGCTAATTTGGAATTGGAGAATACTACAACCAGTAGCTATGTTAACATCCATGCTAACACAGTTGTTAACATCTATGTTAACAACTTGCAGGTGCTGTTTTTCTGCCTTGTTTTTCCACCTTGTTTTTCCGTTCCTCTCCAGGACAGTGCGTGAGAAAGCTGTTTGTTTGTTAGCCAATAGAACAGAATCTATGGTACCTCTCTATAAAAATGGTGTGGTTCTTTTGAATAAAGCCTTCTTCACCTTTGCTACCATTCTGCCTCTCCTCTGTTCCTGCCCTGACCTCGGCACATGAGTGACAAACCCTCTCCTTATGATTTTTTCTCCCTTACTGCAACCCAGGTTTTCCCTGGAGGCAGCACTAACGTCGGTGTTGGAGCCTCCTGAAACAGCTCCTGTTTTCCCAAAGCTTGACTGGGGAATGCAGTGCCAGGTGGGGCCCTGTCACTGTCCCCTTGTGTCCCCTGCCCTCCTTCCCCTCAGAGCTGGGTGAGCAGGATGCAGGGGCTGCAGGAAATGCAGG
This sequence comes from Haemorhous mexicanus, assembly GCF_027477595.1. Classification (NCBI taxonomy): domain Eukaryota; kingdom Metazoa; phylum Chordata; class Aves; order Passeriformes; family Fringillidae; genus Haemorhous; species Haemorhous mexicanus. The sequence continues at coordinate 65,448,385 of NC_082346.1, read as the reverse complement.
AAATGTTCCACCCTGCACATCCAGGGATGCTGAACATCCCTGGAGTGACCATGGCTTTTCCAAGGGTTTTCCAGTCCCCAGGCACCCATTTGGCTGTCACTTCAGCTGGTATTTTAAGGATAAAAAGGGGATTGCCAAGGATAGGAGGGGATTTGCTGTCCCTGGGGGCAGAGGTCACTTTGGATTTTTCACTTTTTCAGTGGGTGTTCCTGTCCTTTCCCACATCCCAGGATGCTGCCTCATGGGCAGGGCTGGGTGTGGAGCTGGGAGAGCCTTGGGAGAGATGTGGGGCTGGAGAGGTGAGTAAGGGAGGGAGAAAGAACCTGGAGGGGCTCCAGGAGAGCTGGAGAGGGACTGGGGACAAGGGATGGAGGGACAGGAGCCAGGGAATGGCTCCCACTGCCAGGGCTGGATGGGAGATTGGGAATTGGGAATTCCTGGCTGGGCTGGAATGGCCAGAGCAGCTGTGGCTGCCCCTGGATCCCTGGCAGTGCCCAAGGCCAGGCTGGACACTGGGACACCCTGGGACAGTGGGAGGTGTCCCTGCCATGGCACAGGGTTAGAATGGGATGGGATTTAAGGTCCCTTCCCAGCCAAACCAGTCTGGAATTCCACCTGTGGAAAGCAGGCACTGAGGCTTTCCACCAACCCAGGAGATTCCAGGACCCCTCCAGAACTCCTCTCGTGCTCAGGGAATGGAGGTGGTTTCCAGAGGATGGATCTGTGAGATCTCAGAGCAGCTGGGACAGCCTAAATCAAAATGGAAAATATAAATTAATCCCCGTGTCAGACCTGGGGAATTGGCAGGGTTAGGTCCTGGATTTGTATTTATGGAATGGTTGGGGTTGGAAGGGCCCTTAAAGATCATCCAATTCCAACCTCCACTCCCAAGAGCCTGAGTTTAAGGAAATCTCCCTCTCCTGGGATGTTGTTCAGCTTCTTCACTTTTCCTGAGGATCCCAAAAATAGGAAGGAATGAAGGGGTGGGCAAATCCTGGGGGATTTCTAGGGAAAGGTGCAGAAACCATGGACATGTGGGAGCCTGGGAATGCTGAAGTGCTGCTGAAGTTCCTTTTGTTCTGTAATGACAGAGGACTCTGCCAGGCTGGGCTCTGCTGCGAGCCTCACTCAGTAATTAAAAATCAATTAGGATGTTTGGCAATTACCTAATTAACTTCCTAAAGCTATCATGTCAGATTCACATCCAAACATGCCTCCAAATCCTGTGTGTTCCCAATAATGCAAATTATGGGATGGCTTTATTGCTCGTGGAAGTTGGAATTAAGGGAAGTGTGTGATGGTTTTGTTTATTTGGACCACTCCTAATTAACTGGGCTTGGGATCTTCCAGTAACCAAGAGGGAGCATCCAAACTTCCTTGGAAACCCCATGGTGGAGTTTCTCCATAGGTGGGACTTGCTCCCTGCGGCTCAGGAACGAGGAAGAGTGGGAAGTGATCCCAAAATCAGCTCCTCAGAGAGCTCCATCAGTTTTGGGAGGTTTTGGGGTGATTTGGGGTGAGTTGGTGGCACAAAGGACCCAGCCCCAGCTTTGGGTTGGGCATCCACAATGCCCAGGCTTGGCTGCTGCTCCTGGAGCTGTCACTTCCCTCTGCTGTCCCCAGGAGCTGGGACACGTCCAGACAAGGACCTGGAGGGGCTGGAGAGTGTCCAGGGAAGGGAACAGAGCTGGGAAGGGGCTGGAGAATTCCTGAGGGAGCTGGGAAGGGGCTGGAGAATTCCTGAGGAGCTGGGAAGGGGCTGGAGAATTCCTGAGGAGCTGGGAAGGGGCTGGAGAATCCCTGAGGAGCTGGGAAGGGCTGGAGAATTCCTGAGGAGCTGGGAAGGGCTGGAGAATTCCTGAGGAGCTGGGAAGGGGCTGGAGAATTCCTGAGGAGCTGGGAAGGGGCTCAGCCTGGAGCAAAGGAGGCTCAGGGGGCCCTTGTGGCTCTGCACAGCTCCTGCCAGGAGGGGACAGCCGGGGGGTCGGGCTGTGCTCCAGGGAACAGGGACAGGAGCAGAGGGAACGGCCTCAGGCTGGGCCAGGAGAGCTCAGGGTGGATATTGGGAAAATTCCTTCATGGAAGTGTTGTCCAGCTTGATGGAGTGCCCATCCCTGGAGGGGATTTTTGTTTTCCAAGAATCCAACAGAATTCTGCTCTCCTGAGGTGCTGATGGAACTTAATTTGAGTATATTTAATATTAATAAATAAATAAATAAATAAATAAATAAATAAATAAATAAATGATTGTTACCGCTTCCAGAAACAGGGATGGTGAAGGCTCAGGGAGTCACAGAATTCTGGAATGGTTTGGGGTGGAAAGGATCTTAAAGCTCATCCCATCCCATGGCAGGGGCACCTCCCACTGTCCCAGGGTGTCCCAGTGTCCAGCCTGGCCTTGGGCACTGCCAGGGATCCAGGGGCAGCCCCAGCTGCTCTGGCAATCCCAGCCCAGCCAGGAATTCCCAGTTCCCAATCTCCCATCCATCCCTGCCCTCTGGCACTGGGAGCCATTCCCTGGCTCCTGTCCCTCCATCCCTTGTCCCCAGTCCCTCTCCAGCTCTCCTGGAGCCCCTTCAGGCCCTGGCAGGGGCTCTGAGCTCTGCCTGGAGCCTTCTCCTCTCCAGGGGAACATTCCCAGCTCTCCCAGCCTGGCTCCAGAGCAGAGGAGCTCCAGCCATAAATGGATTCCCATCCATGACAATACCCATATCCCATTTTATGGAACATTCATCCATTCTGCTGCTGTAAATTGACTCCAAGAACTGTCCAAACAGGAAATCTTTTTCACCACTTTGGGAGCCCCCAACAGCCACTGGAAAAGGGGGATTTTTTTTTTTCCTCCTTCACGTCCTGCTCACAAAATCACCTTTGTGTGTTTGGGGTTTGGTTGCTGCCCTAAATAATTTATAAATTCACATTAATGGAGACACAAAAACCTTTCAGGAGCAGGAGCTCCCTGATTTGCCTTCCTGATCTGCCACCGGAGTTCAAAATGCACCAAAGGCTGGGGAAAGTTTCCATTGTTTTATTTGGGGTTCTTTTAAAACCAAAAGGAGCTGTGGAATTTGGTCAGAAATCTGGAGTTTTAAAGTTGTCTCCAAGACAATCTCCAATTATCCAATTTACAGCCGCAGGGTTGGGAGAGCACGAATTTTAGATTGCAAATTACCCCTAAAAATATTCCTCAGATTCTAAACCACAGCAGGATCTGCCTTTCCCCTCCCTGCAGACACTGTGTGGTCCCTTCCCTTTGGAAATATTGCTCCTGGGGGAATTTTTCCTCAGGTTTGATGGGAAATCCCGGTGTCTCCAGGAATTCCGTGACTCTTTGAGCACCTTGGTGGCATCAATGGGGCACAGCCCTAAATAAAGTGTCCCCAGTGCTTCCCTGAGCTTCAGTTCATAGAACTGTGGGGTGGTTTGGGTTGGAAGGGACCTTAAATCCCATCCCATCCCATCCCATCCCATCCCATCCCATCCCATCCCATCCCATCCCATCCCATCCCATCCCATCCCATCCCATCCCATCCCATCCCAATCTCCCACTGTCCCAGGGTGTCCCAATGTCCAACCTGGCCTTGGGCACTGCCAGCGATCCAGGGGCAGCCACAGCTGCTCTGGCAATTCCAGCCCAGCCAGGAATTCCCAATTCCCAACATCCCATCCATCCCTGCAGTGGGTTTATATCCCACTATTCCAATATCCCACATCTGCACAATCTTTATCCCTTGCCAGGGCAGGAAAACTTTGGGAATTTTCCATTTCTCTCCAGGCTCCAAACCAAGATCTCCCAGGGGTGTGGAGGAGGGAGAGGATTCCTGGAGCTGCCTTTTTCCAGGCTCTGTGGCTGTCTCAATACCTTGGCCTTTGTTTTCTTGCTGGAAACACAGAGCTGCTCCATCAATCCCAGATCCCCTCTGGTGCTTTGCATGGAACTGGGAATCCAATGGAAATTCCCAGTCCAGGGAATGGAGTGAAAAGTCTCTCGAGCCCTCCAGGAAGAGGTGTCAGAGGCAAAATGGAAATACTGGATTTTGGAGAGGAAAGAGGAGGAACCAGCTTGGATCCTGAGCCCCAGGACAAAGGCAGAAGGTAAATTCCAAGCCTCGCCATGGAATACAGAGGTCATGAGCTGGAGAAAGGTTTTGAGGGAATAAAAAGTGCAGAAAATGGGAAAAAAAAAAAAAAAACAAACAAGAACAACCCTTAAAAACCAAGGGAATAACACAGCCATGACCTTCAATAAGGCCAAATCCAATAAAGGCAGAACTGGGAGGAAAGATCCCTTGGGAAATGAGCCCAAATGAAAAAAGGAGTTCAGGGAAGTTGGCAGCTCTCTTAAAAAGCCCAGGAAAAATCCATCCCTGTGCTGAGGAGCTGCAGGAAGGGTGGGGAGGGATCACAGCAGCTGAATCCAGGGCTCTTCCTTGGTTTGGAGCAGAAGGAATTGCACAGGGAGCAAGAAGTGGCTCAGCTGGATGGAAAACAGGCTGGGAGATGCTGAGGGAAAAGCAGGAAGAGAAAGGCAGGAAAGGAAAAGCAGGAAGGGAAAAGCAGGAAAGGAAAAGCAGGAAGGGAAAAGCAGGAAATGAAAACAAGGAAGGGAAAAGCAGAAAAAGAAAAGCAGGAAGGGAAAAGCAGGAAGGGAAAAGCAGGAAATGAAAACAAGGAAGGGAAAAGCAGAAAAAGAAAAGCAGGAAGGGAAAAGCAGGAAAGGAAAAGCAGGAAGGGAAAAGCAGGAAAGGGAAAGAAGGAAGGGAAAAACAGGAAAGGGAAAGCAGGAAGGGAAAAGCAGGAAGGGAAAAGCAGGAAAGGAAAAGCAGGAAAGGAAAAGGAGGAAGGGAAAAGCAGGAAGGGAAAAGCAGGAAAGGAAAAGGAGCAAAGGGAAAAGGAGGAAATGAAAAGGAGGAAGGGAAAAGCAGGAAGGGGAAAGGAGAAAAGGAAAAGGAGGAAGGGAAAGGCAGGAAGGGGTCAAGGAGAGGACCCTCAGGTGCAAGAGGGACCCAGGAAAGTCCTGAGTCACCACGGGGTGGGTGCAGAGGGATCTCCCAGCTGATCCTGCAGGGATGGCTCCAGTGCTTCCCTCCCTGCTGGGAGCAGCAACAGAAAGAGGGAGAAGGCTTTAGTGGGTTCAAACCTTTGGGTGGTTTGATGGGATCACACAATCCTTGAGGCTGGAAAAGCCCTCTGCGGACATCCAGGTGCCCAGCACTGCCCAGGCCACCGCTGCCCCATGTCCCCAAGTGCCACATGCACAGGGCTTTGAAATCCCTCCAGGAATGGGAGCTCCTGGCATTCCAGGGAGGTGTGGGGCTGGGAGAGGCAGGGAAGAGCAAACAGGGGCTGAGTCCTGCCCTGAACCTCGCCCTTCCTGTCCTTGCTGTCTCAGAGCAGGTCACAGCCTCGGGTGGAGGGTTTGAAGAGCTGGTTGGATCTCCTGGTTCCCAGCTCCAGGAGCAGCTCAGTCCTGAGCAGGAATTCACATGCAGCCATTTCCATGGAATCACAGGATGTCCTAAGCTGGAGGGACCCACCGGGATCATTCCAAACCCTGTCCCTGCCCACACCCCCCACCAATCCCACCCTCTCCATCCCTGGCAGTGCTGTCCAAACCCTCCCGGAGCTCTGGCAGCCTCGGGGCCATGCCCATTCCCTGGGGAGCCTGGGCAGTGCCAGCACCTTTTTGGGAAGAACCTTTCCCTGATATTTTTTCCCTTCCATTCCAGTTCCCTTTCCATTCCAGCATCCAAGTCCATCATTTTCCAGCTGTGGCAGCAACACCTCCGAGTGAATTTCTGCTCAGAAAATCCTCCTCTTGCTGCCCCAAGAAGATGCTGAGCAGCTCTGAGGAGGAAACCCCAGTGAACCACGCAGTTCCTCACTTTTCTTCGGGAAAAGCAGCCCTGTGTGAACATTCCTGATTTTCTGTCCCGCTGCCGTGGCAGGGAGCTGCGCCGTAACAAAGAGGAAATTAAATCAGGGGGTGATGTAAACCTGCCGAGGAGAACAGGCAGCTGTTAGGGTTCTTTATTGCTTTTCTCATCTGCTGTTGCATTTTGCCATCGTCTGGTGCTCAGTGGAGGGTGTGATTTATTCATAGCAGGCTCTGGCACAGCCGGGGGGTTGTACAATAAACCCCTGACAAGGCCCGTGCCAAAAGCCATTAGGAGGAGAGAACAATAATGGAGACACAAAGTATTTACAGAGCGAGTTGGCTTTAATTTAAAATCCTTTACTGAGGCTGGATGATAATTACATCACGTTGCTGACAGGCTCTGCTTTGCACCAGGGCATTAAAAAATCAGTGAGAATTGAAACCTCCCTTAGAAGCTGCAAGAAATTCCTGGGATTTCAGGGTCATTCAGGCACTTGGGCATTGCTGCCAAGGGCCAGGTTTTTTCCTAAATTAGTGCCAGGCTGGCAGAGGGCTTGGAAGGACAGGGATGTGTTTGATGTGGTTGTGTGGATGGATGCTGGTCCAGGGTTTTGTTTTCTCCTCTTCCTTCTCCTCCTCTCTCCCTCCCCATCCAGATGTGTTTATTTAGAGGTTTAAAGTATCTGTGTTTTGGGTAGGAAATGGTTTTGCCTCCTTGTGAAGCCCCTGGCAGGGCCTGGAGGGGCTCCAGGAGAGCTGGAGAGGGACTGGGGACAAGGGATGGAGGGACAGGAGCCAGGGAATGGCTCCCAGTGCCAGAGGGCAGGGATGGATGGGAGATTGGGAACTGGGAATTCCTGGCTGGGCTGGAATTGCCAGAGCAGCTGGGGCTGCCCCTGGATCCCTGGCAGTGCCCAAGGCCAGGCTGGACACTGGGACACCCTGGGACAGTGGGAGGTGTCCCTGCCATGGGATGGGATTTAAGTCACTTCCACCCCAACCCATTCCGTGATTCTGTGGGGAAGAGGAGCAATGTGTCATCCCAAAAAGGTGGAAATTGGCCATTTCATTTTCCCCTGGGTTTCCCAAAGCTGGGACTCCTCCTGCAGCCTATCCTTGGGGAAAACAAAACCACCACTCACCGAGGCAGGAAAAGCAGATTTTCTCCCTACCAAACCCTGGCCTGTCCCCATGCAGGGGCAGCGCTTAAAGAGTTAATGCCCGCGGATCTCCCAACACCCCTTTGATGTCATTTTCCAGCCCATTTTTGGAGGGAATGGGAAGGAAATTCCAGGAATCCCGGAGGTGAGTGCAGTTGCAGGGCTCTGACGAGGGAGAGCAGCAGATCCAAGCTCAGCCCCAGGGCAGCATTCCCATCCCTACCAGCCCACCTTCATTCCCCTGGAATCTCAGAGCTGTAAGGAATTGTTAAAGACTCTGGAAAACGCATTTGGGAGAGCAGCAGGAGGAGGAGATGTTTGTAAATCCAGCAGGGGGAAAAAAAAAAAAAGCCTTTAATTAGCAGCCAGCCTAATGAACGGAATCCTTCTGGAAGCAGAATCCATCTCCAGGCTTCCCAGTGGGAATTTTGTGTTTATTGGCCCTCCTTGAAAGGTTTGAGGATCTTTTTGTGGGAAATTATAACTCTCATCTCCAAAAGGAAGCTGCTGGCCTTTGCACAGGATTTGTGGTGGATCCAGCAGGTTTTGTCTCACTGCCTGCTCAGTCTCCGAGTTGGAAGCCTGGGAATGCTCAGGGATGGGATTTTATCCTGGAGGAACCTTTGGTCTGGCCCAGTATTGTCATTTTTAAGTTTTCATGGACATTTTAATATGAAAATATTAATATTAGGTTAATATTTCCTAGGGGTTTTCATCAGCTGCTGATAATTGAATCCCTTTTCTAGAACATTTCCTAGGATTTTCCAGCAGCTGACCTGGAGATGGAAATAGCTGGATTACCTGATTGGATTGGAAAAGGTGTTGAGGGTGGTTGTTTCATAATTAACAAATTAATTTGGACATCAGGAATTGAAACTCTTCCATGCAAAAAGGGAAGATTTAAAAAAATGAGTGATTGGGTGTTTAGGCACAAAAACTCCTGGAAATTCAGGAAGATGCCCCTGATGGGAGCTCCAAAATCTTTATTTGAGTAGAAAATCCATTTGGATTTTTTGATTGAATGTGGGTTTTCTTAAAATAAAAAAAAAAAAAAAAAACAAATGGAAATCTCCAGCTCCTCATGAACTCTGAAATCCTGTGGGGGGAGAGGATTCCCAGGAATTTACTCAGCTAGAGCTCTCCTGGTGTTTCCTTCTTAAATAAATCAGAGAACTCCAGGCTGGTTTGGCTTGGAGGAGACCAATCCCACCCTGTCCAAATGCTCCTGGAGATGTGGAAAACTTGGGAATTCCCTGGGAATCAATTCTGGGGGAAGAACTTTCCCCTGAAATCCAGCCTAAAAGCCTTGAAAATTCCCCAGAGCTGAGCTGGAACCACGCAAGGAGAGGGATGAAGCTTCCAAGGAAAAGGAGCATTGAGTAAATTCCATGAAAATCCCAAATTTTCAAACTCTGGATGCCGAAATTTCCCTTTATGTCCCTCCTGGTGTAACGCTGGAAATGTTTGGGATTTAATTCCTTCCTTGCTGTGATAAAAGGTGGAGGAGGAAGAAAAGCAGCTCTGAAAAAGTGGGAAGAATTTTGGCAGGAGGAAGGGAAGGAGGAATAAAATCCCTGCCTGTTTTGGAAGGGCTGATAGGAGCAATCAGCACTTGGAAAAGAGGTGGTGGCAAATAAAAGTCACTCCTGAGATGTCCTGAGCAAATCCCTCCAGGATGGGAACTTCTCCAAGGAACACCTTAACAAAGAATTTTTATGGGAACAATTTTAAGGATTGGGATAAAAACACCCTGAGCTCTTCCAAGCTGAAACCCTGGGAGTGCTAAAATAACCCTCAGCCAGGTTTGTGGAAATCTCAATTATTTTTCCTTTGTAGCTTAAAAAATCAGCCCAGGGGCTGCTCCAAGGCCTGGAAAAGTGAACGGGAGATATTCCAGAACTCTCCAGAGAGCTGGATCAGTGCTTGGGACTCAGCTGCGTAGCCTTTGAGTTTGTTATTTTTGAGATGTGCAAAAATAAGGTTTAAATACTGGGAAATTGTACCTGGGAGCTACAGCTTGGGGCTCATTTTGATAAGAATTTGATAAGATTTTTGGGCTGGTTTTGATGACATATCCAATCTAATCTGAACATATTTCAGTAGTGCCAGGCTGGGTTTCAGTCCAGTTTTTCCATTGCCTTGTTGATCCTGGGATGTGATTTAGGACCAAAGTTCCTCTCTGGAAGCAGGAATTGTCTCCCCAGCAGCTGGCCTGTGTTATTTAGGGGCTGCCATTCCTGAATTTTGGGAATGAATTGTTGGATTTTTCCATCCAGAAGAGAGGGACAGATCTGAGCTCTGCCTTTGTCTGTGCTGAGGGATTATTGGATATTTGCAGGAGGAATTGTTTCAAGGAAAAAATGGAAGTGGCTGCCCAGGGAGGTTTGGAGTGCCCATCCCTGGAGGTGCCCCAGGAATTCCAGGAGGTGGCACTCAGAGCTCTGGGCTGAGTAGGGAATGGGGCACAGCTGGGGCTCTGATCTTGGAGCTCTTTTCCACCCTCAGGGATCTTGGGATTCTGGGATTTTTGCCTTTAATGAAGACATTTATTTATTTATTCATTGATTGTTTTAGGAGGGAGTTTGGGGGTTTTCATCCACTTTAGGGCTTCAGGGTGATGGGAAATGCGTGAAGCCCCAGGGAGTCACTCCCAGCCCCAAGGATGTGCAGGAGGAAGGTCCTGGCTTTCAGGGATCCGTTGGATGAGCACAGATTTCACAGGGAATAAAGAGACAGGGCTGCTTTTACCTGCTTTGTACTCTTTGCTCCTGAGGATTTTATAGAATCCCAGGCTGGTTTTGGTTGGAAAGGACCTTAAATCCTATTCCACCCCTGGATGGGCTTCCACTGTGCCAGGCTGCTCCAAGCCCCAGTGTCCAGCCTGGCCTTGGGCACTGCCAGGGATCCAGGGGCTGCCACAGCTGCTCTGGCAATTCCAGCCCAGCCAGGAATTCCCAGTTCCCAATCTCCCATCCATCCCTGCCCTCCTTCAGCTTCAGGCCATTCCCTCTTGTGCTGCCCTTGTGAAAACGTGGGATTTATGCTCTGCTCATGGATGGGTTCTCCTGGTCAGCACTAAAACCATCCCCAGGCCTGGTTTTTTCTTTGTTTTCTCCATTTTTAAGTCATTGACTCCATTAAAAAAATCTTCAGGAACAAGGGGAAAGGCAACCAGGAAAAACCCACCATGGGAATTAATTACCCGTTTGAAAAACAAGGTGAGCAATTTCAAAGGATGAATATTAAGTGGAGATACAATAAACACCTGTTATTAATGCAGGGGGGAAAAATCCATTAAAATGACATTTTTCCTATACCTGTTTGAAGAAAACTCTCTCCTGATGCCATTCCCAGTGGGAACAGCACTTCCATGGTTTGATTTCCACCTCAAAGGAATCTCTACATCAAAGGTCAAAATCATCAATAGTTAAGCAAAGTAATTAATTAGCTCTCAGGATCACTGCTAGAGCACAATTTTAACATCATTTTTCTTTCATTCCCTCGTGTCCAGCAGCTCGAGCAACTTTTTTTACAAGTTCTGTGTTCCAGAAATTTAATTGCACTTTTATTGTTGTGTTTGGAGTTAATTATACAGCAAAGCAGGTTTATCTCTTCGATATTAAATCAAGCAAGTGCTCTTGGAACAATCAATTGATATTTAATTACAACAGAGAAGCTGCCCTATTAAATCTAAATTAAATGCTCATTGAAGACTATTAAAGTGTTACCAGACCATCAAACAGCAAATGCAATCCAGTGCAGCCCAAAGCCTTCTGTGCTTGGTTATCCTTGGAATCCTGAGCAGGAAAACTGACCTCAGATGACACTTCCTGAAATTTTTTGGTGAATTACGAAGGAAAATTTCCTTCTCCGAGTTTGTTTCACTTAATGAAAGGGACTGGCAATATCGAGGCTGTTTTTTGTCTTCCAGGGTCGTTGTAAGAGTTTCGAGGGGAAGGATTTGGGAGGGCTCAAAGTGGAGCATGGAAAAGGCAGGAGATGCCACACCAGGGATAGTCGTGGAATCATGGAATGGTTTGGGTGGGAAGGGATCTTAAAATTCATTTCATCCCACCCCTGCCAAGGCAGGGACACCCTTCACTATCCCAGTCTGTCCTGTGTCAGTCCCCAGCTGGATTTGGGACCCCAGGGGGATGAACTTTGTTATTTTCCCTCAATTTTTTTTTAGAGCTTTGAAATTCTTCATTTATTTAGTTTTACTGATTTAATTATTCATTGGGTTGAAGTATAGAGAAGTTGAGGAGGGCTCTAATTTAAATTTAATTTTATGTGGTGCAATTTGTATAAAATAAGCTGAATTCCAAAGGAAACCAATTAGAGAATTATCAAAGAATCATGGAATGGTTTGGGATTTTAGGGATCATCCAGTGCCACCCCTGCCATGGCAGGGACACCTCCCACTGTCCCAGGGTGTCCCAGGGTCCAGCCTGGCCTTGGGCACTGCCAGGGATCCAGGGGCAGCCCCAGCTGCTCTGGCAATTCCAGCCCAGCCAGGAATTCCCAGTTCCCAATCTCCCATCCATCCCTGCCCTCTGGCACTGGGAGCCATTCCCTGGCTCCTGTCCCTCTGTCCTTGTCCCCAGTCCCTCTCCAGCTCTCCTGGAGCCCCTCCAGGCCCTGTCAGGGGCTCTGAGCTCTGCCTGGAGCCTTCTCCTCTCCAGGGGAACATTCCCAGCTCTCCCAGCCTGGCTCCAGAGCAGAGGACCTCCAGGGTAAATCTTCCTGTTCTCCTCTGGACTTGCTCCATAGCTCCACATCCTTCTAACTTGGGATCCCAGAGCAAGAGGCTCAATCCCATTATTCCTTCCTCCTTTCTGGATCCACAAGGTCCCAGAGCATCCAACTCACCAGAGCAATGTAAAATCGTTAAAGAATCCTCTCCCAACATCCCAGCTCCCGTGGCTGAGCCCATTCTCCATCTCCACCCCTGTGAGGGGATCCTGCTTGATTTCCAACCTTTCTCCTGGATAAGGGAATGGGATTCCTTCTCCCACGCTGGGAGAATTCCTGCTGAGCATTGAGAGAGCCACGACAGCAAAGCCAAAGGTGATCCAAGGAAATTTATAGGTTTCTCTGGGTCTGGACTGAAGGCACTTGAGATAATAATTCATGTTCACACTCAGGTGTTTATTATTTCCTATCAGTGACACAGTCTCACTGCTGGGAGTTCAGCTTTTCATCAGAAGGCACAAAATGCCCAACAGTCTCTGGTTCCAAGGGCTTTTAAGGCTAAACTTTCCAATTAAAAGCTGACACCTGGATTATTTCCCCTTTTAACCCCATAACTGATCCCACAGAGCTGCAATGGGGACTTTTCTGCCCAATTACAAATGCCACCCAAACCCATGGAGAAGGAGGAAGAAGCAGCATGAAGAAGAAGCCCAGGATGACACCCTGTGCTCTGCATCTTGCTTCCATCCACAGCACACTAAAAACCCCAAACCCTCAATTTCTCACCCAGTGACACACCTGCACTGCTCTCTATAATCTATTGCACACTTCTGTGGGTTCCAGTCTGTCTTGAAGTCTGGGAAACTTTCCCCATGGATGAGGGTCGGAGTCAGTGCTGCCCTGGGGGTCAGGGCACCCCAGAGCAGACACAGAAATATTCCCAGTGCCCTGGGCTTCCACAGAAATTGAGGGTGCAGGGTTGATTTTGGTTAACAGGGCACCACGTTTAAACCTGGAAGAGGATTTTTGGGTTTTTTTTGGAAAATCCTAAAGCAAACTGTGCTTAAGTTAAATTGCCCAGAGGTTTTCTTGGTGGACGTGGAAGGCATTTAAGTGACAAATGTTTCATCTGGAAAGAGAAACTCCATTACTCAGTGTGAGCCATTACTTGGGATGAGTTACGGGTCATCCATCAGTCAATTCCAAAATGGATCATCCATATTCATGCCTGGCCCTCCTTACAGCAGGGATGTTAATTTTGCTTTCCTTGACTTGTTTTCCATCTTCATTTGCCTCAGCTCCCGATCTGAAGTGAGTGGAGATTCCTGTTTGCTCATTTTTATAGGATCAATTTAGAGTGGATCAATTTAGGATGGAGCTGCAAACCCTCGGGAACATCCAGAGGGCTCTGGGGAGGTTTTCCCTCTCAGCAAAGCTGGGATTGGGGTCAGGCAGGGCACTGGTAGAGCTCATCCCAGAGATCAGAGATGGGAACTTCCAGTTTGAGGTGTATTTCCACTCAAAACGATTCCAGCAGAATCTTCTGTCTGGCTGCAGGTGTAACACGGACGTGTTGTAGGAAGAGGAAAAGGAAATGAAGAGTTTCCAAAATTTCCCCTTTCATTTCCTGCCCCGAGGTCAGGTTGTTGTTTCATCTCTCCAGCTGTGCCAGGGGAGGCTCAGGTTGGCCATCAGGAGCAATTTCTTCCTGGAAAGGGTGGTCAGGCCTTGGAAGGGGTCATCCATCAGCCAATTCCCTAATGGATCACCCAAATTCATGCTCGGCCCTTCTTACAGCAGGGATGTTAATTCTGGTTTTCCATCTTCACTCCCCTGAGCTCCCGCTCTGAACTGAGTGGAGATCCCTGTTTGCTCATTTTTATAGGATCAGTTCAGGGTGGATGGAGCTGCCAATCCCGAGGAACATCTGGAGAACTCTGGGGAGGTTTTCCCTCTCAGCAAAGCTGGGATTGGGGTCAGACACTTGTCAAAGGCACTGATAGAGCCCATCCCAGAGATAAGAGAGGGAAAAATACAGGGAATGAGCTGCTGAGCCCAACCCTGAGACTCCTGTGCCAATCCCCCTCCTAAACTGAGCCTAAAATGAGAGGGCAGATCTGGGAGTTTATTGAGCTTCTTGCCTTGGCTTTATAGAAAAATAAATTCTCACCTGAGGCTGTCATTACCAGCCTCAATCCCTGCCCCTCCAGGTGTCTCCAGACATCCCAGGAGAAAATTCCCAATTCCTTTCAATTTTTATCTTGGAGGGACGGTGGTTTCTCCACTCAGGTGTGTAATAAACTCTAAGTTTTTTATCAAAACATGAAAAATGGAACTTCTTCTCCAACCACCATCATTTTGAAGTTCCCTGGAATTTGTTTAATGGAAACTGAATGTGGTAATGAGGAGTTGAGTGGGAAAAGAACCCACTCGGGTGAAACAGAAACAGTTTAAATCTTAGGTCTTTCTTTCAGATCTTCTGAAATAAAAAGGAAAGTATTTGACAGCAGCTTCTATCACCAAGAACAGGTATTTATGTGTCTGCTAATAATTTATGGGACGGAAAATCAGGCACATCCTCTGAAGGGGAAGGGGAAGGAATGAACTCCCACTCACTCCGAGAGTTCACCCCTTGCTGAACGCGTTTCCTTCCAAGTCTCTGTGTGTTTAAACCTGATTTTTTGAATTGCAGTCAGTGGGGTTTAAAGTCTCTGTGTCACATTCCCCTGTCCACAGCAGATGAAAATGTCCCCCTCAGATATTGCCACCAACTCAGCTCGTTAATATTCATCATTACCTTTTGCATTCTGCCTTGCAATTAATTTCCAGCCCACATGAAAGTGATTCTGTCTAAGCCCATTTAATTGGTTTTCAGGGTAGACATTCCCTGAGACATTTCTGCCACTTCCCTCTGAAATAATTCAGATTCCTTGAGTTTGCTTTGATAAATCTATTGGAAGAACAATCAAGTTGGATAGCAAGGTATCCTTTGGATAAATTCTCCTGTCAATGCTTTGCTGAGCTGCTAAAGAATGAAAATATCTCAATTATTCCGTGTGTGGAAGGAGACTGCCTCAAAAACCTGGTTTGGTGGAAAACAGTCTTGGTTGTACTGTCACCCACAGAGCAGAAGGGTTAAATGTTCTCTGAGCCACGGATTTCCCATAAAAAACTCATCTTAGAGCCCGATCTGTGTTTGGAAAAGGAGCAGGCAGAAGGGAAAGGTTTGGAGAAGCTAAAAGTGGAGCATGGAAAAGGCAGGAGACACCTCACCAGGGATAATCATGGAATCACGTAAAAGGTTGGGTTGGAAAGGACCTTCAATCCCACCCAGTGCCACCCCTGCCATGGCAGGGACACCTCCCACTGTCCCAGGGTGTCCCAGTGTCCAGCCTGGCCTTGGGCACTGCCAGGGATCCAGGGGCAGCCCCAGCTGCTCTGGCAATTCCAGCCCAGCCAGGAATTCCTAATTCCCAATCTAAACCCACGTTGTCAGTGTGAAGCCATTCCCTGTGTCCTGTCCCTCCACCCCTTGGAAATCTTCTCTCTCCCTCTTTCCTGTGGCTCCTTCTGCAAGGCCACACTGAGTTCACCCCAAAACTTCTCCTCTCCAGGTGGACATTCCCAGCTCTCCCAGCCTTTCCTCCCAGCAGAGCTTCTCCATCCCTCTGATCACTCTGGTGCCTCTGGACTTGCTCCACCAGCTCCAAATCCTTCCGGTGCCAACATTTTTGGGGTCCTGTGCACCCAGACCACCAAATTCCATCTCACCCTGGTTGTCTCTGCAGAATCTCAACCCTGCCCTCAGCCCAAAGGGGATGCGCCACTCCAGGACTGCTCCTGAGCCCTTTTCCTGACATTCCTCAGCCAAAAAAATCAGGAGCATTCAGGGTCACTCCTGGTGGCCCTCAGGAGGGTTTACAGCTTTTGTTGTGGAGCTGGATTTGATAAACAGCAATTTGAAATAAAAATGATTGGGCAGATGCTGCGTGGGTGTCAGGTTTGATTGAGGAGATCCCAGTGAGAAGGGATCCTTGGGAACTGATCCATGGCACAGGGATGGTGTTGGATCCCTTGGGAGCAGATCCATCTCCTGACACAGGGATGGTGTTGGATCCCTTGGGAGCAGATCCATCTCCTGGCACAGGGGTGGCACTGGATCCCTTGGGAACTGATGCATGGCACAGGGATGGTGTTGGATCCCTTGGGAACAGATCCATGGCACAGGGATGGTGTTGGATCCCTTGGGAAGAGATCCATCTCCTGGCACAGGGGTGGCACTGGATCCCTTGGGAGCAGATCCATCTCCTGGCACAGGGGTGGCACTGGATCCGTGATTCCTTGGGAGCAGATCCATCTCCTGGCACAGTGGTCCCACTGGATCCCATGGGACCAGATCCATCTCCTGGCACAGGGGTGGCACTGGATCCTTTGGGAGCAGATCCATCTCCTGGCACAGGGGTGGCACTGGAAGGAGCAGCAGAACAAAGGTTCTCCTTGTGCTGGCTGGGAATGGCGTGCTCCAAACCCGGATTTCTCCTTCCTCCGTGCCCACTTTGGTGCTTGGTGGTGCCCTCTGCTCTCACCTTCTCTTCACCTCCTCATTTTTGGCTTCCAGAAATAGCAGGAGAGAGTGGAGACAAAAACTGTGCCAGGAATGAAAGAAAAGAACCTGATCCAGACATCAGCCCAGGGAGTTTTTCTGGAAAATTCTTTCAGGGAGCCCATTCCATCTCCAGACATGGCTTTGGGATGGCTCTCCATGGATCAGGTCCTGTAATTCCCTGCCTGATTTGTTTCTTATGAACATTTCATCCATCCCTACAAACTGGAGGTTTCCCAGAGAAGCTCTGGCTGCCCTGCATCCCTGGAGGTGTCCAAGGCCACGTTTGGAGCAGCCTGGGATAGGGGAAGGTGTCCCTGCTGGAAATGGATGATCCTTAAAATCCCTTCCAAATCATCCTGGAGTTCTGGGATCAGGGCTTTGCCATGCCAGGTGTGTGTGAGCAGCCATAATCTGACAAAACCATGGAAATAGGAAGTCTTTGGGACTAGAGGTGGCTCATAAAGTTTGGAGAGTGGCAGCAGCAGTAAACAAAATCAATAATTTACTACAAATTCCCTTTATCCTTATTTATTTCCTTTCCAAGTGTGGTTTATTCCAAGTTACAACTTCTTTATTGAGCCCAGTGTGAATAAATTTTACACCTCAGCAACAACGAATTCAAAGCCTGTGGCCTTCCCCAAGGAGCCCAGCCTGGGGATTTGCTGAATTTTTGGGATTATTGGGAAAATCTGATCAGGATTCGGCTGGAAATGCAGCAAAAGTTCCTGGAGCTCACTGAGTGATTGTTGCAAAAATAATCCAGGTGGGGCTTTCTGCTGAAGTGTTTGTTTGCTCCTAATTGTCCTGCCCTTCTTTAGCTGGGTTTGATGAGATTTCTCTGCATAATTAAAAGGCCCTCAAGGAAAAGGAAAATAAAATAGTCTGCAAATTAATCTGTGGGACAAGGAAACGCTGTTCATTCCTAGCACCTTAATTCGTTTAAAATTCACTTTTCTTTAAGGTTTTTCCTTCATCACTGTGAGCTAATTAGGAACCACTTCAGCCTGGTATTAATGCACAAAGACTTTTTAGCCCCATCCTGCATTTCTTAATATTTTCGGGAAATTTCCTCAAAATTAAGTTTAAAAACAATTTTAAAAATAATTTTTTTATTTCCTTTAATTTTAAGGCAGGGAGTGGTCTCTTTAAGAAGCATGGAATGATGTGGAAGCTGAATCTTCTCTGCTGTATCCTCCACCTTGGGAAAACAACTGGATGGGAGCTGAAGGACTCTGGCCAATGCTGCTGCTGCTGGTTGGACATCCCACTGGTTTTTCTGGGATTTGGAATGAGCCTTGCAGGAAATATTGTGTTTCTTTGTTATTAAAACCAAAGTGCTGCTTATTTGGAGGGGAAATGGGATTCGAAATCGCCATCTCGCATGCATCAAGGGAAATACGGGTTGGATATTAGAGAAGGTTTTAAAGAAAGGGGGATAAAGTTCTGGAATGTTCTGCCCGGGGAGGGGGTGCAGTCCCCATCCCTGGGTGTGTTTAACAGAGCCTGGATGTGGCACTGGGTGCCAGGGCTCAGTTGAGCTGTTGGGGCTGGGTTGGACTCGATGGTCTTGGAGGTCTCTTCCAGCCCAGTGATTCTGGGATTCTGATCTTCAGGATTGGAGGATCAGGGATGGATGGGATAATGGGAATTGGGAATTCCTGGCTGGGCTGGAATTGCCAGAGCAGCTGGGGCTGCCCCTGGATCCCTGGATAGCCAAGGCCAGGTTGGACACTGGGGCTGGAGCAGCCTGGGACAGCGGGGGGTGTCCCTGCCATGGCACCAGGTGGGATGAAATGGGATTTAAGGTCCTTTCCAACCCCAACAAGTCTGGAATTCTGTGATCCGCCCTCCCAAGGCTCCACAGGCCACCAGGCAGGGGTGACATGCGACAGGGATGTCCCTGTGGCTCCTGTGCCAAGGGTAAAAGGTGGAACTTTGGAAGATCCAAAGGACGTGGGATGGTGGGAGCAAATCTCCCCAGGAAAGATCTGGAGATCAGAGGGGGAGCCTTGGCTGGAGGCTCTTCCCAGCACAGAATCCTGTTGGAAGCTGCTTTGCCTTGACCTGCATCCCACTGAGTCTGAGGACATCCCTTCACATCCCTTCACATGTGATGGCATCACATTCAGGGAATGCAGGCCAAGGCAAAGCATCCAAAATCAGCCTCCAGCCAAATTCCCAAGGATTGGAAATTCCCAATTTGCTGGGGATTCAACTGGATGCTGAATATTCATTATTTGATATCAGCTCAAAGCCTGTGGATGCATGAAGGGATGATTTCATCACCACTCACGAGGACATTGCTCCTTACAATAAAAAGAGGATTTTAGGGTCTTGATTTTCCTTTTCCCCTTGCCTTGCCCTCTTTAACCAGGAGCCAGCACAGTTCAACACTCCTGAGACTCTGAGAAACCTGGATTTTAGTGAGAATTTCCAGCTCTACTTTCAATCAAGCAGATTAGCACTGAACACTGATTTGAAGGCTTCGAACCTGGTATCAAATCTTCCTGGGTTGTTGCCTCTCCCCTTGACTAACAAAGGGATTTTCGTTGTGCTATTCTGCCCAGGTGGCTGCAAATTAAACTGATTTATTACCCCGTGTCAATCAGCAGACAATTGTACCTGCTTTTTGGCAGCAAAAGGGATTCCTGAGGGCAGAAATTCCATGTTTGTATGGAGGAAAAAACCCCAGATAGATGAAATAGTCTTGGACAGGCGAGGTTGGGCCCTTTCTTTGTGTTTTGCTCTGACATAGAGGGGTTCTGGGGTGAAAAGTGTTTTATTTTCTCTCTGGAATGACTTGTAGCCACTTGTAAAGGTGTAAGAAATCCCTGGCACACTGCTAATGAGTGCTCAGGGAATAAAAATCTGCTTTAAGGGAAGAGCCAAGGAAGAAAGGCCTCCTAGCAGGACTTGGAATTCGCTGAGGAGCTCATAGAGCTGAGCACTGAGCTGAGCCCATCCCTGTGAAGGAAGGCCAAGTGCTGAGCCCCATTCAAATCAGAAATTCTGCCAAAATCTGGAAATACACATTCCCCGAGCTCAGAGTCCTCTAAACAAGCCCAGGATGTTTTCCAAGGCGTTAACGACGCCGATTCCAGCCGCTGCCTTCGTTAGAGAATTAAAGGAGATAAATGCTAAAGAGGCAGCGACCAAGGCTGAGGGCTGAGCGCCCACAAAGCCCAGAACAAGATTTGCATCTCCTCAGAGTTCCTCCCCACCACAACCTTGGCATTTGAGATGGGTCAATAGATGCAAAATCACATCGATTTGTTCATTTTTTAAGAGCAAACTTTGCAGAGCAGCCGAGCCGCGTGTTGGAGGCAGCGGCATCGTTAGAAAGGTTAATTGTTGTTTCAAGGCTCTGCCTGCAATCAATAGGACTGGGAGCTCCAAGGATTTTGTGGAGAAGCAGCTGATGGCTGCAGCCCTCCCAGCTGGAGTTTTGTTCCTCAGGAAAACAAAGCAGGGTCTGTCCAGGGATTTGGGAAAGCCGGATCAAGCTCCTCGGCGGGCGTGGAAAAGAAATTAATGTTAATTTTGCAAAAGCCAGAGGAGGTTCAAGGAGTCTCTGTTCACACGTGTAACACCCAGAGCTGCTGGAAAAACTGCTCCTGGAGGTGACAGGGACAATCCCTCGGGAAACAAGGGGCAGATAAATGGATTTCAGCTGCTCCTCCTTAGGGATGGGCACTGTGGCACAGCAGGGGAGGTCACTGCACCTCCCTCCTCACTGAGGGCCCTGGAAGGGAGCAGAAGCAGCAGGGCTCACTCAGCACAGAATCAGGGAATTGTTTGGAGGGGAAAAGCCCTCTGGATCATCAAATCCAACCATTCCCCAGCAGAGTCAAGGTACCACTGCCCCATGCCCCCAAGTGCCACATCCACAGGGATTCCTCCAGGGATGGGGGTTCCACTCCCGCCCTGGGCAGCTGGGCCAGGGCTGGAGCGCCCCTTCCATGAAGGAATTCTTCCTAATATCCAAATTAAACTTCTCCCCTGGCCCAGCCTGAGGCCGTTCCCTCTGCTCCTGTCCCTGTTCCCTGGAGCACAGCCCGACCCCCCAGCTGTCCCCTCCTGGCAGGAGCTGTGCAGAGCCACAAGGGCCCCCTGAGCCTCCTCTGCTCCAGGCTGAGCCCCTTCCCAGCTCCTCAGGAATTCTCCAGCCCCTTCCCAGCTCCCTCAGGAATTCTCCATCCCCTCCCCAGCTCTGTTCCCTTCTCTGGGCACACTCCAGCTCCTCCATGTCCTCCTTGCCTTGGGAGGCTAAGAACTTTGATGTACCTGAGCCTTTTCCTCACCTTTGCCACATCCAACAAGGGCTGGAGATTCTCCTCATCCCTCTCTTTGTTGCTGAAACATTTACAGGAATATTTTTTAAGTCCTTCATGGCAGGATCCACATTAAATTCCAGCTGTGCTTTGCCCTTCTGATTTCCCCCTGCTTCACCTCCTGACATCCTCGCCCTCCTGACTTACCTGCCCTTTCTTCCAGAGTTTAAAAACCCCATGTTCTGATTATTTCACACTGTTTACACAGCCCATGGCCTCAGTGTTCATGAGAATTCCATCCTGGCTCTGGAAAATGAGACACAGTTTCCTGGAGCTCACAGGAATGCTGGCTGCTGGGTGGAAGTCAATCATAAATGAGTAAATGTTGAGGGGAGGAAAGCTAATTTTTTTTTTCTCTCCTTTGCACATGAAGAAATGGAGACTCAAAGAAAACCCAGGAAAAGCATTCCCTGATTTTGGGTGCTGATTTTGGGATGCCCTGGCTTTGGTTTAGCTCCTGTGCTCAGGGCTCAGCTCCTGCTGGTCCCTTCCCCTCCCTCACTGCAAACTCCAGGAGAAAAATGTGACAAGAGCTTTGAGAATTCCCAGATTTCAGTGCGAAACCACAACAGGAGTTTTGTTCAGAACACAAGTGTGACTCTCTGGAAAGATGAAAATTAATGAATTATAAAATTAATGCCAGCAAAGCAGGAACAGGAGATTCGGAGAGACTCCCAGTCCAGAGCAGCCTCATGGAGCTGTTCCTTTGTCACCCTCCCACCTTGGGCAATCATTTGAGTGATCCCAAAACGTTTCATCCCAGGAATTCCTCCCTGAGCACCCCTTTAACCAGGAATCCAAACTCCCCCTTTCCCACACTGGTCTCATTGAGCTGGAATGATACAAAAGCTCCATTTGCCGGAGTTAATCTAAATAATCAGACTGATTTAACACCATTTTCTCTCTGGACTGAGCTCATCCAGTAGCTTTTTATCCCCAGGAATCTCCCAAGGACACCTGACGAAAGCTCCTGAACACCAGACTGAATTCCAATCTTTGCTAATGCCCATTGAAACCTCAAATAAGAAGATTTAATTAGATCCTGCTGATTAGAACCAGTTCTGGTGTCCCTGCCGTTATCCCTTTCCCCTTGGGATTTAGCAGTAATTTGTATTTTAATAGCCCAATATTGTCCTTTTTTACAGCTCTATAAGCTCCGCTCGGATTTCAGCCACCCCCTTGGATGGCAAGAAAAATCCCCCAGGGATTTGTCTGAATGGAATGTCTCCATTCAGACATTCCCTGGGCTTCACTCCTTGTCCAGGACCTCCAGCTGCCCCAGGAATGCTCTGGGTGAAGATGGAGCCTCCCAGTAATCCCAGTTGTTCTCGGTGGGAGTGAATGGGCTGATCATGGAACCATGGAATCCTGGAATCATGGAATCATGGACTCATGGAACCATGGAATTCTGGAACCATGGAACCATGGAACCATGGAATCATGGAACCAGGGAATAATGGAATCATGGAACCATGGAATCAGGGAATCATGGAATCATGGAACCATGGAATCATGGAACCATGGAACCATGGAATCCTGGAACCATGGAATCATGGAATGATGGAATCATGGAACCATGGAACCATGGAATCATGGAATCCGGGAATCATGGAACCATGGAACCGTGGAATAATGGAATCATGGAACCATGGAATCATGGAACCATGGAACCACGGAACCATGGAATCATGGAATCATGGAACCGTGGAACCATGGAATCATGGAATCATGGAACCATGGAATCAGGGAACCAAGGAATCCTAGAATCATGGAAGCACAGAACCATGGAATCATGGAACCAGGGAATCCTGGAACCATGGAATCCTGGAACCATGGAACCATGGAATCAGGGAATCCTGGAACAATGGAACCATGGAACCATGGAATAATGGAATCAGGGAATCATGGAATCCTGGAACCATGGAACCATGGAACCAGAGAATCCTGGAACCATGGAATCATGGAACCATGGAATCATGGAATCAGGGAATCAGGGAATCCTGGAACAATGGAATCATGGAATCAGGGAATCCTGGAATCATGGAACCCTGGAACCATGGAATCCTGGAATCATGGAATCCGGGAATCATGGAACCATGGAATCCTGGAACCATGGAATAATGCAATCATAGAACCATGGAATCAGGGAACCAAGGAATCCTGGAATAATGGAATCATGGAACCATGGGAAAATGGAACCATGGAATCCTGGAACCATGGAATAATGGAATCATGGAACCATGGAATTATGGAACCATGGAATCCTGGAACCATGGAATAATGGAATCATGGAACCATGGAATCCTGGAACCAGGAATCCTGGAATCATGGAACCATGGAACCATGGAACCAGGGAATCCTGGAACCATGGAATCCTGGAACCAGGAATCCTGGAATCATGGAACCATGGAACCATGGAACCAGGGAATCCTGGAACCATGGAATCATAGAACCAGGGAATCCTGGAACCATGGAACCATGGAACCATGGAATAATGGAATCATAGAACCATGGAATCCTGGAACCATGGAACCAGGGAATCCTGGAACCATGTAACCATGAAATCATGGAACCATGGACTCATGGAACCAGGGAATCCTGGAACCATGGAATCGTGAAATCCTGGAACCCTGGAATCCTGGAATAGTTGGAAGTGATTTTAGGTATCATCCAGTGCCAGCCCTGCCATGGCAGGGACACCTCCCACTGTCCCAGGCTGCTCCAAGCCCCAGTGTCCAGCCTGGCCTTGGGCACTGCCAGGGATCCAGGGGCAGCCCCAGCTGCTCTGGCAATTCCAGCCCAGCCCCTCACAACCAGGAATCCCAATTCCCAATCTCCCATCCATCCCTGCCCTCTGGCAGTGGGAAGCCATTCCCTCATGATCCTTTGGGGTTTTTTCCTCACTTCTCTCCTTTGAGTTGTCCATATTTTTTTCTCTGGACATTTCCATGCCATGGATACCTCAGGGTGCTGTCACTGCCAGAATAGACCTGCCCCATTCCTGGCTCTTTTCCCTCTCCCTCTAGCTCCCATATTTTCCTTCCCTCTTCCTGGTCCCCTGGTTCCTGCACCTCCAATATGAAATATTTTATTTTCTCTCTATTTTCACCTCTCCCCTCTCTCTGTTGGCTTCCAGCCCACTCTGCATTCCCCTCCTGCCTTCCAGGCAGGAACAGAAACCTGGGATTTGCCATGGGAATGTTTTAGGGGCTCCTCTGCAGCTAAAACACCTAAAATGGGACCCAGCATCTTCCTACTGCCTTAGACTGGAGCTGAGACAAACATATCCATGAATAATCCAGTCCCCCAAGACAGGGATGCTAACTTTGGGAATTCCCAGCTCCGGGATGGCCTGGAAACCTCATTTTTTGGGTGTCACTGTGCAGAGAAGGTGAATTATTCCCTTCAGTGCACACCTGAGCTGAGCAGCAGCTCTGCAGGAGTTTGGGAGCGGGTGGGGGTGGGAACAGTGGGATTTTAGGAGCTGCCTGAGGCAATGTCACCGGGAAGTGACTGCAGCTGAAAGTGGAGCAGAAAACACGATGGGACTTGGCCACTGCACACGTCTGGGATCATCTTTTCTCCTGGCATCCACAGCCTGCACCTTGTCCATGTTTCCTTCCAGTTCATTACAGGAACACCTGAGCTCTGTCCTTGTCCAAATCCATGTCATCCATCCAAAATCCACGGCTGCACCAGAGGTGGGGGTTTCCCTCCCTAATTCCAGTTTAATAAGCGACTTCCACTGAGTTCCTGCTGCAATTCTATGCATATAGACAATCTTAATTATGTTCAGCAAGGAAAAAATCACTAATTTGTGGTTTGACCACAGCACTTAATCAGTTTGTACCAATTAATTCCCAGTATTTCCACTATAATTACACATTTTAAAAAAACAGATAATTTTATGTACGAATATAAATTCCCAGACCTGTCATTCCTGGTAAAACAAAGGAGTATATTTATATATTCCCCAGCCTTGCTGAGGTGTCTCCGAGTTAGGGAGATGCTGAGTTTATAATTGTCTGCTGTGAAATTCCTTTGGGAAATGGCTCAGAGAGAAGTGTGGAATCATCAGCTGCCTCCGAGGCTTGTAAATGTGTCACCTTGTTTTCCGAGGCTTGTCTTACTGACACAGGAACAAAGCAGCAGCTGGGAAAATGGAATATTTCACTCCCACGTGGATATTTCTTTGAAAAATTGGGATTTCACCAGTGATGCCTTGTTATCCCACAGTTAGCAGTGGTCAGTGTGGGATGGTTGCTGAAGGGTTGGCTGAAAAAGTCACTTTTTTCTACAAATATTCTACGTGGCAAAGTAGGAACAAGAGGATTTTTTGGTTTAAAAGCCTGGAAAAATTGGATTTTTTTCCACAAATAGGCTGTCTCCAAAGTGATTCCCTCCTGGCTAATTCATGG
This sequence comes from Haemorhous mexicanus, assembly GCF_027477595.1. NCBI lineage: Eukaryota > Metazoa > Chordata > Aves > Passeriformes > Fringillidae > Haemorhous > Haemorhous mexicanus. The sequence continues at coordinate 65,423,300 of NC_082346.1, read as the reverse complement.
AGATTCCAGGTAAATGGGTGTGTGAGGAGGAAGGAGCTGCAAACTGAAAATAGGGTAAAATTGGGAATTCCTGGCTGGGAAGGTGGGGAGGGGCTGGGCAGGGATTCCCAGAGCAGCTGTGTCTGCCTCTGGATTCCAAGGCCAGGTTGGATATTTGGGCTGGGAGCAGCCTGGGACAGTGGGAGGTGTCCCTGCCATGGCAGGGGTGGCACTGGGTGGGATTTAAGATCCCTTTAATCCAAATTATTCTGGGATTCACTTCTGATCTGTGCTGCCACCACGGCAGAGCTGCTCCTTTGGGTTCGTGGCACCTTCAGGTCTCCAGGAAAGACCAAGAAAGAGACTCAAAATCAAGGAACCCTCAGAGCATGGAAAGACTTCCTGAAGGATCACCCAGGTTTCCTTTGCTTCATTTCTTTCCATTATTTCCTTTTTTGCACCATAAATTTTTCAGCTCATCTCTGCCTTCACCTGGGTGTGGACAAGCCCAGAACAAATCAAATGTGACCTAGACACACTAAAATGGTCCAAATTATGGATAACCTTTTGTCCTGGTTTAGGGAAACCCAGAACACCTTTATAAAAACCGCAATATTTCTCCTCAGAGACAGCAAATCTGTCACACCCTTATTTTTCTGCATGCCTTTTCAGGAGCACTTTAAATCTTTCCCAAATTCCCTGTAACCCGGTGTTTTCTGTGGGGCAGGCTGTGGGTGCAGCACCACAGCAATGCCAGATAAACTTTGCATTTTGGGCTGAATTCCAGCAGGTTTGGCATGGCTTGATCCAAGTGGAAAATGCATCCAGAGCTGTGCTTGGGGGATGTTTTATTCATGGGGCCTCTGCTGCTCTGAGGCACAGCAAAGGTCCCTCCCCACCACTGATAAACACATTCCACCTCCTCTGAAAGCTTTGTTGGGAGCTCTGTTCTTTCCTTGTCTTCCCTAAAGGTCTCTCATCCAACCCCTCTCCCGGGAGACGCCGCAATCCCAGATTTCAGCTGAGGCAGCAGCAAATTCCAGCTTTTCTTGCAGCATTTGCAGGATTCAGGTTCATTGCTCCAGGTTCATTGCTTGGGGGCCTGCAGAGGGTTTGCACATTCCTCACCACGTGCTTTGCTTCCAGCCTGGGAAAGTGATTCCCGAGCTCTGGGGCTGGATCCGTGTGCTGAGCTCAGCTGGGAGTGCTGCCAGGAGTTTGCTGGGATCTGGGGTGGAATAAGTGGAATAAGCCCCACCATGAGGGCATTCAGAGGCAGCTGGAAAAGTCCAGCTCTCTGCAGGGCAGGAGCTCCAGGAGTGCTTTAGAGAGAGAGGGGAAGGGGTTTGAAAAATCATGGAATATCCAGAGTGGGAATGATGCCTTATCAAAGCTGCCCTAGAGCAGAGGTTGGATGGAGTCACAGAGTAAAGCAGGGATTTATTCCAAGGATCTCCTCCATGGATCCACCTTGGGCAGCACCAGAGCCCAGCCAGGGCTGCACCCAAGATGACCCAAAATGGCCCCAAAATGCACGGCCAGGCACGGGGTCTCTCCCTGGGATCAGCTCTGCTCCATTTGCACCTTGCAGTTCATTGTCCCAGCCCAGCTTTAGCCCAGGCACTCCCACCCTGCTTGTTTTTCTCTCTCCAGCCCATGGGGTTTGTGCTCCTGGGCTGAGATTGGGATCATTTGTCCTTGGTGCCCAGCTGGAGCAGGAATTGTTTTGTCTCCCTGCTCTGTGCACAGAGCTCACCATCCCATAATATGGAGCCCAGACCCACACTAAAGCAGCACAGAATGTGAAAAACAAGAAAAGCTGAACCTGAGGGATCAGGAAGGGACCACAAGGATCATCCAGCCCAGCTCCTGGCCCTGCACAGACACCCAACAATCCCACCTGTTCCTGGAGCCTTTTCCAAATGCTCCTGGAGCTCTGGCAGGTTTGTGGATTAGGCCCCCCCTTGTCTCCTCCAATTGATTTGGGTCCTTCTGGAATTCCCTGGATCATCCTGCTCTCTCCTTCTTCATTCCCTCTTGGAGGAGCCCCTCCTTTTGGAACCATCTGATGGGTCAGCACTTTTCCCTGTTTACAGAATCCCAGAATTATTTCATTTGGAAAAGCCCTCCCAGCCCAGGGAGTCCCAGCTGTGCCCAGTGCCCACCTTGTCCCCAGAGCTCTGAGTGCCACCTCCAGGTGACACCTGCAGGGATGGGCACTCCAACCCTCCCTGGGCAGTGCCAAGGCCTGAGCCCCCTTTCCATGGGGAAATTCCTGCTGTGCCCACCCTGAGCTCCCCTGGCCCAGCCTGAGGTTTAATGGGTTGATCCCCCAATTCTCTGGACTCACTAAATTCCCTTTGCCAGACGGAAGCAGGACTGAGATGTTTTGTGGGATAAACCATATCCTGCCTCATCCTTCCCAGAGAAATGGGATCTACACAAAGGGGATGGCAGGAGAAGCAGAAAAAACAGGATTATTAAAATTCCAAGGTGAAAATTGCATCTTTTATTTCCTGAAAAAAACCAAACCAAAACAAAACCAGAAACATTAGGACATTGTGAGACCACAGAATTAATGGAGAATACCCCTATTAAATTCAGGGATTTATGGAAGACCACAGCATTGAGCAGAGATTAAACCACATTCCCAGCCAATCACAGAGATGTGTTGAGATCATGGAATTAATCAGGGGCTTGGACTGGGCAGCAGTGCAAAAGGAAAGAAGGCAAAGGGAATCCTGGCTGCTCCCAGGACTGCCTGGAGCTGCTGGGACAGGAGTCAGCAGAAGGAGTGACCCTCGCTAGCCTGGAGCTGACCGGGCATTCCCAGGGCTGCTCGCCAGAGAAAAATGTCAGGGAAAAACCTGTGCTTGGAATAAACAGCAATTCCCAGCCTGTGGAAGGGGCTGGGCTCAGAGGAGGGTCCTGGCAGCCTCTGAATGACAGAATTAGCACTTCATTGCTGACTCCCTGGCACATTATTGACTCCATTTAACCCCCAGCTCTCAAAGGGAAAAATGGGTGGAATAATTCTCTTTTTTTCCCAGATTCTGTGCTATCCATTGGGCTTGACAGGATTCAGTGCAGCAATAAATGGTTTTCCTTTTTCCCTTGTACTGGGCACACGGAGAAATTCCTTGTCTCAGGTGATAAATAATTGTCAGGTTTGTTTTTCCCTTGCCTGGCCACTGATGTGGAATCATTTTAGGGTGACAGGCACGGCCCTGTCTGACTGCCAGCAGCACCCAGAGCTCCCTGGGATGCAGAGGCTCTGTTGGGAATCCCTCTGGGATAAATCCCCTGGAATTCGAGCATGGATTGACCTGTTCATTGGGGTGCAATGCAATTATTGCTGATAGGGAAGGAATCTATTCCAGAATTTATTCCAGCCCAGCTGTACAATCTGGGGACAAGGGAAGGGGAGCTGCTTGAGGAGAATTGCTGCAGGTGATTCCCAAAAAAATGGTGTCAGGGCTGTCTGTCAGGATGAGGAATGGAAGTGGAAACTTCCTGGAAGGGAGCTGGTAAAGGGAAGTCTGGAATCTCCCAGGATATTGGGGGTTGTGTCCAGATCACTGCCTGGAATAATTGGAATTATTCCACAGGTTTGTGTTGTGCATTTGACTCCTCACTTTCCATGGACATTGGAGCACAAAACCCTTTTTATGGAACTCTTCCACCCTTGAAGGCTGCAAAGGCTTCTCTGTCTTCCCTATTCCCAGTGAGGAGGTCCCTGGTGGTGGCAAATCTTGGACAAATCATGGAAACATGGAATGGTTTGCTGTGGAAGGGACCTTAAATTTATCTCATCCCACCCTTTTCCATGGTCCCACCCTTCTCCTCCATCCCAGGTTGCTCCAAGCCCCATTTAGAGACAAGCAACATTCCCAACCCCTCCCCAAGCATAAACCCAAAACACTGCTGGTTTTAAAGCTTCTTTATGCAAAAATGGGAATAAACAACTTGAAATCATAGCTTTGCTCATTTTATTTCTTCCACAGGAACCAAGATTTTAGGATCAACAGAAAGATGAAGGGTGAAGACAGCAGAGTTCCATGGATGATGAGTACCCTGGGATTTTCAGGAATTCCTCAGTAAATTGAGTTTCTGGCACTGCCTCCTCCCTGAGATGCACATCAAGGACAGAATGAGGGGAGTGCAAAGGTGTGGGTGAATCAGGGAATTATCAAGGCTGGAAAAGCCCTCCATGATGGAGTCCAACTCCAGGTGCCACATCCACAGGGATTTAAATCCCCCCCAGGGATGGGGCTCCACCCCTGCCCTGGGCAGCTGGGCCAGGGCTGGACAAACCTTTCCATGCAGGAATTCTCCATCATATCCAAATGAAACCTCCCCTGGCCCAGCCTGAGGCCGTTCCCTCTGCTCCTGTCCCTGTTCCCTGGGAGCAGAGCCCGACTGTCCCCTCCTGGCAGGAGTTGGGACATTTCTTATTCCCATTTTTCCAACCTCCCTGTTTCTCAGACAGATCCATTTATGATCTCCAAGGCCTTCTAGAACCATCAGTGCTGTTCTGTGAGCGCTTTCAGCCTGGTACAAACACCGGGCTGCCTTTCATCATGGAAAATGTCTCATCTCTCTCTGCTGAGTGCCATTTTTATCTCCCTCAATGTTTTATTTTGCAGCCTGGGCTGCTGCATCCGATGGCAGAACAGCTGCTCAATTATTTCCTGCTGTCAGCAGCGATGTGAAGGGATTCAGGAACTGGACATAAAACAAAATCTGGACAATGCAGGACTTGGCTCATTTGTGTAGAGCTCGCTAAGAACGAGCCCCAGCTGCACTGAGCTGTTAATTTAAGTTATTTTAATGAGGAGAGGGAAGAAAGGACCTGAGGTGCAGCATAAATGTGGGGAAAAAACCTCCTCCAGATGATGCCAACATTTGGTGGCCTCAGAGCTTCCACCTGGAGCTTCTCCCTGGGCTGGTCACGGTCTCAGGTGGCTCTGATTTGGCAATTTTGTTTGGCTTTTAGCTCGTTGCCTTCCAAATCCCACATAAATTCCTCTGAAAAGGCCAGCAGGACAGGCTGGGGAAGGGGACAAGAGCGGGGTTGGCTGTGGTGGGATCAGGACCAGCTTCTTGTCATCTCTGCAGTACCAGGTTTGCTCTGTTGCTGCTTCTGCACTTCTTTCCATATTTTTTCCAGTGTGTTCTTATCAGTCAGGAGCTAAAAAGCCTGTTAGGAATGAAAATGAAAACAGAATTTGATTATCTTCCATAGTTTCCCTCATGGAATTTGTCAGGAGCTTGCAAAAAACTCCTGAGCGAGGAAAGTCCTGAATTTAAAAAGTTCTGATGTGCTGCTTGTGTTTTTCAGCTGCTCTGAACACAAAGATCTTCCCAAAAGGGCTTAAAAACATAAAGCTACCTAAAAATCCTCTCTAAAACAGAAATAAGCAAACTTTAAATCAATTTTCATTTCAATTTTTGCAGTTTCCATCCATAGAAGTTTAACTGGAGATCAATGGGGTTTAATTGGCTCCTGCTCACCTCGGAGCTTCTGTTTCAGGCAGGCAGAAGGATTTGTAAAAACTCAAATTCTCCAAGGTGGAGCCTTTTCCTGACTCCTCTGAAGAGGCTCGTGGGTGGTGGGAGGTGAAAAAGGAGGAATTTTGTTGTGTTTTGTTGCTGGGGTGTCCAAGAACCAGGAATTTTTGGGACAAATATCCATCTTTGTGCAGGATGAGTCCCAGATCCTTCTGCAGGAAAGTACAAAGCATTGGCTGGACTTGGAGCAGGGATTTAAAGATCAGAGGAGAAAGAAAGTTCTTGACTCAGAGGGGCTGGGCTGGAATTGCCAGAGCAGCTGTGGCTGCCCCTGGATCCCTGGCAGTGCCCAAGGCCAGGCTGGACACTGGGACACCCTGGGACAGGGGGAGGTGTCCCTGCCATCCCAGGGGTGGCACTGGGTGGGGTTTAACCCAGCCCAGCCCATTCTTTAATGACCATGGGATGATTTATCTGAGCCACCACTGCCACATCCCTGGCTCGAATTCCCCCAAAATCACACACATCCAACCTCCTTTCCAAGGAGACACCTCAGATTTCACCTCTTGAGGAATTATAAAGGAGAAATACTCAATGTTCATGAAAAATAATAAAAATATTTCCAACTGCACCTCCCTGAGCCCCAAGTTTCCCAAATGAATCCTGCCCTTATCCCAGGGGGATAAATCAGACACAGGCCACAAAGTGAACTCCAGTTTCTGGGAGACTGATCCTGATCTCAAACACTAAAACAGCAAAAGGCTTTTCCCTCTCTGCATGAAGGAAGATTTAAAATGTATTAAATAAAGATTTTTCAGAAAGCAGGGATGGATGGGAGATTGGGAATTGGGAATTCCTGGCTGGGCTGGAATTGCCAGAGCAGCTGGGGCTGCCCCTGGATCCCTGGCAGTGCCCAAGGCCAGGCTGGACACTGGGACACCCTGGGACAGTGGGAGGTGCCCCTGCCATGGCAGGGCTGGCACTGGATGGGGTTTGAGGTCCTTCCCAACCCAAACCATTCCAGGGTTCTGTGCCATCAAACCCAGGATCAGATCAGCACCCCCTGATCGTTTCTTTTAAACTGGAAATTCAATTTTTTCTTTTACTTAATGGGAAGATTGCAGAAATGATGGATTCAACCTTTTCTGTGCTGCTCCCTTTTGGGGATGGTTCTGTGCAGGGCCAGGAGCTGGGCTCGAGGATCCCCAAGGGTCCCTTCCAACTCAGCTGATTCTGGGATTCTGAATGGAAATTGGGATTTTTGGAATGCAACAAAGGCCATGCAGGGGCACAGGTGGGATTTGGGGCTTCCTCTCATGGCTTGGCCCCACCCCAGGAGCCGCTCAGGCTGAATTCTGGGACTTTGTGGGATCTCAAAGCAGAAAACTGTCAGAAATTCTGAATTCCAAGTCCCAAGCAGAATCCCAACGATTTTCTTTGGGAGGAGCTGCAGCCAAAGGTGAGGCTTTGGTTTCCCTAAATTTACCTTGAGCTGCCGCCCCCAGAGGTGCCCTGAATTTTAACTCTGCTCCCAAAAATCTCCCAAAGCTTCATCAGATGAGGATTTATTGCTCTTGGCTTATGTTCCCACCAAGAAATGCAGGATGGATGGGAATTTCTGCATCTCCCAGCCCCACAGGAACAGTTTTACCCCAGAATTTCCATGACACCCCTCATTTCTCTCCATGAAGAATAACATCTCCACCCTGGAACACTAAAAATTAAAATTCATTAGCTCAAGCACCCATTAAATTACCAATATTTCCTCTGCCTGAATTAGTGATTATTAGGATTTTTGTGGGGAACCAGCAGCTTTTCCATTCCCTGTCCATGCAGTTCCATTACAATCCAGTTTTTGTGCCCCATTTGTCACCATGGGAACAGCTCTGACATCCCATACCTGGGCTGTGGCATTAATGAATAAATAAGGTGGAAAGAGCACTGATGACAAAAAAAAAAAAAAGACACATTGAAAAGCTCTGCAATCAGCAGAGATAACAACAGAAAAATGCATGACAGGTAATAAATGAGAAAATTCTCGTCTGGAAAACTCGGCTCAGGTTGCTGTGCATGAATCCAAGAGGAATTTTCATGGGGAGAAAAATAGCTGCTGATCAGATCTTCATTTAAAGGCTGAATTATTGGGTAATAACAGTTACCCAATATCAGCTTCCAAAATCTCCCAAAGGAAAACATAAACCTGGAAATGACCACGAACTGAAATATTTTCTTTCCCCCGCTGCACTTTTCAATACTTAATTCTGTTATTATTATCATTTGATGAAGTGAAAAGAAGCCAAGGAGGAGCCTCAGGCTAAAATGGTTTCTTATCTCAGAGAAGTTTTATTAGGATCAGATTTCTCCTGGCTGGGAATGTGTCCCTGATTGTGGCAGGGGTTGGAACTGGGGGGGCTTTAAGGCCCTTTCCAATCTGTTCTGGGATTTCAGGATTCCCTACTGTCCCTCCAGCCTGGACCTGTTCCTTCTGCCTGTCATTCCAAAGTCCAGCATCCAGTGTGGGGTTCACAGCAGGGATTCAGCCACTTTTCCCAGATCTTTTTAGGGATAAAGACTTCAAATCAAAATTGGAATCCAGAAGTTAGGCAGGATAAACCATAAACCAAAATATCTGCAGTCACGGAAGACTCCAACTGATGTCCCTTGGGAAAGGCCAGGGATTTCAGGAGAACACTGAGCTCAGCAATCCCCAAACTCCAAGATGCCAAAGCAGGGAACAGGAGAGCACAAGCAGCTTCCAAGATTCTGGAGTAGGCACTGAGGGCATGATGGAATTCTGTCTCCTTGAGTTTCATTAACAGTTGCTGTTAACGAGAATCCAGCATCCAGGAGCTCCAGAAAGTCTTTCCAAGATCCGAGGGTTCCTTGATTTTGAGTCTCTTTCTTGGTCTTTCCTGGAGACCTGAAGGTGCCACGAACCCAAAGGAGCAGCTCTGCCATGGTGGCAGCACAGATCAGCAGAGAATCCCAGAATAATCTGGATTAAAGGGATCTTAAATCCCACCCAGTGCCACCCCTGCCATGGCAGGGACACCTCCCACTGTCCCAGGGTGTCCCAGTGTCCAGCCTGGCCTTGGGCACTGCCAGGGATCCAGGGGCAGCCCCAGCTGCTCTGGCAATTCCAGCCCAGCCAGGAATTCCCAGTTCCCAATCTCCCATCCATCCCTGCCCTCTGGCACTGGGAGCCATTCCCTGGCTCCTGTCCCTCTGTCCTTGTCCCCAGTCCCTCTCCAGCTCTCCTGGAGCCCCTCCAGGCCCTGCCAGGGGCTCTGAGCTCTGCCTGGAGCTGCTCCTCTCCAACATTTGGAATGTCTCTCTGTCACTACGGCAGGGAAGCAGTGACCTCTCATGGATTTTTACTTTTCCATTATTTTTGGATGAAGAAAGGAACAGGAACGACCTTCAGCTCTTGTAGGGAAAAGCACTTCCCTCAAATATTTAAACACCAAGTGAGTGCTGAATTATCAGTGCTGGACAGAGGGAATTCTGCAATCCACGGGCAATTATATCAATCAAATATGCAAATATCCATATTTTACACTTCCCTTTAAAGAATCCAGCCTTGGCCCCTCCTGGGAATCCTATCACTGACAGAAGAAATGAGACTTTAGTTCCTCTTACTTTACACTTGATTTCTTTTGAAAAACTCTGATCTTTTCCTCCTGAGGGTTCATTGTTCTTGGATTTCTTGTGGATTTTTTCCCCAGCTTCCACAGAGACTCTGCTCTCTGCCAAAGCCTCATTCTGAGCTCCCCCGACAAGTGCCCTTGGATAAAGGAATTGGGGATTTTAACTGGAAAGGCAACTAAAAAATTCATTATTTCACTTCCTAACTCCTTCCTCACCCTCCAATCAATTCATTTCCTCCTCCTTATCAAGAGGTCCCACAGAAATCCAGGAATTTTTAATTGCTAGGAATTTTTAATAACTTTAATTTGGCGTAAAAGTCTGTCAGTGATGCGAGGGAAAGCTTGGAATTTTCAGGCATTTGGGGTGAGAGGAGCATTCCCATCTCTCAAAAATCCTGGCATGGATCTTGGAAAGGTCCCACTCCCTAAATTGCCTGGAAGGGACCAGCTGAGACCTTCTGTCCATGAACTTTGAGGGCAAAATCTGGCTCTTCCCAATTTTTTTCAGATTAACAAATTAAGAAACAGGAAACCCACCTTGATTTCTTCCCTGTTTCAATTTCATGGCATATTTTTTCCAAGGAATCATTTTTCCTCACACTTCTAAATTATCTTTCTGGCATGAATTTTTGCAGGTCCAGTACATCAGAAATCAAAACCTTCCACTCTTCACAACAGCAAATTCATCTAAATTAAATTTATGTGAAAAAAGGAAGAAATTATTCAGATCAAAATAATAGACTTTAAGTAGAAACCTTGATGCCAAAGATATTTTAGGTTGCAAAACGATTTCTTTTCATTATTTACAGCTGAGCCATGAGTTCGAGTTGCATAAATTTCCCCCAAATATGAGTTTATAGAACATCCATCACAGCAGAAAAGATAAAATCAACTCATTTGACCATTATTAAAATGTGAATTACAAGCAATCCCCTCTCTCTTTTTATTGCAGTTCTTTTGTATTTCTCAAGCCACACGGAATTTAATAAATCTCCGCGGGACTTAATAAAGAGCAGGAGATTTATGCAGGTGCTGAGATATTCATGGAGCCCCCACTGCCCGTGGAATTGATTTCCATGGATTCCTCACCACTTTCTGGAGTTGTGGAATTCTCCCATTGCTTCCCAGAGCACGTCCAGGGAATGTTCTGGTTGTATTGCTGCGGTGTCCAGCAGGTAAATCATGGAATTATGGAATTTGTTTGTTTGGAGGGGCCCTGAAGCCCATCCAGTCCCACCCCAGCCTCCCAGTGCTCCCAGCCCCCAGTGTCCAGCCTGGCCTTGGGCACTGCCAGGATCCAGGGGCAGCCCCAGCTGCTCTGGGAATTCTGTGCCAGGGCCTGCCCTCCCTCCCAAATCAATAAATTTTGTTTACAGCATGAGAAACACCAAACCTCATCAAGGAATGGACTGTAAATTGATTCAGTCTTGGTGTGGATTCCTCAGGACCCTGCAGAGGCTCCAGCAGAGAACAGAGCTCCCACTCCCCAGATTGTTTAAACCATCCCAGGAGCTGTGGCTCACCTTGGTGTCACTGCCTGGGGTGGCACTCAGGGCCAGGACCCGGAACTGATTTGTGTATTTGCTCAGCTCCCTCACAACCTGAGGGCAGGAAAGCTCCATTAATGCCCCGAAAGGAGATTATTCCTTGCACAAACTGCATCAGTGAAAACACCACTAAGCAGGAAAGGCTTAACAAAACACTCCAAAAATACTGAATCCCAGAATGGTTTGGGCTGGAAGGGACCTTGAAGATCATCCAGTGCCAGCCCTGCCCTGGCAGGGACACCTCCCACTGTCCCAGGGTGTCCCAGTGTCCAGCCTGGCCTTGGGCACTGCCAGGGATCCAGGGGCAGCCACAGCTGCTCTGGGAATTCCAGCCCAGCCCCTCCCCACCCTCCCAGACAGGAATTCCTTCCCTATATCCCATCTAAATCTCCCCTTTTCCAGAAAAAAGCCATTCCCTGGCTCCTGTCCCTCCATCCCTTGGAAATCCCCTCTCTCCCTCTTCCCTGCAGCTCCTGCAGCCACACTGAGCTCACCCCAAAGCTCCTCCTCTCCAGGTGAACATTCCCAGCTCTCCCAGCCTTTCCTCCCAGCAGAGCTGCTCCATCCCTTGATCATCCTGGTGCCTCTGGATTCTCTCCAGCAGCTCCAGGTCCTTCCTGGGCTGGGATCCCGGGGCTGGACTCAAACCCAGGAGCTCAGCTGAGGCATTTGAGTTCCAGCAGTTTGGGGTCTGTGTTCCAGTCCCTGTTCTCCATTGTGACACAGCCCCTGGAATGTGACTTTACTTCCCCTTTTTTTTTTTCCAGGAAGAGCCCCATTATTTCCAAGAATAACCAGGAATTTCCTAAATTGAAATTGCCTCAATTTCAGAAAGGTACAAGAGCTGCTTTTATATAACAAAGGTGATTTGTGGTGATTCACCCCCAGTTTGTCATCCCTTAATTCCTCAGCAATTCCCATGGGAATGTTTGTCCCAAAAGGAAAGAGTTTGTGGGGATTATCCCAACCTGGGACCTCTGGGAACGATCCAGGGATTGCCAGGAATGAATTTTTTTGAGCCTGGAGGCTGATGAGGATCTGAGAGATCTCCTTTGGTTTTGGAATCCCAATGTCTCCTTAAAACAGGGACTTCAGGACAAGCTCTGGGACAGTCCCTGTGCACTGCTGTCTCCACAGGGGATGGTTCCATGGATACCAAATTTATGGAGCACGTTGGCTGCAGACACTGGGAGCTCCAGCCTGGCTCCCCTGCCCAGTGCTTTGGCCCTTCTGACCTGGTGTTCACAGAATTCCAGGATCCCTGAGGTTGGAAAAGAGCTCCAAGATCAGAGTCCCAGCTGTGCCCACCCTGTCCCCAGCCCAGAGCTCTGGGTGCCACCTCCCGGAATTCCTGGGGCACCTCCAGGGATGGGCACTCCAAACCTCCCTGGGCAGCCACTTCCATTTTTTCCTTGAAACAATTCCTCCTGCAAATATCCAATAATCCCTCAGCACAGACAAAGGCAGAGCTCAGATCTGTCCCTCTCTTCTGGATGGAAAAATCCAACAATTCATTCCCAAAATTCAGGAATGGCAGCCCCTAAATAACACAGGCCAGCTGCTGGGGAGACAATTCCTGCTTCCAGAGAGGAACTTTGGTCCTAAATCACATCCCAGGATCAACAAGGCAATGGAAAAACTGGACTGAAACCCTACCTGTGCCAGGGCCTCCCCACCCTCCCAGCCAGAAATTCCTTCCTAAATATATCCTGGATTAAAATCTTTATTCCAAGAAGCTGGAGCAGCTTCCACTGGAGAATCCCTCTGGAAATACACAAAATTCTTCTGATGGCAGCGAGGAGCTCAGAAGTGACACCACACTTGATCCAAGTGCCCTTAAGCAGTTTTAAAAGGAAATATCCCATTATCTCCATGTTTTTTTCCAGATGGATGAAGCCAAGGAAACACCACCAACACCCTCCCAGGTCCCCTGTCCCTCAGGATCTCTGGTTTGCTGTCAGTGTTTTCCTGGGACTGGGTGTGAATTCAAGGGAAGAACCTGTAAATCCCTTTTTTTGGGAATGCCAGTGTGGGATGGCGACTTCCCTTCAAAAACCTGGAAAAGGAAAAATCCCAGCCAGGCCAATGGTGCAGAAGAACAATTTTTGCTAGGGAAAAATCATAATTTTGGAGTAATATTTTTAATTATTTTTGTCCTATTTTTAATTGATGGTCTTGGAGTGCAGGGAAATAAACATTTAGAGGGGAAGGGATTTCCAAAGGAATTGCTGAGCTCGGGGTGTTTTTATGGATCCCATCCATGGCCACATCTCTGCTTTATGGACCCTTCCATTTCAGCCACTGCCCTCTCCTCAGAGCCCAGAAAAATCATGGAAATTATTTCATTATATCTTATTTATTCTTTAATATATTATAAAAACATTTTATTTGTTATCCCTTTCCCTTCCCCATCTCTTAATTAAATATTTTAATATCTTATTTTATCTTTTATCTCTTCCCCATCTTGTCATTAAATCCTTCATTTCCATAAAAAAAATCCAAGCCATAATCACCACGGCCTGCACCTCAATTATTACAGAACTCTTCTGTTTTCCCATTCCCAGCTTTAAAGGTGAAAGGAAAAGCAGGATTGAGAAGAAGGATCCACAAGGTCATTTGTCACCAGCCCTAATTAGCTGTTCTCCATCCTAACACCTGAAAAAACATTGAAAATTGCTTTGAAATCAGCTTTGTTAAGTAAAATATGAGCTGTAGTGGGGTGAAAGCCACCAAAGCACAAGGAAAATTTCCCTTTTCATCCTTTCCCTTCCCTTTGCAGCCTTCTCCCTTTGAAAATACTTGGGAAAAAAATGCGGGGGGAACTACAAAAAATAGGAATATTAAAATTAGGCTGACCCTGAGACCAGGCTGGACATTTGATCCACTGCTAAAATTCAGCTCCCTCCTGATTCCCTGCTTGAGGCAGCTACAAAGGATCAGCTTTTTGAGGTTATGGTTTGGGGTTTTTTCCAAGCATTTCATTCCAGCTGAATGAAAAATTGTTTCTCCAGCACTGAAATTATCTCTGGGAATTTCACCCTTCTCCAAGTATCAAAGATGAGCTTATTGAGATAGTTATTTTCAGCTCCTTGAGAACTGAAATGGAAGATTTTGATTTTTATTTTTCAGCCCAGTCATGGGCTCTGCACCATTTCTGCTCCACACAAACCCCAAATTCCCACCAAATTCCCACCAAATTCCCAGGCACATTTTTTCCCGATTTTCCCTGCAGCAGATCCCATTTTCTCTGCCAGATCCCAGCCCTGCTGGGCACAGCTGGGGAGGGAATCCTGCCTGCCTGGAATGCTGATCCCATCCTCATGGGGGTTTAATTATGTACAAAAAAAAAAATCAATTTCTGAAGTCAGCTCCACCAAAACCCCTCGCTCTGAACCTGAGATGAGTGAGCAGAATGTGGGGGTCGATTTATGTACAAAAAACTTCCAATTTCCAAAGTCAGCTCCACCAAACCCCCTTACTCTGAACCCAAGATGAGCGAGCAGAACACAAGTGTTGATTTACCTACAAAAAAATGTTGATTTTTGAAGTCAGCTCCACCAAACCCTTTGCTTGGCACTGACATGAGTGAGCAGAATGTGGGGTTTCATTTATGCACAAAATATTCCAAATTTCTGAAGTCAGCTCCACCAAAACCCCTCACTCTTCACCTGAGATGAGTGAGCAGAATGTGTAGTTTGATTTATGCACAAAAAATTTCAAATTTCTGAAGTCAACTACACCAAAACCCCTCACTCTGAACCTGAGATGAGTGAGCAGATTGTGGGGGTCGATTTATGCACAAAAAACTTCTAATTTCCAAAGCCAGCTCCACCAAACCCCCTCACTCTGAACCCAAGATGAATGAGCTGAATGTGGGGGTTTGATTTACGTACAAAAACCTCCAAATTTCTGAAGTCAACTCTATCAAAACCCCTCGCTCTGAACCTGAGATGAGTGAGCAGAATGTGGGGGTCGATTTATGTACAAAAAATATCAATTTCTGAAGTCAGCTCCACCAAAACCCCTTGCTCTGAACCTGAGATGAGTGAGCAGAACATGAGGGTTGGTTTATGCTCAAAAAATGTTGATTTTTGAAGTCAGCTCCACCAAACCCTTTGCTTGGCACTTGACATGAGTGAGCAGAATGTGGCACTTCATTTATGTACAAAAAAAATCAAATTTCTGAAGTCAGCTCTACCAAAACCCCTCACTTTGCACCTGAGATGGGTGAGCAGAACATGGGAGCTGATTTATGTACATAAACCCCCAAATTTCTGAAGTCATCTCCATCAAAACCCCTCGCTCTGCACCTGAGATGAGTGAACAGAATGTGGAGGTTGATTTATGCACAAAAATTTTCAAATTTCTAAAGTCAACTCCACCAAAACCCCTTGCTCTGAACCTGAGATGAGTGAGCAGAATGTGGAGTTTCATTTATGCACAAAAAATACCAAAATTCTAAAGTCAGCTCCACCAAAACCCCTCACTCTGAACCCGGGATGAGCGAGCAGAACATGAGGGTTGATTTATGCACAAAAAATTTCGAATTTCTGAAGTCATCTCCGCCAAAAACCCCTCACTTTGCACCTGAGATGGGTGAGCAGAACATGGGAGCTGATTTATGTACATAACCCCCCAAATTTCTGAAGTCATCTCCATCAAAACCCCTTTCTCTGCACCTGAGATGAGTGAGCAGAACATGAGGGTTGATTTATGCACAAAAAAAAATCAAATTTCTGAGGTCAGCTCTACCAAAACCCCTCACTTTGCACCTGAGATGAGTGAGCAGAACATGGGGCCAACTCCTTGGCTGAGATTCCTTGGGAAAACTCCAGGCATAAATAACCAAAATTAGGGAAATTTGGGAAGTTTTAGGGCAGAAAAGCTCTGGACCAGCCAAAGCCCTGTGGCTCCTTGTACTGACTCCAAGCCTGGAATCCATCCTGGAGGCTCCCTAAATTCCAGGTCGGTTTTATACAAGCTCTGCCTAAGGACCACTCAACCACTCATCCCCATCCTCCAGCTCCTGCTGCTCCAGCTGAAGGAACTTTTCTAGGGATCTGCTTGGGATTCGTTGAGGGAGACAGATGGACACCAACCAGGGATAGAGCCAAGAGCTGCCTTGGGATTCTTTGGGAATTCCTTGGGAATTCCTGCTTTGTTGAGGCTTTTCTCAGGATCTCCTCAGCTCCACAGAGAGACCCCGTGGTGCTCCCCAGTCCTCACCCCCAGCCTGTTATCCCTGGAGCTGGAAGAATCCCAGGCTGGGAATTCCCAGGATTGGCTCCCGTGTGCTGAATCCCTGTGAAAAATGAACTTCCAAATAAAGAAGGAATGCAATCCCATAAATCTGAGAGGGATCTGCTCCACATGTGCTTTGGGATCACCAGCACAGCCCCTGAGCTCCACTTCCAAGGAAAAACAGCCAAAAAAAGACGTGCAGGGAGGAAGAAGCCTCCAAAGGTGTTTTCCAGCTCGGTGCTGAGTGATCAGAGAATCAGCAAGGTTGGAAAAGTCCTCTGGGATCATCAAATCCAACCTTGGACCAATCCCACCTCTGATCCATATTGGGAGGTGCCACATCCACTCATTTTTTGGGCTGTTCAGAGGGAACTGTTCAGAATAATTCCTGTATTATTTCCCTCCTTCCATTTTCTCTGATTTGATTTTAGACCCGGTCTGAGGTTGAACAAGAAAGTTTAGTCCAGTGTACCCAGAACTAAACTGGGGTTGGACTGGGGTGTCTTTGGGGTTTAATTCCAAGGAAACCTCTTCCCATTTTCCCAAGGTCTGTAGTTACCCCAGCACAGCAGCACTGGAATAATTCCTCACTTTTCCCCAGCAGTGGGAATTACTCTGAAATAAAAATAATCTTCAGCTTGTTCCCATGCTCCCGCTGTTTCCAAGATGGAAATGCCCAGGGAAGCGATTTCCAGTGGCAGAACACTTTTTAATTAAAATAAAAATATTGGGTTTGGATGCCTGGGGCATCAGCTGAGTTTTGAAACTCAGAGAGGGAAATCTTGGGTTTGGGTTTAGTGACATCTCCAGTGTGGCACAACGTGGTGAAAATATCCCAGAGATCCACCAGGAATTAGGAATTCTCAACTCAATTAGGGCAGAGCACAAATCAGGTTTTTCCAATAAATATTTCCACATTTTAGACTTTTTTAATATTTATATCAGAAGTGCCCAACTTTCAAAGCTCTGTTTTCTCTATTTTTTTTAGGATTTTTCCCCCCAGACTTCCTGAGATTTTCCCTGCAGCTACGAAAGTCTCTGTTTGGTCTTTTCCCAACATTTTGTGGCTTCCCAGGTGTTGTCCCTTCCCTGGAAGTGTCCAAGGCCAGGCTGGACAGGGCCGAGCACCCTGGGATAACTGAAGGTGTCCCTGCCATGGCAGGGGTGGAATGTGATGAACTTTAAAGGTTTCCCAACCCAATCCAGTCTGGAATTCCATGATATGCAGTTAAACAGGAAAATAAATAACTGAAGTACTTCTGTTTATTGAAATGTAATTTTCTGTCTATTGAAACAGATTTTTGGTGGATTCTCTTTTACAGCTTTGCCTGAGCTTTATTCCAGACCAAGCAGTTTGTAAATTCCAGGATTTTCTTGGGAAGCACAGCTCCTGCCCTGTGCTGCTTAGGCTGAGTCCAGCTGCTTTTCCAGGACCTGCCTCCTTTCTAAATCAATACCAAAAATACAAATTTAAAAAAACAAAAAAAACAAAAAAAAACACACATTTTTTTTTTCTGAAATATTCCCAGCTTTAGCTTTGTGGAAAAATTCCATGCTCAGGCTGGAAGGTTGGAGGTTGGGCCACTCCCAGGGATCTGAGGGAATACAATTAATCCATGAGCTGAGGGAGAGTCCTGGCAGCTCCCAAGGATCGATCACTTTTATTTCCAAGTGTTTGGAGATCTTCATTTGCATTTGGGGAGGCAATAAACAAACTATTGAATTTTAATGAGCATTTTCATGCTCTTCAGGGAGGAAATCCACGGATACTTCCAGGGGATTTCAGGCAACATTGGAGGCAAAATTCTGACTCGTTTTTGATGTTCTGCCATTCCTGAAACCACCTCCAAAGGAGAGATTTCCATAAACTTCCCACTGCCAGGAGTTGTTCCAGCAGCCCAAGAGCGGCTCCATTGTACTCAGAATTGTTTTGTCATTTTACATTCCTGGGAGCTGCTGAGAAGGAAAATGGAATAAATAAAAAGCCCAATTTTCTGGGATGAAACCACAGCTTCAGCTGGGAAAATGATTTTCTTTTTTTGTTCCCCTGCACATAATAACGTTTGGATAAATAGAGCAGCGTTTTCTCTGGAATAAATAATTGTGCTAAATGTCCATGTAAATGTTTGAGGTGGGAAAATGCACAATAAATACTGGGAGTCAGAGCGCTCACGGAATGCGGGATTGCTGCTCGTTCCCTGGAAATGGCTTTTCAGGTGAGAAATTGGGGGAGGGGGGAAATAATCCACAAATATTTTAACCAGACCTTCATAAACCCTCAACCAGCTGTTTGTGCCCATGGAAAATTGGAATGGCTCCCTTTATTGGGATGTTGGAAATGTTTACACCGGGTTGAGACATCCAGATTCCTTAACTGTGGCTTTCCTTCCTTCCATCCTGTTTTATCTTTATATCCTGGTTTTGGCCACCTTGCCCTTGGAAACTGTCCTTTTCCATGTTTCCTGTAGGATCCTTCAGGTCCTGGAAGGCCACGCTGAGCTCACCCCAAAGCTTCTCCTCTCCAGGTGAACAATCCCAGCTTTCCCAGCCTTTCCCACAGCAGAGCTGCTCCATCCCTCTACCCTGCCCTGGTCAGATCCCACCTGGAATTCTGCATCCATCCAGCCTCCTATATCCTTAAGTGTTCCTGGTTTTTAACCTTCTTGCCCTTGGAAATTGTCTCTCTCCATCTTTCCTGTGGGATCCTTCAGGCACTGTCACCCCAAAGCTTCTCCTCTCCAGGTGAACATTCCCAGCTCTCCCAGCAGAGCTGCTCCATCCCTTGGATCATCCTGGAGCCTCCTCTGGGCTCTCTCCAGCAGCTCCAGGTTCTCCCTGTGCTGGGCCCTGTGGCATTCACATTCTCTGGAAAATCCCTTGGCCCAGGATTGCTCTCCTGGGAAGCTGAGAGGCCTCAGAGAAAAGGAAAACAATTCTCATCTCATTGGCTTCTCCTGTGCTGTGCTGATGTGGAATGTGTTTGGAGATTGCTCACCCACAGGGGATTGTTCCATTGCATTCTGCTGGGAGTTGTTTTCACTCTTTGGCCAGTCAGGGCCAGGCTGTGTCGGGGCTCTGGAGAGAGTCAGGAGTTTTCATTGTTATCTTTTTAGCCTTCTGTCAGTGTCCTTTCTGTATTCTTTAGTATAGTTTAATATTCTTAATATAATATAGATCATAAAATACTAAATGAGCCTTCTGAGAGCATGGAGTCAGATGCATCATCCCTGCCCTCGTCGGGGTTGCCTGCATTTACAGCAGGGCCCCAGAGCTGGATGCAGAATTCCAGGGGGCATCTCACCAGAATCCCTGAAGTTCTTTAATTCCTCCACTGAAATCCCTCCCAGCTCCAGCCTCCTCATTCCCACTTCCCATTCCCCATCTCCCTCGTGCTGCTCCCAATAAATCCCACGGAGCTCCAAGGCAGCATCCACCCCAGAAAAGAACTGGAATTGTGCACCCAAGCTGGATAATGCTGCTGTGGAGAAATCCCCACCAGTGGGAGGGAAATGGAAAAAATGGAAAAAATTCAGGAAGTGGAAATAAGATTAAAAATATCCCGGTGGATTGTGTCCTGTGGAAAGCAGAGTGACTTCCAGCTCATTTTTAGGTCCTGGAAGGCGCTGGGACATCACAAAGTGTGGGAATGATGTTCCTGCTCTCAGTGCTTGTCTGGAAATTCTGGATTTATTTTATATTTGCTATCTCAAGGCAAATGTTCCATGGCTGGATGAGACTTCTCCCTTGGAAAGCTCCTCCCCACCCTCCCAGCCAGGAATTCTCAATTCCCAATCTCCCATCCATCCCTGCCCTCTGGCAGTGGGAGCCATTCCCTGGCTCCTGTCCCTCCATCCCTTATCCCAAATTCCTCTCCATCTCTCCTGGAGCCCCTTTAGACTCTGGAATTAAACTGGAACTTTGGGAATCCTGCCTCTTTTATCCCTATTTTAGGACAGAAGTCACTCTACTTTTCCCAGGACAGAATCCACCAGGATCTTTTTAATCTCATTGCCACTTCCTGAATTTTTTCCATCTGTTTTTCCTCACTAAACCCCCATAGACTCAATTTTGAGCAGTGATGACATCACAGTGATGTCATAATATCCATTTACATTAAACAATCCCTGATGGATTCTGTAGGAAATCTGGCCTGACATCCTGGACCCTGGAGAGGACCATTCCCAGGAATTGTTGTTAGGATTGACCTGGCTATTTCATGGTTCTGGGGGTTTTTTGTGTCACTGGGAAAAATCCCACTGGAAACCGTTTTTCCAAGCCTGAAATAAATCCCTGAAAATCCAAATTTTGCCAATATAGTTTCTGTAGTTTACCCTGGAATATATTCCCCCCATTTTCTTACTCAAATATCTTTGGGAATTTGAGATCCAAAACCTTGGAAAATTAAAATCTGAGATGATTTTTCCTCTTCCCCATCATTTGCAATGTCAGAGAAAGGAATTCAATCTTGCTCCCTACAATTCCTGACAGGAGGTTGGGTCCAGGTGGGAATTGTTCTCCCAGGAACAAGCACCAGCCTTCAACCTCCTAATTATCCCTTAAATTATTTTCCTTTAATGTTTTCATTCCCTTTTCTGAGAAGCTTCGGACTCAGAGCTTGTCCTGGCCTGTGACAGAATCATCCCTTGGATGTTTTTATGCTGAGGGAGGGATTTGAATTCCACAGGAAGGTAGAAATACTGGGAATTGTGTCATTCTGGGAGAAGACTTGGTCCTTTATTTATGGGACAATTTATGGGATGCTGTGGAGAGGAGAAACTTGTGTTGCTCCAGCCAGCACCAGGAAACAGCAGGAATTGGGGATTATCCATCATTTTCTATTTGTTTGTTCCAGGTCTAATCTGGAGTGATAAGGAAAAGCCAGGAATTCAGATCCTGGCCTTAAGAATCCTAAAAATCTTGAGGACATTCACAAAACATAGAGGAAAAAATCACATTTTGTCTCCTTGTTTCTCCTTTTAACTCTCTCTGCTGAAGTCATCACGGGGCTGAATTAAGGGATGCTTTTATCCCTTCCTTTTCGATTTAAAAATTAAATCTCCAGCAAGGAAAAAAAAAGGGGGAAAAATCTATTTTTTCATAAAAATCCCATTCAGTCCTGGTTTATTGATGAGCCCTGCAATTCCTGCTGATCCATGGGCCTGTCTCCAGCCCCCGCCTCCTCAGCAGAAATAAAAGCAGGAATCTGTCATTAAAACGTTTTGCTGAGTCCCACTGAAAGTTAGCTGGAAAATCTTTCTCTTGCAGGGATTTTCCTTTGGGAATCAGCACAGGCAAGGGAAGTGCTGGAACACCTCAAGCACACAATCCAACAAAACCTTTGGAATATGAACCTTCACTGCCTGATCCATTTGCTGGATTTGTTGGGAGAGGGATGGGAAGCTCTGGACACTCCCAAGGAGAGAGGGATGAATTTCCTCTTTCCATCCACTAAAATTCCCCCTCTGGCTCTGCTGGGCTCTGGGAGATGTGCCTGTTCCAGAGGTGATGGAAAGGATTCATGGCCTTCCTGCAGTTCCTGGGAATCTTGGGCTCTCCTCCAGACTGGAGCAGTCTGAGGTCCCTGCTTGGGGTCCCACCTTTTAGTGAAGAGAACTTTGGGGTCCCACCTTTTAGGGAAAAGAACTTGGGGAAACTTCCCCCTGAGCAGGGAATATTCCCAAATCCAGGACTCATGGATACCATCCCAGGAGCAGCACCTGTGTCCATGACAGAATTCCCAGTTTTCCAACCTGTAACCTTCCTCTAAAACCCCTCGGGGCTGTGCAGGCAGCAAGGAATCTGTCCCCAACCCCTGAGGATAAACCTGGAATGTCAAACCCTGGCTGGGATGTTGGATCAGCATCACTGCCCAGAGTGGGGCTGTGGTGGAAATTTCCCAGGATTTTAGGTTGGGTTTTTCTGGGAATACACAGAGAGCTCTCAAGGAGTTCACATTCCCAAGCTGTGACCATTCCTTAGAGCCAACAAACTGTCCCTCTTCCAGACTGCAGGGTCATTGCATACCCTTAGTAATATCTTAATAATTTAATTATTTAATGAAATAATTTAATTATTTAATAATGAAAATAAATAAAAATGAACAATGATTTAATTGTCTAATTGTATAATTTAATTAATTATAATTATTTAAATTTAAATAATTTAACTAATTAATATCAATGACACTGATATCAATGTTACTAATAATTATAAAGAACTCTAATAATTAAAGTGATAGAATAATATTGTAATAGTTATAATAATATTATAATAAGTAGATGTTCCAATTCTTAGAATTCTAATAATTCTAAGAACTGACCTGTGGCAAGCTCTTCCCAATGCAGCTTTTCTATACTCTTTTCCAATGGAATAATTCAGTTTAGAAATCATGGAATCATTAAGGTTGGAAAAGTCTGGGCAGGGACACCTCCCACTGTCCCAGGGTGTCCCAGTGTCCAGCCTGGCCTTGGGCACTGCCAGGGATCCAGGGGCAGCCACAGCTGCTCTGGCAATCCCAGCCCAGCCAGGAATTCCCAGTTCCCAATCTCCCATCCATCCCTGCCCTCTGGCACTGGGAGCCATTCCCTGGCTCCTGTCCCTCCATGCCTTGTCCCCAGTCCCTCTCCAGCTCTCCTGGAGCCCCTCCAGGCCCTGCCAGGGGCTCTGAGCTCTGCCTGGAGCCTTCTCCTGCATTTACAGCTCTCCCAGCCTGGCTCCAGCCCTTGGATCATCCTGGTGCCTCCTCTGGACTCTCTCCAACAGTTCCAGGTCCTTCCTGTGGTGGAATAG
Source organism: Haemorhous mexicanus (assembly GCF_027477595.1). Lineage (NCBI taxonomy): Eukaryota > Metazoa > Chordata > Aves > Passeriformes > Fringillidae > Haemorhous > Haemorhous mexicanus. Next base: position 65,400,586 of record NC_082346.1, on the reverse strand, counting down.
CCTGAAAATAACTTGTCCTAAAAAGAAAATATTTTCCAGTGCAATCCAGAGTCATCCCAAGGCATCATCGGAAAAGACACATTGGAGAAAAGCAGGGAATATCCTGTGCCAAGTGCTCTGGGATGGCCCTGCTGGAGCAGCGAGCTGGGACCAGATCATCCCCTGGGATCCCTTCCAAACTCAACCATCCCATGAATTCTCCTGCCATGATTTCACCTCCAGGCACCAGGATCCCTCTCTTCACCTCTTCTCCCAGGAAGATCCATCTCACCCACAAGAACAGGTTGGAAATGAGGTTTTCCCCCTTATCCTTCTCAATCTGATCAGAAGTGCTGAGGAAAACCTGGACGAAGCTCCCAACAGACAGATTTCCCAGGAAACTCAGGCACGGAACGATGGAGGCAGAGCTACAACACAGACATGAGCTGGAGAGCTCCTTCATGGGGGATTTGGGTCTCTCTGGGCACAGGGTGATCCCGTTGGGTCTCCAAGTCTGGGCCATCCATGGGGAAAAATCCCACCAGTGGGGAAAAATCAGGTCAAGAAAAAAGCCTGGTCCAACATTTAATGAGCTTCCCATGAAGAAATTCTTCCTGGTGTCCAACCTGGACCTCCCCTGGCACAGACTGAGGGCAGTCCCTCTTTCCCTGTTTAAAAAACCCACCCAGAAAAGTCCTCCCTAGGCAGGGCCTGGTGTCAGAGGTTTCTAAAAGCCACATTCCCATTGGGAATGTGTCACACTGTCACACTTTTCCCTGACAACATCCCTGCCTTCATCCACCGCAAATAAAAATTCCTGCCTGGTTACTCACGTGAAAAATAAACTTCTGCTGGGAGGCAGAGGAGAAATTCCCACTTTGAAGTGCAGATTAAACTCCCCAATCACCTGGATCGGAGCTGGAATGTCACAGCCCATTAAACCCCATTGGAAATCCCGATCTCCTGGCTGGAAGGACACGGAAATCTTTCATTCTTTGCAGGAGGAGAGGCAGTTCCGTGCCACGGGAGACCAAGAGGCCGCGGCTGCCTGGGCAGGAATTGAGGAGCTGCCCTGTGCCAGGCTGGCCCAGACAATCCCGATTAGTTCCACCTGGCCAAAATTCCTGCCTGACCTGCAAATCTGCCAAAGCACCCGGGAAATGGGAACAAGAGCACCTGGCAGGGATCCCAGAGGAGCAGCAGCAAGGAGAGCCCAAATAGCCGCCCCATCCGGAGGGAAATTCCTGCTGCTTCAGCTTTTCCCAGGCAAATCCAGGCAGGAGGGGTTGAGACAGCTGTGTCTGGAGGGGAATTCCTTCCTGGCACCTGCAAGCAATTCCCTGGAGCCAGGAGATTGGATCCTAATCACAGATTCCACGTGTTCGGAGATGTTCAGGGTAAGGAAGGCTGTGAGCTCCTGTCTGTCCGTGAAGGGAGGTCACGGAGAGGACAAATCCCAGGTGTAGGAGGATCATGGAATGGGATGGATTTCAACAGAATCACAGCAGGATTTGGGTTGGATTTGGGATGTGACCCAAGCTGCACCATCCACCTTAAACATCACAGGATCATGGAATGGTTTGGATGGAAGGGACCCTAAAGTTCTATCCCCTTCCATGGCAGGGAATGGAACCTCCCACTGTCCCAGGCTGCTCCAAGCCCATCCAGCCTGGCCTTGGGCACTGACAGGGATCCAGGGGCAGCCCCAGCTGCTCTGGGCACCCTGTGCCAGGGCCTGCCCACCCTCCCAGCCAGGAATTCCTTCCCAATGTCCCGTCCATCCCTGCTCCCACACATTCCCTGTGCTCTGTCCCTCCATCCCCTGGAAATCCTCTCTCCATCTTTCCTGCAGCTCCTTCAGACCCTGCAAGCCACACCTGGGTGACTCCAAACCTTCTCCTCTCCAGGGGAACATTCCCAGCTCTCCGGCTGAGCTGCTCCATCCCATGGATCATCCTGGTTCTCCTCTGGGCTCTCCCCAGCAGCTCCAGGTGCTCCCTGTGCCGGGCCCAGGGCTGGAGCCAGGATTCCAGCTGGGATCTCACCTGAGGGGGGCAGAGGAGCAGAACCCCAATCCCTTCCTGCTGGGCTCAGCCCTGGCTCAGGGGGCTCCAGGCTGGGGCAGGTCCAGCTCTCCCCCACAGCACCCCCAAATCCTCTCCCAGGGCTGCTCCAGCTGCTCATCCCAGCCAGGAGTGATCCCAGGATCCCAACATTCCTGCCGGGCTGGTCTTCCCATTCCCTTGGGAATTGTCACTGATGGTCTTCTGCAACTTCCCCTCGTTCTGTCAGCCTTGGAGAGACCCTTCCAAGGGGTTGATAATGTCCTTTCCAAGGATTAATAATGTCACTTCTTAAGTCTTAAAATGCCCCTTCCATTGGGTCAGTAATGTCACCTCCAAGGGTTAATAATGTCCCTTCCAGGGGTAAAAATGTCCCTTCCAGGGGTCAATTGTGCCTCTTCCAAAGAGTTAAAAATGTCCCTTACAAGGGGTTGGTAACATCCCTTCCAGGGGTTAAAAATGTCCCTTCCAGGGGTTAAAAATGTCCCTTCCGAGGGAGTAAAAATATCCCTTCCAGGGGTAAAAATGTCCCTTCCAGGGGTTAATTGTGCCTCTTCCAAGGGGTTAAAAATGTCCCTTCCAAGGGGTTGGTAACATCCCTTCCAGGGGTTGGTAAATCCCTTCCAGGGGTTAAAAATGTCCCTTCCAAGGGAGTAAAACTGTCCCTTCCAAGGGGTTGGTAAATCCCTTCCAAGGGGTTAAAACTGTCCTTTCCAGAAGTCACTAATGTCCTTTCCAAGGGGACAATCATGCCCTGAGCCTTCTTTCTTTTCAGAGAAAATGGAGAATGAGACAAACCCAAATCCTTTCTTTTTTGCTACAATGGAGAGAATATTCCAAAACTTGCTCCTAAATCATCTTCCTTGCTAATGGGTGATGACTGCAGGCCCAGAGAGAGCCCAGCTGGGGATTAAACAGCCTCTAAAGCTCTTCCTAATTGGAATTATGGGTCCTGCTGCTCACCCAGCATGAGTTCTCTCCCTGCTGATCCCATTCCCTGCTGGCTTGGAACACACAGGAATACTGATATGGAGCTCAAGCTGGGGGATTGACCACTCCAGAGATAAGAAAGCCTCTGATTTGATTGAAAAAGAAATCAAGAGCCGGCTTTAATTAAAAAGATTTATTTCTCAGGACACCTGATGGAAAGAGCAGGCTGGCATTTCCCATCGGATTCAGTCTGGGGAACATCTGGGACAGCTTCATGTGGGAAACATGGATCCTGGGGAGTTGGCTCAATATTGGGAATAATGAGGCTGCCTGAGGGGAGCTCAGGATGCAAATTTGGGAACAACAGTGCTGTGAGAACCATGGCAGAGCTCAGTGGGACACGGGGCTGCCAGGGGGGAGGCGGCAGCTCCCAGCAGGATCTTCCACTCTGGGTGATAAAATCATCCAGAAAATACAGGGAAATGGAGGATTCTGGGATTTTTACCTTTCTTGTCCAAAGTGGGGTTGTCTCTGTGGGCTGCAGGATCCCAGGTGTCCCAAAGCCATGTGGGAAAGCTGCCAGGGACTGCTTGTGGAAGCAGCATTCCCAGCAAAAAGGGCTTTGGATGCTCAAGGAGCTCTTGTTCCTGCAGGTGTTGACCTTGAAAGGGTTTGAGTGGTGCCATGGCTGCATCCCAGAGCTTAAAATTCCAATTTGGAGCCAATGCAGAGGCGCTGGGATGATGCAAGAGATGGAGCAGCTCTGCTGGGAGAGCTGGGAATGGTCAGCCTGGAGAGGAGAAACTTTGGAATGACCTCAGTGTGGCCTGGAAGAGCTCCAGGAGAGCTGGAGAGGGACTGGGGACAAGGGATGGAGGAACAGGAGCCAGGGAATGGCTCCCAGTGCCAGAGGGCAGGGATGGATGGGAGATTGGGAATTCCTGGCTGGGCTGGAATTGCCAGAGCAGCTGTGGCTGCCCCTGGATCCCTGGCAGTGCCCAAGGCCAGGCTGGACACTGGGACACCCTGGGACAGTGGGAGGTGTCCCTGCTTATGGAACTGGATGGGATTTAAGGTCCTTTCAATCCAAACCATTCCATGATTCTATTCTATTCCAGTCCTTTCCATATTTTATACAGGAAGTTGTCTGCCTGTGGGATTTTCTAGGAAATCAGTCAGGAAAAGCAGCCAGGCCCTGCAGAGGGCCGTGGTTTGTGCTGTCCATTGAGGCAAACTTGGGAACAAAAGTTATTCTACAGCTGAGGGATTCCTTCTGGATTGTGGGAAACATGGATAATCATTCCCACACCCATTCCAGACCCTCCCAGATTTCCCAGACCCCTCTCAATTCCTCTTCTTCAGCCCTGATTTTGTCCCTCCAGGTGCAAAATTTCTTTGAACTCTTCCCATGTCCCTTCCCCCCTCTCTGTGCAGAAGTCAAAGGCAGAAAATCCCTGGAGCAGGAGCCCTGCCAGGATTCTGGAGCATGGGGTGGTGCTGGAGTCATTAGGGTGCCTGATTAGCACCTCATTAGCAGTGTAATTAGCAGTGCCTGATCCTCAGCTCCCGATGGATGCTGGACCCTGATTCCAGGAGGCTGGCGGCAAAAAAAAAAAAAGGGGAAAATGATAATAAAATTCCAAGGGATTCTCACCTTTCCATGGCCACTGTTCCTTAATATCCCTTAACTCAGGTATGGCAGGATTGGAGCTTTTGGCATTTTCAGGGCATTCCATAGAATTCCAGACTGGTTTGGGTTCAAAGGGACCTTAAATCCCATCCCATCCCATCCCATGGATCCCATCCCATGGATCCCATCCCATGGATCCCATCCCATCCCATCCCATCCCATGGATCCCATCCCATGCATCCCATCCCATCCCATCCCATCCCATCCCATCCCATCCCATCCCATCCCATCCCATCCCATCTCATCCCATCCCATCCCATGGATCCCATCCCATCCCATCCCATCCCTCCACTGTCCCAAGCCCTGTCCAACCTGGCCTGGGACACTTCCAGAGACCCAGGGGCAAATCCTAAACCATGAACCCCTTCTCCATGCATTTCTCCTGGCTGGATTTTTGGTGACCACTAAAATTCCTCCCCACTCAGGAAATATTCACTACAAACTCACATCCCCTAGGAAGCAGGAAAAAAATCCCTTATCCAGTGCCTCATTCCCAAAAAAAACCCCACCCCAGCTCCAAATTGTTCTTTTGATCCCAACTGCCCTTCCAGTCCCTTGGAAATGGGACACACATCCCAAGATTTGTTAAAATGAAAGGCCTGAGATCCTGCAAAAATCAATTCCCAGGAGGTTTTGTAATCCTTGTTCCCTGAGGAATGAGGCTGGAAATGTCAAGGATTACTAAACACAGCAAAAGTACAAATTTTTGCTGCCTCCCAAAGAAACTGGGATTAAGATCCCTCCTCAAAATGTCATTTTACAGTTATTTTTTATTAATTTTCACCGCATAATTAAGCAATGTGAGAGAAGCATTGTGTTGTGGTGGGATTAGAGGGAATAATGGGGATTAGGAAAGGCCTGGAGCCACTCCAGTAATACTTTAATCCTTGCAAATATACCCCTGGCCTCCTGGCAGCAAAAAAAATTAAAAAATAAAAAAAAATTAAGCAATGTGCCAAGAAAACATCCAACAGGAATAAAAAATATTCCCTGAGGAGACAAATCTGACAGTCCTGGCAGTGCTACATCCAGGGAGCAGGAGTATTTTAACTCCACAAAAATAACCAATGGATTAGGAGCAGGAATTGATTCATCCAGGCATTTTTCAGGCCAGGCTCGATCCCAGCTCATTTTATCCCAAAATGGTCCTGGTTCTGCACATAAAGTTCCCAAAAATCTGTTAAAATCTGTCCCAAAGTCAGATTGGATAATTCTGGTTTGGCTTGGAATTTTTTAGGAAAGCAAGGCCAAAAGCAAACACTTTTGCTGAGGTGTTTGTGTGACCCAACTTCCACAAATCTTTAGGAGCTGGGTGGGGTGGGAACAGCGAGGTTCTTGGGGTGTAAATCCAATTTATTTAACTCCAAGGGACAGAAAAAATTCTATTTGTTATAATTGGATGGGGCTTGGAGCAACCTGGGGTAGTGGAAGGGGTCCCTGCCCATGGGCAAGCTGAGCTTTAAGGTCTTTTCCCAGCCAAATCCTCAGGGATTCTGTGATTCCAGCAGAAATATGGATAACACAGGCTGCGCTCATATCCATGGGATGTGCCCTGGGGTCTCTTCCAGGTCCAGTGTGGAGCCAAAATCCAATTTCTGTGAGGGAAAGTGGAGCAGATCAATGGGATGAAGAAAGTTCTCCACCCCTGAATATCCCGGGGATAATGGGATAATGGCCTGTGGAATTACTTCAGGCTGCGAGATCCAATGGGATAATGGGATATTTTAGGCTGAAAAATAGGAGATGGGAGAGTTCCTCTCTTTTAAGGTGTAAATTCCAGCGTGTTGCTGTTTGTGACCACCTGTGGAGAACAATACTCATCTGGGAGCTCTGAGTTTTCCCTCAGGAATCCCTTTGGATATGTGGTCACACTGACAGGTGTTTTCCCGTGTTTCCTTGTTTCCTGTTTTCCCTGCCCTTTTCCATCACAGAAAAGGCCTCCATGATTTTCCACAGGATGTCACCAATCCAATCAGCAAAATGTTGGAGGCATTTTCCATGGTAGGAAATGATGGAGGCATTTTCCATGGTAGGAAATCATGGAGGCATTTTCCATGGTGGGGAATCATGGAGGCCATTGCCATGGTAGGAAATCATGGAGGACATTTCCCTGGTGGGAAATCATGGATGCCATTTTCATGGTGGGAAATCATGGAGGCATTTTCCATGGTGGGAAATCATGGAGGCCATTTCCATGGTGGGAAATCATGGAGGCCATTTCCATGCTAGGAAGTCATGGAGGCCATTTCCATGGTGGGGAATCGTGGAGGACATTTCCATGGTGGGAAATCATGGAGGCATTTTCCATGGTGGGAAATCATGGAGGCATTTTCCATGTTAGGAAATCATGGAGGCCATTTCCATGGTGGGACATCATGGAGACCATTTCCATGTTAGGAAATCATGGAGGCATTTTCCATGGTGGAAAAGGGCAGGGGAAACAGGAAACAGGAAACAGGAAACAAGGAAACGCAGGAAAACAGCACAAGGAACAAAGTGTGTTTTTATTTCCATGGTCTCGTTTCACCCACAGGAAAAGTCCTGAAGGGTTCTGGGAGGGTTTGTCCCCACACAGACCAAAAAGGACAGTGGCACCTGGGCTGTGCCAGCGCTGGGGTGGCAGCAGGGCTGGTGATTGTCCCCTGAGCTGGCACTGCTGGGGCACCTCCAGTGCTGGGGGCAGATTTGGGATCCCCAGGTACAGGACATGGAGGGGCTGGAGGGTGTGCGGGGAAGGGAAGGGAGCTGGGAAGGGGTGGAGAATTCCTGAGGGAGCTGGGAAGGGGTGGAGAATTCCTGAGGAGCTGGGAAGGGGCTGGAGAATTCCTGAGGGAGCTGGGAAGGGGCTCAGCCTGGAGCAGAGGAGGCTCAGGGGGCCCTTGTGGCTCTGCACAGCTCCTGCCAGGAGGGGACAGCCGGGGGGTCGGGCTGTGCTCCAGGGAACAGGGACAGGAGCAGAGGGAACGGCCTCAGGCTGGGCCAGGGGAGGTTTCATTTGGCTGTTATGGAAAATTTCTTCATGGAAAGGGTGGAACCCCAGGGCAGGGGTGGCGTCCCCATCCCTGCAGGGATTTGAAGCCATGTGGAGGTGGCACTTGAGGACATGGGGCAGGGATGGCCTTGGCAGTGCTGGGGAATGGTTGGACTCCATGATCCAGAGGGCTTTCCCAACATAAACAATTCCATGATTTTAGGTTTGGTCCCAGTAGAAGAGCTGGACAAGACCAGGAATACCCAGGCCATGCCTGCAGCAGAGAATGGATGTTAACCCTAAAAGTCCTGACGGGCACCCTCCACCCTGGAGCACGTATCCAACAACCAGGAGAAATTTGGGATCACCATGCAGTGATCCAGGCTGTGAGAGCTCCATATGCCCATCCCTCTATTCCCACATGGCACAGGAGGAGTTCTGGGGATCGTGCTGCTCTGGCAGGGCACACACATCTTCATTTTTGGTCACTTCCCAGAGATTAAATGGGAATTATGGAAGCCAAAGAAAAGGATTTCAACCCTCAACTGTCCATGAAGCTGGAAAAACTCTGCTGGGACCAGTCAAGGGAAGGACTGGCCCCAGTAGGGAAGAGGGTGGCCCAGCCTTTTCCTGCTCTAATTAAGACCTTTCCATACTCAACAAGAAGTGGAGCGATAGGGAAGCAGATTCCCACATTTTCACACCTCCCAGGAAGGCAGGGACAGATGGAATGAGGAATATTCCCCCCCAAACCCCATCCCTCCCCTTCATCCCGGTGAATCCGGGAGCAGAAAACACTGGAAAGGACAGAAAATACTGCTGGCAATGGAAAAGGTACCCAAAAATCCAGAGTGGTTTCTTTTTTCTTTATAAAATGTACATAAAGAACATGAAACCCTTGAGGTAAAAGTGAGAGCAGTTTGGAACTCAACCAGATACAGACCCAACAATGACCCAAAATCAATCTACAGTGGGGGTGTAGGAAAATAAGAGAGCAAGTTTGGGTTCTGTACAACAGTGGAGATCGTTAAAATGTCCTCGTTATGCTATTTACATTAAATACATCCAGTTACAGGTATTTATAGGGTATTTACAGACACAAACACCACCTTTGTCCCCTTTGCAGTTGGAGCGTGCAGCAGATCTGAGCGTTCCTGAGAAGGTGCTGAGGCTCTTCATCCTTGCTCTTGAGAATTTGTGTTTCTCCAATCCCTTCTGTGGTCGTATCCGTCCGAAAATTCCTCAGGCGTGGTTGTTGCCGTGATCCCGTTTTTCCCTCCCATCTGTGGAAGGGGAAAGTTGCCTGCTCAAATCCTGGATCCCAAGGGATTGGCGGGAATGTTTCTCCAGTTGTAGCCACGACCTTGGCATTGAGCAAAGCTCAAGTTTCCCTTGTCCAAGCACTCAACATTCCAGTCTCCTTCTCAATGGGAAAAAAAAATCGTACAGAGACTGGAAAAGGAAGGAAATCAGTTGTAAATCACCTGTCATAGGTCCCCTAAGGTGACCTGAGTGTGTCACAGAGGAGCCAGGCAGGAGAGGCACAGATCCATCCATCCCATCCATCCAGACCCATCCAGAGGGAGCACAAATGGTCCTATTTGGGTTTCAGTTTTTTCTCAGGAATCTGAGATGGATTTTATCATTGCCAGGTGCTGCTCAGGGCAGGAGGGAATTCCTGTTCCTGGAGGGATTTCAGAGCCCTGTGGATGTGGCACTTGGGGACATGGATCAGTGGTGGCCTTGGCTGTGCTGGGGCATGGTTGGACTTGACGTCCTTGGAGCTAATGCCCAATCTAAATGATTCCATGATTCCATTATGGTGCTCCCAGTGGGAAATGACTGGTGGATCATGGCTGAACTGGGATGTTTTAGGGAATTTGAGGAGGGCGTGCTCAGGGAAGAGGGAATTTCTCCTCACACCTACGGAGTCCATCGAGTCCTCTGCTGACTCCCTAAGTCTGTTCTCACTTGAGTTTTATTGTCACACAAAATATCCAAGGCCAGGCTGAATGGGCTTGGAGAAACTGGAATAATGGAAAGTCCCTGCCCATGGAAGGGTGGGACAGGATGGGATTCAAGGTCCCTTCCAACCCAAACCACCCTGGGATTCTAGGATGGTTGAACACAAGCTCCCCAGTCTGACAGATCCAAAGGAAAACAAAATAGAGCAGAATGTACAATCCCAACTTCCCTGTGTTTGGGTTAATGATCACTCCTCTCTTTTATCATACAGAGCACAATTCCCTGCCTACACCAACATTCCCATGGGATCTGGGGGTGACACAGTCAGGGGCAGATGACAGAAAACTTCTGCACACTGTAAATCCCAGGAATGTGGGATTGCAGGAGTTGCTGGTCCCTAAATTCCTTTGCACAAGGGATAATCCAATGGTTTCATTCCCTCTGTGCTGACTGACACTGGAATCGTGGTGGAGCAGGTAAAAAGGGGAGAACATTCCTGCAGTGCTGCTTATTTTCCATTAAAAAAAAAATTGAAATGTAAAAGTAACCTTTTTTATAGCTTTTGATAGCTTTATGGGAAAATCCAAGAATTATTCCAGATGGCTCCAAATCTCTTTATTAGCATGGGAGAGGCAGGGAGTGCTTGTAGCTCCAAACTGGAGCCTTTTTTTTAATGGAAATGCTCCAAAAAGCCATTTTCCTGATGGATCACACACTTCTGGGGGAGGAAGAGAGTTTCAATTACCCTTATATATATGAAAAAAAAACATTCCCAGCAGGTAAACTCTCCCAGAATAAAACCAGGAATGACTCTTCCACTCAGCATGGAAAAAATCAGATCCTTCTGCCTCAACTGCTCCCTACAAAGGGAATTCACTGCCCTGCCAAGGCAGGAAAAGAGAGAATGAACAAGAAGCTGAAGATTTACTTTGCTTTAAAGTTTGGGGATCCCAATCACCCCAAAACTGATTATTCCATCTCCATGGAGGATGCAGCAGGAATCTGGGATCAATGGAGGCTGGGGCTTGCAGAGGCTGGAAGACGCAGCTCCATCACTTTAGGAGGAACCAGCAGTTCCTGTCCCAAAATAAAAGGAAATTTCACATTCCCAGGCATCTCTGGCCTTCAAATCCTAATTGTGCATCCATGGTGTCACTGGGATGGATTTACTCCCTTCTAATCCATGTTTTCATCCCTCCTTGTGTCCCATCCAGGATACAGGCCAGGCTGGAGAAGAGGCGGGTTGGTAGCACGGTGAGATCCAAGTGTTTCATGATTTTATGTGGGATTCAGGTTGTCCAGAGAAGCTGCCTCTGGATCCCTGGAAGTGTCCAAGACCAGGTTGGACACTGGGGCTGGAGCAGCCTGGGACAGTGGGAGTTGTTCCTGCCCATCCAGGAGTGGCACTGGGTGGGATTTAAGGTCCCTTTCACCCAAACTACTCCATAATTCTACGATTCCATGATTTCACATTCCCTGTGCTTTGCCAAAGAAAAAGTGAAGCCCTCCACTGCCATCCCTATGCTCCCAGATCAGCCTGAGAAAGAACTGAAAAAACCTGGAGAACTTATCCTGTTCTCCACCCTCCTCTGCTTTGGGAACAGCCAGATAATTCCTGCAGCCAGACCATCAAACCCAGACACTTTTCCCAACATCCCAGGACTTCATTGCTGCTCAATTCAGTATTTGATGTCGATTTTAAAAATCCATCAAGGACATTTCAAGGTTGGATACCCCAGAACAGAATCAGAGGGGTTTCAAATTCCAGGGAACTGTCAGTTCCAACTGCCTTTGATGGCTGATCCAATATTTTCACATCCATTTTCAGTCCAAAATGTAACATAAAATAAAAACCAAGAGTAGGAAATTCATATCTCCATTTGTTCTTCTTGTTCATGGCCTGGAGTAAAATCCAATTTCCTTTGCAGTGCTTTATTTTGGGAATGTAAAAGAAGATAAAACTACTCCTACAATCAACATTTGGAAGAGAAATCCTGCTTTTCTTAGCACCTCCTGCACCTCAGAGTAAAATGGGAACAGGCATGGGAATACATTTCCTTTCCCACAAAAACCCGGGATTTTCAGGACACTCAGATTATTCTGCCCTGAAAAAAGACATCTGTGGTCTTTGTCAATCACGGAGTATCAAGTATTCCATGGGAGTGAGAGAAAGGAAAATCCAAATGGAAAGAGGAAAGATGGATTTCAGCCTGCAGTTTTAGCTTGGCATCTAAACAATGGAGCAGGATCTCCTGTTCCTTATCACCCAACTCCTTCATCAAAGAGGAATCACAGGGCACTTCCCAAATCCTAACTTCCCAAAGAGTTCCCATCACTCCACCACCGCCAGCCCTGCAGCCAGAGCTCTGCTTGGGAAGTTCTTCTCCAATGGGCATCTAAGGTTCAGTTTGGATTTTTGAGGGAAATTCAAGGCAAAAGCAGGGAAGTATTTTAAAGGCAATGGAATGCTTCCTGTTTTCCTTTCCTTCCTGGTCTGTGGAAGGTGTCCCTGCCTGTGGGGTTGGCATAGGTTGAGATTTAAGGTCCCTTCCAACCAAAATCTTCTGGGATTCTGTGGAAATGATGGACAGACAGTCACTCTGGCTCCCAGGAGATCCCGCCCTTCCAAAGAGAGTCCTGCCAAAATCACCCATGGAGAAGCCTCTTGGATCACCCCTCAGCTCTGTGGCTCTCAGGAGATATCCATGGGAAGATGCATGGCAAGGTTTGGATCCTGAGTTCCAAGACACACCAACCTCCAAAAAAAGTCTGCCTCGGGGTCTCACCATGCCTGACCCGATCCTCCATCCATCCATCCACAGTTAAAACCCTGAGCTTCCAATGGGAAATTTGGGGATTTGTGTTAAGGGTGTCAAACACCTCAGTCCATCCAGATTCAAGAGGCCAGAGAATTCCCACCATCTTCCAAACCCCACAGTCCATTCAGACACAGAGCTCCCACTTTCTTCCAGATGTCATGGTCCATCCAGATTTGGAGCTTCCACTTTCTTCCAAACCCTATGGTCCATCCAGACTCAGAGTTCCCACCACTTTCCAGACCCCACAGTTCATCAGACTCTGCATTCCCATTGTCATCTGAACCCCACAAACCATCCAGACCTGGAGCTCCCACAGTCTTCCAAATCCCCCAGTCCATCAGACTCAGAATTCCCACTGACTTCCAAGCCACATAGTCCATTCAAATTTGGAGCTTCCACCATCTTCCAAACTCAACAGGCCACCAGGCTCAGAGTTCCCACCATATTCCAAATCCCATGGTCCGTCAGACTCAGAGCCACTGTCTTCCAGACCCCACAGTCCATCCAGATTTGGAACTTCCCACTTTCTTTCAAACCGCACGGTCCATCCACACTCAGAACTCCCATTGTTCTCCAAACCCCATGGTCCATCCAGACTTGGAGTTCCCACCATCTTCCAAACCCCACAGTCCGTCCAGACTTGGAGCTCCCACCATCTTCCAAACCCCACAGTCCGTCCAGGCTTGGAGTTCCCACCTTCTTCCAAACCCCACGGTCCCTCCAGGCTTGGAGTTCCCACTTTCTTCCAAACAGAGCAAGATGCTGATAACTCCAAGGTGGTGGGTTCAATCCTCACAGGGACCATTCAGTTCAGATTTGGACACGATGATCCTTGCAGGTCCCCTCCAGCCCAGAATATTCCATGATTCCAGGGATGAGCTTTAAGGTCTCTTCCGACCTAAACCATCCTGGGATTCTCTGAAAATGTCCTGACTTGGAGCTCCCACCATTTTCCAAGCACAGGAACTTAAAGACACCAAAAATGCCTAAAATCCAGGGAGCCAGGAGCATCCTGGGAACGCTCCAGCCCCCAGGCACCACCAGTATGGACCAGTACAACTCCAGCTGACCAAGGAAAGCCCTGCCAGCATCTCAACAAACACACACACCACAGGGCTGCCTTACCTGGAAAGAGGCTTTATTGAACAGAGCTGGAAAATTATCTCTTCAGTGGAATTACTGAATTTGCACAAACATTTCTCTACAGAATAAAAAAAAATCAAGCCTTGTCATTGTTTTACTGCATCTCGTTGTGCTTTTTATACTCATATTTGCAATTATTATACTCATCTTTTGTTTGTTTTCACGTTTGTACTCCAATTATTTGCATATCAGGTTTTGCTTTTAATCCTAGGGTGTCGAGAGAACACAGAATAATAATAATAATAATTATTATAATTATAATAATAATAATACTCTTCTTTAGACAAAAGTCTTTTTTTTTTTTTTTAAATGAAGTTAAAAGCTGAGCTAATTTAAGGAAAAAGGTCTTCAAATTTCATAACCAACTGGAAGGGAACTTTACAATGCAGTGGAAAACCGGCACGTGTTCGGGTAGCTCGAACCCATTTTGTACAGCTTTTATTTTTTTTTCCTTGTAAAAGTGGATTATTTTTAATTTTTTTTTTAAACTTTTTTTTTTTTGTTTGCTCGTTTTTTGAATTTCGCTACAATAACAAAATAATCTTTCGCCCTCTGCACCAAGTCTGGCTCCGGGGCAGAGGCAGAGCCCCCTCGGAGCGTCCGGAGCTCCAGATGTCGGGAGCCATCCCAACGGAGGGGGAGAGTAAGAAAATCATCCTGTGTTTCACCACCTTCTGCACCAAGTGTGTGTCTGAACCACCTTTGTTCCTCTAGTTGACCCACTGGAGAACCTGAAACGACGACGACAACGACAACAAGAAGTGCTGCTCCCACGGGCAGCACGCCGGGAGCTGTTCCGAATGGATAAGAAGCTGAAAGACCATGGCTGTCTGGAAGGTCACACAGCACGGATCTCATCCCAAAGGCTTTCCACAGCAGCTTAGGTCCATCCATCCTTCTCCAGAAGCGGCTCCGTCTCCTTGCCTGCACACCCAGGCTCCAGAGTTTGTTTAGAAAAGACTTTGCACAGCCCACGTTTTCAGCGGTGCAAAGCTTCCGCGTTGAAATCATCGTTATTACATTTATTATAATTTTTTTTTACTTTTTATATATATATATTTATATATATATATATATATTTTGTTCGGTTTTTTTGTCTTTTTGTTTTTTTGAAATCAGGCTTGTTTCATTGAAGGCACTTGGTTTCCATGGCAATTTATAAAAGACGGTGGTTTGGTTTCTTCACTTCCATAGAGGTGATGACTCCGGTGGGGAGGGGAGAGGGATCTTCCAGCGGCCGCGAGCAAACTCCCAGTGAAGCCTGTGACAAATGTAAGCCCAGGTGGCACAGCCTGGGTGGGAATGCATGCAAAAGGAGACAGCACACAGTCACCAAGCAGAGCCGTGAGGAATGAAACGGGAATGTCTGCAAACAGCTCCGATTCCGGGTTGTCCTCAAGGGGAGGTGACAGCCGAAGTAGAAAGGGCCGACGTTTGTTTAACTCTACGCTGAAAACCTTCGGGAAGGGAAAATGAACGCCAGCTCTTCTCGTACCCTGTTTACAGTGAGGTGTTTCTCTCTCTCTCTCTGTGTTTGTATTTCCTCTCTCTCTCTCCTTCCTCTTTTTTTTTTGGCAGGCCATTCGGTTTCCATGGTAACAAGCAAACGATTCATTTGAAACAAAACCAGCCATGACTTTGTGCTTTGACAAGGGTTTCTAGAGCTCTTTGCTGAGAGTTCAACCAGATGATGCTGAATTCATCAGTGACCACAAAAGCACCTGAAGGTCTCTTCCTTACTTAGGCCAGATCTCGGTCTCAAGCTTGGTTCTTAGTGAGTTCCACTCCCGTGATGCCTTTTCAAGTCCCCAGTGCTTTCTTAATCTGCTTTTTTCAGAATTTTTTAAATTATTTATTTACGTATTTATTTAACTTTCGAGTCAGTCAGTGGAGGAATCTTTGGTAGTTTGTTTGGAAATGTCCATTTTACAAAGACTCTTTCTTCATGCCAGTGCCTGGTGAATCTTTTGTAGCCTCTGCCAGGATAAGGTCACCTCTGATGACTTAAGACAGACATGAGGATGAGGAGTGGGAGAAGTCGTATATGTGCTAATGGCCCAACAGCACCTGATCGTAGATCTGCAAAAAGGGGAGGAAAACAGAATTAAAGAGGTGCCCACACCCCCTTGTCGCCCTGATCTTTTAAGATTTTTTAAGTTTTTTGTTGTTTACATTCTTGTAGAGAACTTTCTCACACACTTTCTGTAAATAACACATTGTTTTGCATTCTTTTATAGAAGAGGAAAAATTTTATATACTGTTGGTTTGTCCAGTGTCATTGGAGAGGTGGCACTGTCACCCTCCAATCCATTGTCACTTTTAGAAAACTATAAATGTTGGAGTCAGAAAATAAACTTCCCTTTTTGCTCCTCACCTTGAGAGCAGTGCTGTGCACCTGTGTTTTCGTGTTCCATAGCGACACCCCCTCACCTTTACTACAGCGTTCCAAAGTCACCTCCCAGCATGAGGGGACAAGGACAACCCTCACCAATGGGACAGGGCAGGAACTGGGATGAAAATCCACCTGGCTGTGTAGTTACCTCTGTTTTAATGCACACACAGGGCAGGGGGTGAGACAGAGCCTTCAGGGAATCACAGCAGCGATGTCCATGGATTCCACGTTGTTTGGGCCCCCTGGACATTGTCTTGATGTTGTTTTATCTGCCTGAGTGTCTCAAATCCAGCCCAACCTCACCCACCGCTCTCACCTCTGCCTCACACCCATCCAGCATCTGAGCAAAGCATTCCCATGGACAACATTCCACTTCAAACCTCCCAACTGAAGCAAAGCAGGGATTGTTCTGCTGGAAAAGATCCATTTGGGAAGTGGAAAAGCAGGAAGGAATTGTGGGGAAGGGGCACTTACTGTTGGCCGGTTGGTCTGATTTCATACACTCTCCTTCCACAATGGACACATCGTCAATAGCAATGTCCCCTTCGATTCCAGGGCCACGGATCCCTTCAAAGATGAGCTGGGAAAAAGGAAGACCAGAGGGTGGTAAATTAAAAACATCCAGTGGAGCAGAGGGGGATAAATAAAAAATATCCAGATGATCAGATCTTAAAATCGAAACCAGCATGAAAAGAAAGGGCTTTTCTTCAAATTAAGACATGCAAGTGTCTAATTTCAGACTGTGGAAGTAAATTCCATGCTAGGATCTATTTTTCCCAACATGTGGGTTCTCATTAGCTTTAGAAACTTTGATTCCATCTAGGAATGTTTTTTCAGAGGAACTGGGATGAGTTTTATCACAGTGAGAGACACAGTTGAGATTTTATTCCAGTTTAAGATGAACTTCAACCTCTGCTGAGTGGATGACTGGCATTTTAAAGTCCTGTTGGTACTTTTCTCTCCAATATTCCTTGTCTGAAATCAAACTGCTGGAAGAGGAAATCGTGCCTGGATCTCGAGAGGAAAACCTCTCCTCCCCCAAAATCCAGCCCCTGCTCCTTGGCAGCAGGAACAACACCAATCAGTGGAGTTGAAAGTCCAATTTTTCCTGACAATGGAAAACAATTTCCAGCCTAAAGGGCCCTGTCCAAACACAACAGGCAGCATTTAATTAAAAGCTGCATTTGGCAGTGATTTCGGTGGCCCTCAGAGAGGGGTTGCTCCGCACTCAGAACAAATCACAGCACAGGAGTTGGCAGGGCACGGAGCAGAACCCAGCCTGCAGCTCTCAGGGATGGGCAGGAGGTGCCAATTGAGCAGAATTCCCTCTCAGTATCCCAAAAAAAAATCCCCCATTATGCTTTTGGACAGCTGTTGTTAAAAATACTGCATCGAACTGGAGAATAGGGGGTACAGGAAAGGTCACTCTGCTCTTAATGGAATGGAATTATGATCCTAAAAGGCCAATCCTGAGTGTTTTGAGGGGATTCAGCTTCTGCCTCATCCCTGGAAGTGTCCAAGGCCAGGCTGGACAGGGCTGGGATATGCCTGGGATATGGAAGGTGTCCGTGCCCATGGCAGGGGTGGAACGAGTTGATTTTTAATCCCTTCCATCCCAAACCAGTGTGGGATTCTCTGACTTTTCTACAGAATTCCAGGCAGATTTTCACCTTCCCCTTGGGCGCCCCTCACCCTGCTCCCTGTCCCTGCCGGGCACTTGGGGTGTCCCAGGACAATCCCACCAGGTGGGAGGTGCAGGAGGGGTTTCAGGGTGTCATTAACACCCCCAAAAGTGAGGAGCTGGGAGGGTTCAGTTTGGTGCACGTCGACCTCAAAAAGGGGTTAAAATGCTGCTGGAGACTGAGCAAACTGGGACAAACTGGGACAAACTGGTCTCCTGATATCCCCCCTGTCAGGGACACCTCTAGGCTGAAAACTGGGAATTTTCCCTCTTGGATGGGGGAGTGAAAGCACTGAGATCATTCAAACATGGAGATAAATCCCAAAGTAGCTCCACGAGAGTTTTGTGATTTGGGATTGGGAATCCTGCAGGGCCAAGGGCTGCAGACCTGGATGTTCCCAGCCCATCCTGCTGATGCTGGAATTCTCTGGACACAAAGTGACCAAATCTGGGTGGGGTGAGCCTCACAACGAGGGGCTGGCACTGACCCAAACAGGAGACCTGCTGCTTCCAATACTTTGTGATAAATCCTGGAAGTTTTATTTGGATACTGCAATATTTAGATCCTAAATTAGCAATAAATCCAATCACAATCATTCACACCATCACCATGTCCTGCTGCTCAAACCTGAACTAAAATTGACATTTTCTGGAGGACAGAACCAATGTGTTCCTTTCTTTTTGGGGCTCTCTAATTTTGAGGTGTTCATTCTTTAAAAATATAGAATATCTGAGATAGATTTATGCACTTTTTTGAGATTTAAAGCACTGCAGTCCCCCCAGATCCTCACAACAAAAGCTTTGTTCTATATCACAAGGACTGACAAGGTATAAAATCTTTTTACTTCTATAAATTACCCTATAAAAAGTTCTTAATTTCCATGTCACTGCAGTGTTTTACTGCAAAGATTCACTTCAATTCCCTCTCCTTAAATTCAACTTGGAGCTTTATGTTCCTTCCTACTTACACTCCTAAATGGAAAATAAAATTTGCTGTGATGCAAAAGATGCTAAAAAAAAAAAAGATAACTTAAGGCTCCAAGAATTCTGACATTTATTTGTTATATTTGGTCAGAGCTTTGCATTTATTTTGTGCTGAAACCTTTAAACACAACAATGTAAAAGGTGAAAGACAAGGAGAGGAGCTTCCCTTTGGAATCTCCCTCCTCCACTCCTCTGCATTGCTGCTGCCAAATCTTTTGCATTTCCCTGCCCAAGGGTTTGATTCTTCCCTGATTTTCTAAAGCCTTTCCCAGGTCTCCAAAACCCCTCAAATCCATCTCTTCCTTCCCTTTCCCAGGGCATTTATTATGTTCAGATATTAAATCATTTCTCTCTCCTTCACTCTTCAGGATTCTTGGATTTATCCCGACTTCACCAATGAAAAACTCAACCACTCTGAATTTCTGTGCCTGGCCTGGGCTCTGAGTGTTCCTGAGCTCTGCAATTCCTCTTCTCCCCATTCCTGACACTTTGTTCCCATCAAACCTCCCACACTCCCAGCCTGGAGCATCTCCCACTGTCCCAGGGTGTCCCAGTGTCCAACCTGGCCTTGGGCACTGCCAGGGATCCAGGGGCAGCCACAGCTGCTCTGGCAATTCCAGCCCAGCCAGGAATTCCCAGTTCCCAATCTCCCATCCATCCCTGCCCTCTGGCACTGGGAGCCATTCCCTGGCTCCTGTCCCTCCATCCCTTGTCCCCAGTCCCTCTCTCCTGGAGCCCCTCCAGGCCCTGCCAGGGGCCCTGAGCTCTGCCTGGAGCCTTCCCTTCTCCAGGGGAACATTCCCAGCTCTCTCATGTCCCACTGTATTTCACATCTCCCTCTGCCTCAATCTTCCTCTAATTCCCATCCTTGGAATTGCTCTGCAATCCCACAGACCAGACCATTTCTCTCCTGCCAATGCCTCTCATGGAAATGAAAACAAAGGGTCGGGATCAGGAATTCCCTGAAAATGAAGGAAGTGGAACCTGATGCAAATTTTTAGGAGAGCAGTTTGGAATTGCACTGAAAGAATCTTCCAAGGCCAGGTTGGACTCTGGGGCCTGGAGCACCCTGGGATAGGGGGAGGTGTGGAATAGGATAGGAGTGGAATGGGATGGGCTGGGATGGGATGGGATGGGTTGGGATTGAATGGGATGGGATGGGATGGGATGGGATGGGATGGGATGGGATGGGATGGGATGGGATGGGATGGGATGGGATGGGATGGGATGGGATTCAAGGTCACTTCAAACCCAAACCAGCCTGTGACTTTTTCCCAAAGATGCATTTTCTCCTCTAGGAGAGCCGGAAGTGTCAGAGGGCTCAGAGGAGAGCCCTGCACTCAGGGCACGGCTCGTGACTCCCACATTCCC
Organism: Haemorhous mexicanus; assembly: GCF_027477595.1. Classification (NCBI taxonomy): domain Eukaryota; kingdom Metazoa; phylum Chordata; class Aves; order Passeriformes; family Fringillidae; genus Haemorhous; species Haemorhous mexicanus. The sequence goes on along the minus strand of NC_082346.1, from coordinate 65,380,598 downwards.
TGAGGACATTCCCAGCCTCACCCACAGCAGGATCTGCTGGCAGCAGCTGCTTTTTTGGGAGTGTTCCAGTCCCAAACAGCTCCCAGTGTGCCTGGGAACTGCCCTTAAAGGTCCATCAGCACCTCCCTGTCAACCCCAGCAGGAAATGTGTGAAAAACCTGTTACAACTCCCTGTGTCTCCTGCTCCCAGATCATTCATTTCCCACAGAAAATCCAGGCATTTCCAAAAACCTCTCACACAGGGGCCCTAAGTCATTTCTCCCAGCGAATAATTTTGTATTCCACTTGCTAATCTGAAATCAAAACCTGCTGGAATCACTCCCAGCATCTTTGGGAAGCTGGAAGGTGTTTTGGGTTCAAGCATTATTGAGCTCCATGGTGCTCAAGGAAAGCAATTATCTGTCCAGGAGCAGCCTCCGGAGCTGGAAATCCCAAAGGAAAGGTTCAATATTCCCAGTCTCCCTCCCAGCCCTGAATTCCCAGTTCCTGGAGGTGCAGCCTTACCTGGAATGAGGTGGGGGGGTTGATGTTCACCCGGGCTTGGTTCCAGTGCTGTCCCTTATTCCCACTCGAAGACCACAAGGGGTTTTCTATGGCAGTCTGGCCTTTGAGCCTCAGGTAAACGTTCAAACTTCCTGGAAAACAGCAGGAGAACTGGAGTTGGGAAGGCTCTGCCTGGATGCTGCAGCACCCTCCTCACCTGTTCTCCATGGATTTGAGGCGTGGAAGTTTCCCGGCATAAATTCAAAACCTTTTAAATTCGGGAATGCTGGGAAGTGGTGATGGGAACTCCCAGCAGAGGGGAACTGAGCACCCATCCTGCAGCCCAGGCAAGGCATGAAATTTCCAGGGAAAGCAGGCAAGAAGGAATTTTCTGCGGTTTAGATCAAGAAATTGGCATTAGACCTCCTTATCCAGGGCAAAACCAGCAGTTTGGTTGTTTTGCGCTGAGTTCTTGCTTGTTAAACCTGCCCAGCTTTCCTCTGTCCATTGCTGAACTCCTGGAGCTCCCCAGAACCTGGCAGATCCACCTCAGGGAGAGACCCGATACCCTTGGGAATATTTCTGGAGGACAACAACACCCTCAGAGCTCAAAAAAACCTCCAAAACCCCTCCCTGTGCAGGAAACCCCCCAGAGCTGCACCTTTGCCCACAGACATTTTAGCCACATTTGACAGCACAGACATTTTTGACACCAGGGTCACCTGCAGGCATGAACAGAACCAGAATCTTGTGGTGCACCAAAAAATTATAAATTTCATTTCTCTGGGTTCATTAATTCACAGGATTTGGGGGTTTTGGTGCTGTTTGCCACCATGGTTTTCTGCAGGTGTGAGGGGCAGTGGGGCCTCTTTGTGCTCTGTAAATTCAGTGTATTTCTCTTAATCTGAGACTTTCAGACAGCCAAATTCCCACAGGAGCAGCGTTTTTTGGGATGTCTGGCACAGCAGATCCCAAAAATTCCAAGGAAGGCTCTCAGGTCTGCACCTGCTCAGGAACAGTTCTTATTTCCAGCAAAAGCCAAACTTGGAGCCTTGGAAAACATCAGGCTGGAGATTTATGGACGAAATATTCCCCTGAAGGCCTTTTCACCAGGGCAGAGAATGGGACTGGAATGGGACTGGAATGGGATTGGAATGGAACTGGAATGGGATTGGAATGGAACTGGAATGGGACTGGAATGGGACTTGAATGGGATTGGAATGGGACTGGAATGGGATTGGAATGGGACTGGAATGGGATCATCCATCTTCTCTGAAGGAGCTGGGAAGGGAGAATCAGGAGCAGCTCTGTGATCCCCCCTGGAATGCAGGGAATGGGCACAAAGGAAATGGGATCTGGAGGGGAAAGTCTGGCTCTGCCTCCACACAAAGCAGGGAAAAGCCTAAACCAGAAAGGGATTGCAAAGGGATTCCTTTAGCCCAGCCCAGGTGTTTGGAACAGGGCTGGGAATGCTGCTCGGCCTCATCCCTCCTCCAATTATTTCTATTTATTTATATTTATTTATATTGATTTATATTTATTTCTATTATATTCATTTCTATATTTATACGTGTGGTGGTTTTGGTTTGTTAATTTGAGATTTTTTGGTTAATGTATTAATGAGTGTGGGGGTTTAGTGCTGGTAATTACTAATTTACTTACTTTTGCTGTGAGGTAGGATTAGGAGAAAGGTAAAGTAGGTTTAAAACTTTAAAAGGGTATAAAGAAAAATTTATTAATAGTAATTAAAAGGAAGAATAATGAGAAATAGAATAAAACTTTTAGATTACTTTTAGAATACAGAAACACTCTTTGACCCTTGATGTTTGTAATTTGTTCTTCATAACACACCACAAATAAACGACCAGAACATGACCAGATATTGCAATTTCTATATTTTCCCTCAGCATGGAGTGGCTGAATCCCTTCCTTCCAATAAAAAACCCAGCACAGAGCCAGGAGAATTCCAGCCTGGAGCTGCATCCACCTTCCTGCAGCACAGAGACAAAAAAAACCAAAACCAACCTGACTGCTCTTGTCTGCTCTGCTTAAAATCTGAGCTCTGCCTGGGGGCAGGGGGAGCTCGGACAAAGCAAGCACCAGAACTCTCTGGGAGGATGAGTTTGCCCTTGAAATAGGGATAAAAATACATCAAACCAGGTCACTCTGACATTGGAGAAACTCTTGGCACACTGAGAGCACCCAGAAACCCGCCAAGGACTTCCAACAATCGGATTTTTGTTGTTTGGACTCTTATATTTTCCCATTTCCTTTTTAAATTTTTTTTTTATTTCTTTTTTTTGTAACCACAGAAAGAAATTAAATGTGGGTGTTGAAAGAGGCAGGACTAAAGATAAACAGACTGGCAGGTACCCTTTGAAAATCCAAATTCCTGCAGTGTGTGAGCAAATTCTTCGTGACTTTTCCACATGAAACACATGAGGAATGCTGCTGCTCCCTGCCTGATCCCAAATCCATCAGGAACGCCTGAAACACTCACAGATACTCCTTGTAAATCCAAATCCCTTTAGAATGTGGCTTTAGAGCAAATTCTCCATGGCTTTTGCATGGGAAATGCATGAGGAATGCTGCTGCTCCCTGCCTGATCCTGAATCCATCAGGAATGCTAAAACACTCACAGATTTCCTTTGAAAATCCATATTCCTGCAGTGTGTGAGCAAATTCTCCATGACTTTTCCACAGGAAACACCACAGGAATGCAGCTGCTCCCTGCCTGATCCTGAATCCAGTCAGGAATGCCATAACCACTCAAACTTACTCCTTGAAAATCTGTATTCCTGCAGCCTGTGAGCAAATTCTCCATGGCTTTTCCATGGGAAATTCATGAGGAATGCTGCTGCTCCCTGCCTGAATTTAGCCAGGAATACCTAAAACTCTCACAGATATCCTTTTAAAATTGACACTCCTGCAGCTTTTGAACAAATTCTCCATGACTTTTAAACATGAAACACATGAGGAATGCTGCTGCTCCCTGCCTGATCCCAAATCCATCAGGAATGCTAAAACACTCACAGATTTCCTTTGAAAATCCATATTCCTGCAGTGTGTGAGCAAATTCTCCATGACTTTTCCACAGGAAACACCACAGGAATGCAGCTGCTCCCTGCCTGATCCTGAATCCAGTCAGGAATGCCAAAACCACTCAAACTTACTCCTTGAAAATCTGTATTCCTGCAGCCTGTGAGCAAATTCTCCATGGCTTTTCCATGGGAAATTCATGAGGAATGCTGCTGCTCCCTGCCTGAATTTAGCCAGGAATACCTAAAACTCTCACAGATATCCTTTTAAAATCCACACTCCTGCAGCTTTTGAACAAATTCTCCATGACTTTTAAACATGAAACACATGAGGAATGCAGCTGCTCCCTGCCTGATCCCAAATCCATCAGGAGTGCTTAAAACATTCACAGATACTCCTTGAAAATCCAAATTCCTGTGGCTTTAGAGCCAATTCTCCATGAATTTTCCATGGGAAATGCATGAGGAATGCTGCTGCTCCCTGCCTGATCCTGAATCCAGTCAGAAATGCTGAAAATCCTCAGGAATATGCCTTGAAAATCCAAATACCTGTGGCTTTACAGCAATATTTCCAAGACTTTTCCACAAGAAACATCTGAGGAATGCTGCTGCTTCCCACCTGATCCTGATTCTACTCAGGAATGCCTAAAACATCCCATTAGAATCGGGACAAATCCTTGTTAAAATCAACTTTTCCCTTGCCAGGCCCTAAAATTCCCATTCAGATCGATGGGATTCCCTTGCAATTCCCTGCCCAAACCCCCACTCATGAAGGAAACACTTCCCAGCTGCACGAGGGAACTTCCTCCTTCCTACAAATCCCTGATTAGTGGAAAAGAGAATGTTGCCACAATTTGGATGCTCTCAAGCACCTCCCTGAGTTATGCCAGGCTCTCAGAGAGATCTGGCGCTCTTCCCATGCTTTTCCTTCAAACAAGAGGAAAATTTTCCAGCTATTTTTCCCAGAGGAATTGGCTTTCTCTCACCTATGTGCTGTCCATACATGTGATAGTAGAAGCTGAAGCAGTAGGCCGTGTTGGTGGCTCCGTAGGGATTTTTGGGAGCGACGCTGAAAACGGGACTGACGAGTCGGGCCTTCTCCCCCTCCAGCCGGGGCCGGGACGTCTCGATGTACATGTAAAAACCTGGAAAATCCAAAGGGAAACCAGTGGGATGAGGCCTTCAACACCTGGGATGTCTTAATGTACATGGAAAAACCTGGAAAATCCAAAGGGAAACCATTGGGATGAGGCCTTCAACACCCGGGATGTCTTGATGTACATGTAAAAACCTGGAAAATCCAAAGGGAAACCAGCGGGATGAGGCCTTCAACACCTGGGATGTCTTGATGTACATGTAAAAACCTGGAAAATCCAAAGGGAAATCCTTAGGATGAGGCCTTCAGTGCCTGAGACGTCTCAATGTACATGTGAAAACCTGGAAAATCCAAAGGGAAACCAGTGGGATGAGGCCCTCAACACCTGGGATGTCTTGATGTACATGTAAAAACCTGGAAAATCCAAAGGGAAACCAGTGGGATGAGGCCATCAACACCTGATGTACATGTAAAAATCCTGGAAAATCCAAAGGGAAACCATTGGGATGAGGCCTTCAACACCTGGGATGTCTTGTTGTACATGTAAAAACCTGGAAAAATTCAAAGGGAAATTCTTAGGACGAGGCCTTTAGTACCTGAGACATCTGGATGTACATGTGAAAACCCTGGAAAAATCCAAAGGGATATCATTGGGATAAGGCCTTCAGTGCCTGAGATGTCTCAATGTACACGTAAAAACCTGGAAATCCAAAGGGAAACCATTGGGATGAGGGCTTCGGCATGGTGTTCATGTGAAAACCTGGGAAAATCCAAAGGGAAACCAGTGGGATGGTCTACACAGGTGGAAATCCATAGCATGAGGCCCTCAACACCCGGGATGTCTTGATGTACATGGAAACACCTGGAAAAATCCAAAGGGAAATCCTTAGGATGAGGCCTTCAGTGCCTGAGACGTCTCAATGTACATGTGAAAACCTGGAAAATCCAAAGGGAAACCAGTGGGATGAGGCCCTCAACACTCAACACAGATGGAAATCCATAGCATGAGGCCCTCAACACCTGGGATGTCTTTATGTACATGGAAAAACCTGGAAAAATCCAAAGGGAAATCATTGGGATAAGGCCTTCAGTGCCTGAGATATCTCGATGTACATGTAAAAACCTGGAAAATCCAAAGGGAAACCAGTGGGATGAGGGCTTCAGCATGGTGTTCATGTGAAAACCTGGGAAAATCGAAAGGAAAACCATTGGAATGAGGCCCTCAACAACTGTGTACATGTGAAAAACCTGGAAAAATCCAAAGGGAAACCAGTGGGATGAGGCCTTCAACACCTGGGATGTCTTGATGTACATGGAAAAACCTGGAAAAATCCAAAGGGAAACCGTTGGGATGAGGCCTTCAACACCCGGGATGTCTTGATGTACATGGAAAAACCTGGAAAATCCAAAGGGAAACCATTGGGATGAGGCCCTCAACACCTGGGATGTCTTGATGTACATGTAAAAACCTGGAAAAATTCAAAGGGAAATTCTTAGGATGAGGCCTTCAGCACCTGAGACATCTGGATGTACATGTGAAAACCCTGGAAAAATCCAAAGGGATATCATTGGGATAAGGCCTTCAGTGCCTGAGATGTCTCGATGTACACGTAAAAACCTGGAAAATCCAAAGGGAAACCAGTGGGATGAGGGCTTCGGCATGGTGTTCATGTGAAAACCTGGGAAAATCTATAGGGAAACCAGTGGGATGAGGCTCTCAACACTCAACACAGATGGAAATCCATAGCATGAGGCCCTCAACACCTGGGATGTCTTTATGTACATGGAAAACCCTGGAAAAATCCAAAGGGAAATCATTGGGATAAGGCCTTCAGTGCCTGAGATATCTCGATGTACATGTAAAAACCTGGAAAATCCAAAGGGAAACCAGTAGGATGAGGGCTTCAGCATGGTGTTCATGTGAAAACCTGGGAAAATCGAAAGGGAAACCATTGGAATGAGGCCCTCAACAACTGTGTACATGTGAAAACCTGGAAAAATCCAAAGGGAAACCATTGGGATGAGGTCTTCAAAACCTGGGATGTCTTGATGTACATGTAAAAACCTGGAAAATCCAAAGGGAAACCATTGGCATGAGGCTCTCAACACTCAACACAGATGGAAATCCATAGCATGAGGCCCTCAACACCTGGGATGTCTTGATGTACATGGAAAACCCTGGAAAAATCCAAAGGGAAATTCTTAGGATGAGGCCTTCAGCACCTAAGACATCTGGACGTACATGTGAAAACCTGGGAAAATCCAAAGGGAAACCAGTGGGATGAGGCCCTCAACACTCAACACAGATGGAAATCCATAGTATGAGGCCCTCAACACCTGGGATGTCTTGATGTACATGGAAAACCCTGGAAAAATCCAAAGGGAAATCATTGGGATAAGGCCTTCAGTGCCTGAGATATTTCGATGTACCCGTAAAAACCTGGAAAATCCAAAGGGAAACCAGTGGGATGAGGGCCTCAACACTCAACACAGGTGGAAATCCATAGCATGAGACCCTCAACACCCAGAATGTCTTGATGTACATGGAAAACCCTGGAAAAATTCAAAGGGAAATTCTTAGGATGAGGCCTTCAGTGCCTGAGACATCTCGACGTACATGTGAAAACCCTGGAAAAATCCAAAGGGAAACCAGTGGGATGAGGGCTTCAGCATGGTGTTCATGTGAAAACCTGGGAAAATCCAACAGGAAACCATTGGGATGAGGCCCTCAACACTCAACACAGATGGAAATCCATAGCATGAGGCCCTCAACACTCAAGACTTCTCGATGTCGATGTGAAAACCTGGAAAAATCCAAAAGGATATCACTGGGATGAGGCCTTTAACATCCAGGACGTCTCAATGTACATGTCAAAACCTGGAAAAATCGAATGGGAAACCCTTAGGATGAGGCCTTGAAAACCCAACACAGAAGAAAATCCTTAGGATGAGGCCCTCAACACCTCAATGTACATGTCAAAACCTGGAAAAATCCAAAAGAAAATCATTGGGATGAGGCCTTCAGCAGCTGGAATGTCTCAATGTACACTGAAAGATCTGGAAAAATCCAAAAGGAAATTATTGGGAGGAGGCCTTCAACATCCACCATAGATGGAAATCCTTAGGACGAGGCCCTCAACACCTGGGACATCTCAATGCACACATAAAAACCTGGAAAAATCCAAAGGGAAATCCTTGGGATGAGGACTTCAATATCCAACATAGATAAATGCAGGAGCACCTTGGAATTATCAAGCATCCTGATTAAGTTCTCACTTCCATCACCCATCATGTCATTTCTGGGACTATTTTTTTTCCTACATGAAGCCCCCATGTTTCCAAAAGCTGCTCCAAAGCTGTGTTTTCCATGAAAACTAAAATCCAGGAAGCAGGCCAGTGCTGGAAAGCATCTCCAAACTGATGAACCTTTGCACAAAATCTGAGGGGGTTCAGCCTTCAGTCCTGAGGGGGGAATTTGTCCCTGGAAGCATGACTTGTAAAATAAAGGGAAAATATCATGATGGAAACCTTTCAAGGAATATTTTCAACTTGCCATGTCAATCCCAAAGAAGACAATATCCATTTATTTCCTTCCTGGAAGTGCCAACCACAGAGATATTATTGAATTAATCCAACAAAATGACTGTGGTGCAGGATGAATTTTTCCCCTTTGGAAGTGCACACAATAAAATAGCAGGAATTACTGCGGGTCTGGATAAATTCAGCTCGGTGTGTTTGGACTTTTCAAATGCAAATCCCCACTGCAGTCAGGAGCACACGTTAACAGGGGCAGCATGAAAATTGCACATTTGAACAATAGCTAGAGCAAAAATGGGGCAAAATCCCCTCATTGTGACGGGCTGAGAGAGCCCAAGGGAGAGTTTAAATGGCGTAAAGCAGGAGAATATTTTAAGATGAGCCAGATTGCCCCAGTAGAGTTTAATGTGAAGGGAATCACTTTGAAAATGGAACAATAAAAATGAGGCAAGATGTGAATGGCACCATCAGGGGTTGTGCTTTGGGACCTGTCACTCCTCAGCACCGGCAATTCCTTCTGGAAGTCCTTGAAGGATCTTGGTCTGAACTTAGAGAACCTTCCAGGGCCTGAAGGGGCTCCAGGAGAGCTGGAGAGGGACTGGGGACAAGGGATGGAGGGACAGGAGCCAGGGAATGGCTCCCAGTGCCAGAGGGCAGGGATGGATGGGAGATTGGGAATTGGGAATTCCTGGCTGGGCTGGAATTGCCAGAGCAGCTGTGGCTGCCCCTGGATCCCTGGCAGTGCCCAAGGCCAGTTTGGACACTGGGGCTGGAGCAGCCTGGGACAGTGGAAAAAGTTTTTCACTGAAAGAATGATAAAGTTCTGGAATGTTCTGCCCAAGGAGGTGGTGCAGTCCCCATCCCTGGGTGTGTTTAACAAAGCCTGGATGTGGCACTGGGGGCCAGGGGTGAGCTGAGGTGCTGGGGCTGGGTTGGACTCGATGATCTTGGAGGTCTCTTCCAACCCAGTGATTGTGTGATTCCGTGTTCCTGCCATGAGACAAGATGAATTGAAATCCTTTCCTATCCCAATCCATCTGGGATTCCATGACCAGGAAATGGCTGAAGGGCCTGTCCTGGGCAGTTCCCCTGTCCCACATTCCTCACTGCTGGATCTTACCCTCCTTGGAGCCGGTGCGGTCGGCGTTGGGCCCCGTGTTGGGGGTGTATTTCGTGTCCCTTGTGGCAGTGCTTTGTTTTGTCCAGTCAAAGTTGTCGGTGTCATCTTGAGTGAAAAGGCAAATGTTCCCATCCTCAAAGCCACAGTGGAACTCTCCTGCCAAAACAAACAACAGGATTTCACTGGCCAGGGTTTGCCATCCGATCCTTATTTTTCAAACTCCTTGTCAATTATCCACAGTTTTCTTTAGCAGCAAGCTCAACAAAAAAAAAAAAAAAAATCAGGGTCATTGATTTGTGCTGGTGAAATTGAAATTATATTTGTAATCTTTTTGTAGAGCTCCTCCTCATATATTCAGATTTATACAGCAGTTTTTAGAGGTGTTGTCTCTTTTTACATTTCTAAAAAGCCAGAACAGAATTATTCCCATAAAATATTAAATATGGGGGGAAAAATGTGGGGAGTGGGTTAATGTGATTTAGGAATAAGAGACAGCAGCTTTTCAAATTGTAAATATTATCTCCAAGTGGCATCTCCAAAATTATGCTTCATTTCAATAGGGATGGAAAAGGAAGTGGCTAAAAAGAGGCAAAGGAGCTTTGGGATAGACATGAAGGAAATGTCTAAAAATCAGGACATTGCAGCACATGGAGGGATAGCGGGAGGAGAATTGAGTCCCCATCACCAGATTATCACAACAATTTCCTGGGAGGAATATCTGAATCCTTATGGGAAGGAGAGTTGACTGTATCATGTCCTGGACACACCTCCTGGATTTTCACTGAGATTCCTGTGATGTATTTGAAGTGGTGAACACACAGGTCTAAAGAATGAAAATTGCCAAGAACCCCAAGGAGGATTCCTGGGATCCTCTCCTGCATGGAATTGTGAGAGCCCAGTGATGCCAGTGATCTGCCCTGCTGGGTGATGATGGGATGAGAAATTCCTCCTGTAATTTAGGAACCAAAACAAAGCCCAGCTTGGAGGTTCAGTTCTCACTCAGAGCATAACAAGACCCCGTGGAGTAGAACGTGCAAAAGCTGAATTTCAATGCATGAACAATTCCTGCTGAGTTTACTCATTCTGCAAAGTCCATTGATTTATCTGAGAAAAGAAGGAAATCTCCCTTCTCCAGGGAGAAGGCAGCTGCCTGCACACCGTGTCAGCTTGGAGGGGTGCAATTTATATTCATGGGTAGGAGAAACTCAAACCCCCGGTGTCGGGGGATTGTTCATCCCTGTTCAACTGAGAAGGTGGATAAATGTTTGCAGGTTTGGGCTTTTGGGGAGCTCTAAATCCACTTAAGCCTCTGGAGCTTCCCTGTTAATCAGTGAGGAGAGAGGGACCTGGAGCTTACTGCTGCAACATTCAGGTGATGCTGCAGGCTCAGAAATAAGCTTGGAAATTTCACTTTAAACCACAGGATGGACTCAGAGTGATTTCCAAATATTCCTGGTTCTCCCTCCCTCAGAGAACAACATGAAGCCAAAGGAGTCCAGGGGGCATCAGGGAGGAGGTCAGGGGGGATTCTGCCCTTCTGCTCAGCCCTGGGCACATCTGGAGTGCTGTGTCCAGCTCTGGGATCAGCAGGACAGGAGAAACCTGGAGCTCCTGGATCTGCTCCAAGGAGGGATGTGAGGATGAGGAAGGGCTGGAGCATCTCCGTGCCCAGGAAAAGCTGAGGGAGCTGGGAATGCTCATCCTGGAGAGGAGCCCCAGCTGAGAGGGGCCTCAGCTCTGGGTGTTCCATTGTGTCCCTGCCTATCCCTGTGTCCCCCTGTCTGTCCCTGTGTGCAGAGGTCAGAGCAGACCCAGGCTCTGCTCCAGGCCCAGCAATGGCCCCAGAGCCACAGGCAGGGATTGATCCCAGGAATTCCCAGGCATAGGAGGCAGAACTCCTGCCCTGGGCAGTGCCCAGCCCTGAGCAGAGCCCAGAGAGGGGCTGGCGTCTCCTCCCTGGGATATTCCAGAGCCACATGGACACAATCCTGTGCCCTGGGCAGGGAGTGGCACCAGTGACCCTCTGTGGCCCCTTCCAGCCTGATCCATCCTGGGATTCTGTGCCCCTCCAGGACCATCAGTGTAAAACCCAATCCTATAAACCCAGGTTAGCACTGGAATGCAGTTCCCAGAAACCTCCTTGGCTCTCAGCACCTTGAGCAGACTGATTTGGGTTCCCAGTAAATCCATCAGCATCATCAGATCCCCCAGGAGAATTCCTTCCCCAAAGCTCAGCTCCTTCCCTGCTGACCTGAGCAGGATGTGGGATTCTGGTTCTCCCTGGGAACTCAGCATGGTGGGAGCTGCTCTGGGCACCAGTGAGGGAATTCCTGCCTGGGAGGGGCTGGGCTGGAATTCCAGAGCAGCTGTGGCTGCCCCTGGATCCCTGGCAGTGCCCAAGGCCAGGCTGGACACTGGGGCTTGGAGAATCCTGGCACAGTGGGAGGTGTGGGAAGGGATGGGATGGGATTCAGGTCCCACCAACCCAAACCAGTCCCTGATCCTTTGATGGTTCCATGATTGCACCCAAACCCTTCAGGAGAGACATCGACCAATCGACATCTCCTCTTCATCCCAAGACTGGGAAAGGAATTCCAAGACCTCACCAATGCTCTTGGAATGTTCCAGGACTCAAACAAAGCTCTCTGAACAAAGTGCCAGCTGTGCCTCTCCAAGAATTCTTTTTACACTACCTGAGCTCCAAATTCTCTTGGTTTACCCCACATTTTGTGGATTTTGCTCCCACCTCCATTTTTGCATCTTCCTGCAACAGAGAAGATGCTGCTTCTACACAAAGGGATGAAACTAAAAGGCAAAATTTGAGGGAAGGAGAAAAGTTTTGATTCCCAGATCCAGTCCTGGAGCAAAGTGAACAAAATAAAGAATTTTCTGCCATTCAGCACTTTCTGCACTGCCCATCCAGTGCCTTAAAAGCTGCATAAATGTCTTCTGCCCTCAGAACTTCATTAAGAAATTCCACATCAGCAGAACAAAAGATTTTTTCCTGAGGTGAAGAAAAAAAAATAAAATAAATATTCAGGCCAGATGGGGAAAAAAAAAAGGAAGAGTAAAAGTTTGCCATTTATTTAATAGTCAAACATTGATTTCATGTGGAATACCTTGGAAAAGGTTAGTGCTAAATGTTCTTGGCAATGAACACACCTTAAAAAATGACAGAAGAAGAAAAATGGGAAAAAGCTCCTCAGGCTTTGCTCCGTACTTTTGTAGGAGCATTTAAATAGGTCTGGATGGTCTGGAGCTGTTAATTGCTGAGCAGGAGGGCAGGAGGAACAAGCAGCTCTTCCACAGGTGCTCCAGCCACGGCCCTAACGATGGTGCTAATTAACATTAATGAGAGTGGTGGTTTTTGTCAGGGCACATGGCAGCTCTGGAAGCGGATTCGGGGTCATTAATAATTTCCTTGCAATTAGAGCAAAAGCTGAAGCTGTTCTGGAGGTGAAACCCTTCATTGTAGCAGGGATTTGTGTCATCCATTCCCATAAAACCCAAGCTGGATGTGACTCCCGAACATCTCCTCTCTTCTATTATTCAGGGGTGACCTCTAATTGTACAAATTGATCTAAAATCCTTCTGGTTTACATTAAATGGTTCCTGTTAGGTGGTAAAAAATGAAGTGGAGGAGTGAGGCTCCACCTCAGAGTGGAAGTCTTTTGATGCTCTTTGCCTGGCTATTGCAGAGATTGCATCAAATGGCAGGATTTAGGGAATGGGATTATTCCAGAAGTGAAGCAGGAAGAGCATGACTTCAGTTTCCAGTCAGGAATGTTGTCCTGGTTGGATACAGCTCCTCCTCTTTTTTCACACGGAATAAGTAAAACCAGAAATAGGCCCAAAATATTTAGGAACTACAGGGATTTTGTAGGAAGCACAGACAAGGGAACTGGGGAAGGGCTTGGAGCCCCAGGAGAGGCTGAGGGAGCTGGAAAGGGGCTGGAGAATTCCTGAGGAGCTGGGAAGGAGCTGGAGAATTCCTGAGGAGCTGGGAAGGGGCTCAGCCTGGAGCAGAGGAGGCTCAGGGGGCCCTTGTGGCTCTGCACAGCTCCTGCCAGGAGGGGACAGCCGGGGGGTCGGGCTGTGCTCCAGGGAACAGGGACAGGAGCAGAGGGAACAGCCTCAGGCTGGGCCGGGGGAGCTCAGGGTGGTCCCAGCAGGAATTTCCCCATGGAAAGAGGGCTCAGGCCTTGGCACTGCCCAGAGAGAGTTGGAATGCCCATCCCTGAGGGATCTGAAGCCATGTGGAGGCAGCACTTGGGGCTGTGGGGCAGTGGTGGCCTTGGGGAATGGAGATGGGATACAGACTGGGATTTCTTTCCTACCAAGGGATTCCACTCAAAAAATCTTCAGGGAAAGCAAGCAAAGCAGAATTCCGCCATGGCTTTGGGCACCTGAAAGAAGTGGCCCTGGGGACACTGCAGCTTTGGTGGAAAACCTTTCCCCATCCCTCCCTGGGGCCGACACATTCCTTATTCCCATTCGGATGCCACCCACATTCCATCATGATCCTACAAGACTTTTGGAAAATTAGTTTGAGATCTTAAAATCCTAGAGGAGTGTGAAGCACTTGGGATTGTATTTTTTCTTCCCATCAGAGCCTAGATTTAATATATTAATTAGCAAGAGTCTCATTCCCTGCTCGTAAGACTCCATGGGAGAGGTTCCTGCAGCTCCTGGCAGCTTTGAGCTAAGCCCTGCTTAATTATTAACATGTTGGACCAGATCTTCTGCAAATAAGTTTAAAATTTACACAAAGGCTTAAAGTTGAGTCTGAGGGATGGAGCAGAGCCTGCTCCTTGCCTGATGGCTCCACCCTGCAGCAGGAAAAATGGGAGACAGGACTTCATTCCTTAGGTGGGAATAATTTTGGGATGTGTCATTAAAAACAAGATTATGTTGTGACAGGAAAAATGGATTTGTTGGGGTTTGGGAGAACATGATGGATAGGGAGAAGTGGGACTGTGGGAACAGGGTGGTTTTACTGGGATGTGCCAGAGCTCCATCCCAGTCTCCTGCCTGGATATTTGCAGGGATTTGGTGCCCATGGAAAAGTAAGAGAACAAAGTGTGACTTTGACATTTCCAGCCTGAGGCATCCCCGTGCCTGATCGTGTCAGAGTTTGCATTTCCAGTCATGCCTGAGGAGCTGTGTCCTGAGAATTTGGGGAGAACCAGGATCCACTTGGGCTCTCCCCATTTCTCTGTGCAATGAATCTCTGATTCCTGGGTCTCTGTGGGGAAGAACTTCCTTTTTTTTGGCTTCAATCTGCCCTAAAAAGCATGGAAAAACCTCAAGAACCACAAGGAAGGCTCTGGGGAGACCTTAGAGAACCTTCCAGAGCTTGAAGGGGCACAAGGAGAGCTGGAGAGGGACTGGGGACAAGGGATGGGGAGACAGGACCCAGGGAATGGTTTGAAGATGAAGGAGGGTGGATTTAGGTGGGAGATTGGGAATTGGGAATTCCTGGCTGTGCTGGAATTGCCAGAGCAGCTGTGGCTGCCCCTGGATCCCTGGCAGTGCCCAAGGCCAGGTTGGACATTGGGGCTTGGAGCAGCCTGGGACAGTGGGAGGTGTCCCTGCCCTTCCATGATTTCCCATGGCATCCCCAACACCTCCTGAGCTGCTCCACCACAGCTGGATCTGAACTTTAGCCCATGAATATTTTCCTTCGGATGAACTCTCTGGGGCAATGAGGAAGGTGAGCTGGAGTGTGATTTTCCTTCCTTTATCCTTGCTGGAACAAGAGGAATCCCAAATGACACCTTCAGGTGGTTCCTGCTACCCATGGCCTGCAACTGGGAGTAAAATACTTCAAATTTACTTTTCAGTTGAAAGTAAAATATTTCAAATTTACTTTTCAACTGTGAGGGACAAGCAACGCAAGGACTGTTCTTGGTGGCATGGAAGATAAAATAATAAATAATTTAAATACTTACGGAGATGTGGATTCACCGGAGCTGGAAAACAGAGGGAAAATAAAATTAATGCAAAGAAAAAATTCAAATTCATCAGTATTCAGATTATCCTAAATTTCCCCTTGCTGAATATTGAAATGCATCTGCTGTACACCTTAAGAGGCTGGAAGAGAAGGAAATCCAAACCTCCACAATGTCCCCAATATCCTAAGCATGGGAATGGCTTCCCAGGTTAATCCAGAGGGATCTGTGCAATGCTAAAACCTGGGAATGGGATTGGAGGAGGGATCATTCTGTGGCTGTGTTTGCAGAAGGAGAAATCTGAGGATGGATGATTTAGGAAAAGGCCCTTCTGCCACAGCCCCGCACACGAGGGAGGCAGAAGGAGGCTGAGCTCAGGGCTGGAATTGAATTTTATTCACTGAAAATCCAAAATTAAATTTTATCTCCAATTAATGGGGACATCTGACAATGCCAGAGCATCACTCCAGGTTTTTTTGCTGCCCTTCCTTGCTTTAATCCCAGCCTAAGATTCAGCAAAATCCCAGATCCAATCTGGGGTTTCCACACCAGCTCTAGCTTAGCACCACTTCACCTGAAACACGAGCGGTGATTTGCTCCAGTGTCACCTCCCCGAGAAACCCAATCTTTACATCTTTTACCTACAAATTGCCTCTGATTCTCCAAAAAACCTCAATTTTACAGGATCCCTGAGAGACTGAACCTGGAATTAGCTGCACTCGCTGGCAGCTGCATTGACCGAGGTTTGATTTGTAACTAAATGCAGGGGTTGGGATGGAAAATCTCATCAGGTGTCACCTCGAGTCACTCGCTTTGGATTGTTCCCAGCAGAGCAAAACCAACGCTCTGTGTCACACCCCGGCACAAAGCAGACAAGAAAATGAAGGTGGTTAGGCTGAATTTATCAGCATCATAAACCTGGGGGGAAAAAACCCTCCAAAACAATCAGAAAAAAACCACAAAAATCCCATTTTGGAGCAGCAGAGCTGCAGGACAGCGTGTAAAGGAGTTTGGAGGATCCTGGAGCAGTTTGGGATGGGAATGGGATGGGCTTAGGGGAAGTTTTTTATCATTTTGGTGTGAATTTTGTGGCAGGAAGATGGTGGTAAACAAGGAATTATGGAAGTGTCACATTTAGGAATCCTTCAGCCTCCTCTTTAAGGTCCTTCTTGCCCATTCATTGCAATTTTTACAGCACAATAACAAACAAACAGAAATAAATTAACTTATTCACTAAATGAACACCCCAAAATAGGTCTTGGATGGATTTAACAGAGGATTGAATTTCTGGGAATATGGGAAACAGGATGTATGGATATTGTGGTTTTCTTTTTAAACGTAAATGGATTAATCTTTGTCAGAGTGACCTTTTAGAGGGAAATTTTTAAAGCCCTTCCATTATTCCTTATATAAATTTATAGATTATGTAATCTTGCAAAGGACTTCAAACAGTCGCTGGTTTTTTAAAGACAAAAATTCACATTAAAATAAAAAATGTTCATTCTGGGGGAAAAAAAACAACTTTGTTTGCAGATTTTCCTTCAAAACAAGAATCAACTCTAAAAATGCTGTTTGATGAACTTGGCATTAATTTATTCAATTTTTCCCTTATTTTCCACAAAAAAATTGGATGGGATTTTGGGGGTTGGCTGTTCAGAATTATTTTGTTTGGGTGATTTTGTTGTTATGAGAGGTGAAGATTTTCCTCTGTTCCCATTTTCCTCCCCTTCCTTTTGGGATGACCACGCTCATGACGTGGGAAATTTATAAAGCCTTCCCATTATTTCTTATATAAAATTATAGGTTTTAAAATCTTGCATAGGAGCACAAACAGTCACTGTTTTTTTTAAAGACACTAATTTACAATAAAATAAAACCTGCTCATCCTGGGGGAATAAGAACCTTTGTAGATTTTCCTTCAAAACTCATCAAGGAACAACTTGAAACCTTGAATTTCATGAAGATGACTTTAATTTATTCCAACTTTTCCTTATTTCCCACAAAAAAACTGGATGGGATTTTGGGGTTTGGCTGTTCAGAATTTTATTAGTTGGGCATTTTTGTTTTTAATGAATCACCCAAGAGGGGAAGATTTTCCTCTCTCCCCATTTCTCCCCTTCCTTTTGGGATGACCACGCTCATGACGTGGGAAATTTCCAAAGCCCTTCCATTATTTCTTATATAAATTTATAGGTTTTATAATCTTGCATAGGAGCACAAACAGTCACTGGTTTGTTTTTTTTTAAGACAAAAATTCACATTAAAATAAAAATTGACTCATTCAGGAGAAAAAAAAACCCTTTGTAGATTTCCCTTCTGAACTGATCAAGGATCAACTTGAAATCTCCAATTTCATGAAGATGGCATTAATTTATCCCAACTTTTCCTTATTTCCTATTCTTTTAAGTTCTTCTGAGCCTTCTGATGTTTACATTCTTGTAATGAACTTTCTCACACACTTTATGTAAATAATTATTGTTTTACATTCTTTTCTGGAGGAGGAGAAATTTGGTGGGCTGTTGGTTTGTCGAGTGTCATTGGAGAGGTGGCACTGTCACCCTCCAATCCACTGCCACTTTTGGAAACCTATAAATGTTGGAGTCAGAAATTTAACTTCCCTTCTTTTTACCTTGGAGGTTCCAGCGCGCATGTCATTTTATTTTGTGTCCTAGAGCAACATCTTCCCACAAAAAACTGGATGGGATTTTGGGGTTTGGCAGTTCAGAATTTTATTGGTCGGGCATTTTTGTTGTTATGAGAGGTGAAGATTTTCCTCTCTCTCCATTTCTCCCCTTCATTTTGATGACCACGCTCATGACCACGCTCACGACACTATCCCAAGACTGGGAACAGCCACGCCATTCCAGGTGACCCAGGACATTCCCAACCCCCTTTTCCTTGGGTTTGGGGGTCCTCACCGCTGTATTTGATGACCCGGATGGTGGAGTCCCCCTCCCCAAACCGGGTGATGGGCGTCAGGCGGACCTCGTAGGCCTCGGGCTTGATGAGCTCTGTCAGGTTGTAGGTGATCAGTTCCCCCTTCTGGATGTTCCCGTTCACCGTGATCTCCTGCTCCCACCAGCGCTGCTGGCCGGCCTGCAATCCAAAACATCCAAAGTCAGACATTTTGGGATGTGGATTCACGTTAGAAAGCAGAGCAGACCAGGGAAACCTTCAAAATTCCAGAAGAATCAACAAGGAATACAACAAGGGATTCAACAAGGGATGAAGTTCTTGAACTGTGCCACCATGGAATGTTTCTGTAACAAACCACACCAAAAATTGGGAATATTCTTCCAGGGGCCACTCCACTCCTTCCCTGCCAGCTGCCCATCCTCCCCCCACAGAAATCAAAGGGCACTTGGATGGATTTTGGGACAGGAAAATCGTGTGGGAGCAGAGACTGGGCAACCTTCAAAATTCCAGAAGAATTAGAGATGCAACAAGGAATGAACTTCCTGAGTTATCCCACTGTGGAGAATTTCTATAACAAACCATGCCAAAAATTGGGAATATTTCTTCCAGAGGTCTAATGGCCCCCTTGGATGTGTTTTGGGACAGGAGTCCTCCAGTTCCTGAGGATTTGGGATACTCAGCAGGCAGGGATTACAGCCAAGGACCAAAGGCCAGTTTGTGGTGACACAGAAACACATAGCGGGTCTTGAGGCATTTTTAAAATTTAAAATCCTCAAATTTTAAAAAAATCTGAGTTTTACCCTTAAAACTGGCTTGTCAAAATCTGAAGGATCTTTCCTTTTGAAAGGAAAAACAACTTTTCCTTTCAAGATTGTTGTCCTGCCTGGAATCCAAAGGATTCAAAGGTCAGAGATTTTGGGATTTGTCTTCACCTTAGAACTTCAAAATTCCGAAACAATTAGAGATGCAACAAGGAATGAACTTCCTCAGTTATCCCACTGCGGAGAATTTCTGTAACAAACCACACCAAAAATTGGGAATATTTCTTCCAGAGGTCCAATGGCCCTTGGATGTGTTTTAGGGCAGGAAAAGTGGGGCGTTACCCCAATTCCTGAGGATTTGGGATACTCAGCAGGCAGGGATTACAGCCAAGGAGCAAGGGGCAGTTTGTGGCGATTAGGTTTTAAAAATAAAGAGAATTAAGCTTCTCAAGCCATGTTTTATGTCATTAAGTCAATGAGATCTGTGAACACTGTAGGACAAAATTTAAAAATATTCCCTATTCCACCTCATCTTTGGACAAGGAACCACAAAAACAGAGATTTCCCAAAGAATTTCAATAATTAACGAGGAAAATTTGCAATTACCCAAACCAGACATGAATTTGTATCAAATTCAGTCTCTGCTTTCTATTCCTGCCCTTCTTTCCAGAAGCAATACAATCTCCATTATTTTTTCATTTTGGAAAAGAAAACAATTGGATTTTTCCTTTCAGGATTATCCCTCCAAAACCAGGGGTGGATATTGATATTTCTCCACAGGAAACAACAAAGATTTTGACATTTTTTTCCCCCTCACCATCAACACCAGCTCTGGTCTAATCCTTATTTTTAACCATGGAAACCAGAGGGAAAAAAATCCAAAACAACGGCAAATTGTCACTGTGTTGGATGGAAAATAACCCTGATTTTCCAGCTCTGCTGTGGAATAAATAAATATATAAAATTAAATATATAAATATACAAATAAATATATAAGGCTGCAAATATAAAAATAAATATATAAATAAATATACAAATAAAATTATAGACACACACAATAAATATATAAATATACAAATATAGAAATAGTAAATATATAAATAATAACTATATAAATATATTGGTCTAAAGAAAGAAATTCAGGATCTGCCACACCCAGCTTTGGTTTTTCCACTTGGAAAACCAACCCAGCATTGGAAATGGAGCCACAATCCCAGAAGCTGCTTCCCAAACTCTGGCAACACCAACAACCTGGGCTGAAAATATGAAAATAACTGGAAATAAATGGAGCCCAGAGCATGCTGAAAGTAGGATTTAATTCCTGCAACACCTTGGGGTGCTGGAAACTCCCAGCACCGAGCTGGAGATGCTCTGATTCCAACCTGGAAGCATCCAAAACTGTTTCCCTTGGGGATCTGGGAATCACCTTGGCTCCCCTGGATGGGAAAGAACCAAATCCTCATCACCACTTCCCAAAATTCCCTGTACAGCCCATCCCTAACATTGAGCCTGTGCCCTTTTCCATGAAAAAGCCAAGATTGAGGCTTCCAAGAGAAAATCCACAAGGAACAGCCATGAAACACAGCCCTGCACCTCAATCCCTGTGTCAAGACCTGGAATATCCATAAGAACCAGGATTTGGTTGGAAAAGGAATTTTTGAAAGGAGAAAAGTCTCATAATCAAAGCCCTTTTCCTCACAAAGATAAGGATGAAACTCAGGTGGGGAACAACCTCTGGCCAAGCTGGAATTTTGGTTTTCCAACAGGGAGAAATTGACTTTGGCAAGCTGGAATAACAATTTTCCAGTGGTTTGGGAATATTTATGTAGCCCTGAGGAAAAATGGGAGCAGTTCCTGGAGCATTTATTTGCATTATCCTGTAATTAATTAAGCAGAGAGTATCCACACTCTGGCAACCTGGAGCACTGAAAATTGGTCTGGGACAAGACTCCTTTTTTCCTTGGAATATTTAGGAATCTTTGTTCCCAAAGGAGACAGAAAAGCAAAAGGGGGCTCTAAATGGGGCAGGTGTTTATTCCAGAATGTTGGAACCACCCTGGTGCTTTTTATGTTATTTATGTGGTGCTTTTTTATTTTATGGGGGGCTTTTTTGTTTTATTTATGCCAATAAAAGGAGGTCTATTCCATGTCTTTTGTTGGAAAACTCTATTCTCTTAAAGCCTTGGAATTCTGGACTTCCTGAGGAGTTGATCCTCTGGGATGATTAAAGATTGATTCCCTGTGTGCTCAGATATGTTCATAAAAAATAAACAGCTCCTCACTCCGTTGTTCATGGCCTATTGATTCCCAGCAGAAATTCCTTCACTGACTCCACTAGCTGGACAAGAATCTCTTTAATTAATGACAACGTTAATTGATAACAAAAAAATTAATGACAAAGTCAATTAATCCACTGGATACTCCATAAAAAAATAGTGTCAGTGTTTGAAGTCATTTCTTTACCATTTATACCCACACAGATTGATTTTCCTTAAAATGTAGGAGATTTCTTTGGAAGTTTTATGTCTAAAATTGGGCTGCTCAGTTCATGGATAAATATTCCATTTGCACATCGCAGAGGGAAAATTCCTAGGGAGTGTTTGTGTTATTCCTGCTTTCCTTTCATAATTCTGACTGGAATAGAATCAGGGTTATCCAGGTGAAAATATAAAATTGAGGAGTGGCTCCTGTGTCATCTTCATTCCCAAGGATGGATTTGGAATGACTTGGTGACAAATATCTGGGATTCAGGCAAGCTGTAAAGGATGGTCTGCTCTTGATGGCAGAGAATCAGGGAATCATGGAATATCCTGAGTGGGAAGGGATCCTGAGGATCATCCAGTGCAGCCCCTGTCCCTGCCCAGACCCCCCAACAATCCCACCCTGGGCATCCCTGAGGGTGTTATCCAAACCCTCCTGGAGCTCTGGCAGCCTTGGGAATGTGCCCATTCCCTGGGGAGCTTTCCCAGTGCTTATTCCATCTTCTGGGGGAAGAACCTTTCCTAAATCCACCCTAAACACCCCTTGGCCATTCCCAGGGTCCTGTCCCTGTCCCAGGAACTGAAATTGGAGCTGCCCTCAGGAGGATGTTAAGGACCACAGGGAGGTCTCCCCTCAGTCTCCTCCTCTCCAGCTGCACCATCCCAGTGCCCTCAGCTGCTCCTCACACAATTCCTCTCATTTTCCCTCATTTCTCTCTTTAATTAATGTTTTCACAACCAGCAGAACCCCAAACCCTGATGTGCCTTTCCATGTGGAGCTGGCCCTGCCTCCCTGCTCTCCTGCAGGGAGAGGAGGTTCCCAGCTCCTGTGGATCCAGCTGGGACCAACAGCTCAAACCCAGCCCAGACTGGGCAGGTGAGGCTTGGCTTGAGCCAGGGACAAACTGATCCAAAGTGTCCTGGGTGGGAGTTGGGCTCTGCTCCCAGGGAACAGCAACAGGACAGGAGGAAATTCAGCTGTGCCAGGGGAGGTTTGGGATGGATTTCAGGGAAAGGTTCTTCCCCCAGAGAGTGGAATCAGCACTGGAACAGCTCCCCAGGGAATGGGCACAGCCCCGAGGCTGCCAGAGCTCCAGGAGGGTTTGGACAGCACTGCCAGGGATGCCCAGGGTGGGGTTGCTGGTGGTCTGGGCAGGGAAGGAGTTGGGCTGGATGATCCTTGGGATGCCTCCAACTCAGGATATTCCATGATGATATTCCAGTTGCATGATAAACCTCTTTCCCTGCCTTTTCTGCTCTAAAGCCATTCAACAGTGGGCACAGTCTTTCCCAATTAGGCCATTCCTAATCCAGGAGAACAATCCTGGGCATGGAGTCGACTTTCTTCTTGCAGGATTATATCAACAATCTTCCTGGACTTGCTCCTCCCATTAATTTTTCTTATTTCATTGTTTTATGACATTTATCAAGTATGTAATTGGCTTTGTGAGATACATGCATTGAAAAAAATTTCTTTCCCCCCCTTTTTTTAGAAATTAAAATTCCCAAGTCTTTAGGAATAAGGAATGTGGAATCCAAGGAAGCAGAATGTTTTAGATGCAGATTTTATGGGCTACAAATTGACAGCTGAGAAATCCAGGTGTCAGAAACAGCTGGTCCTGAGCCAGATTTATTGTCTGAGATCCGAGGATGAAAGGGATGGGAACACTTCACGGAAAGCTGAGAAGTTGAGGAAGCCACGGAGCCAACAATGAAATCCTCCTGAAATGTGGAAAACAGCTCTGGGATTGAAGGCAGGGTGGGAAATGATCACTGAGAGAGGGATCCTTTTATCTGAGTGAATTCAAACTCCAGCACCAAGATCTGCTGGAATCTGGAGAACTGGGATAGAAACCACTCTGGCTCCTGGATTTCCATCCCAAGGGATGATAATAAATGATCTTCAAGTTCTGCATTTGGATATTTCAGTCCATTTGGTGAATAAATGGGAATTTGGGGGATTGCAGAGCTGGGAGGGGAAGGTGTTTCCTTGCTTTGAACAACTTCAAACTCAGGGACAGAGAGAGGGACTTTGGATAAAGTCTGGAGTGCCAGGACAAGGGGAATGGCTTCAGACTGTGAGAAAGTAGGGATAGATGGGATATTGGGAAGGAAATCCTGGTTGGGAGCGTGGAGAGGAGCTGGGATGGAATTCCCAGAGAAGCTGTGGATGCCCCAGGATCCCTGGAAGTGTCCCAGGCCAGGTTGGACACTGGGACATGGAGCAGTCTGGGACAGTGGGATGTTTCCCTGCCATGGCAGGGGTGGCACTGGGTGGGATTTGGGCTTCCAATCCACAACAGTTTGGGATTCTGGGATTCTTTAATCAGAAAGTCAATAAATGCACCCTCACTCCCTTTATCCATCGCCATTTATCCAGGGCTGTGGGATCTCTGCTGTGGCACCGACAGAAAATTCCTGTCTCCATTTTCATCCAGTGACTGCTCAGCCTTCCCAGGACATTTGAATCCACCTTCCCCAGCTCAGCGCTGAGTGACAGCAGAAGTCAAAAATGCACTCAAATCCAAAGAGTGGCCGGGAGGAAGCGCCAGAGCCGTGCCCTGCTCAGGGCTGTTTGAAGAGATCCTCATTCCCAACCTGCAGACACCACGGGCTCCCGGGGCTGGGAATAAAGGAAAGGTGGGAGCTTGAATCTTTTATGTAACAAGCTGGAACAAGCTGCTCTCTGGTTTACAGGGACCAGCTGAATTTTTATGACTCTTTCACAGCGGAACCGCTCCTTTTCTAGGTCACCGCGGCTGCGGGGACGTGGCTGTCACCCGCTGTCACCTGCTGAGAGCAGCCACCGCGGAGATCAGAGCTGCACACCCTTCCTGGCTGCTCTGGAAAAGTCTCCCTGGTTCCATTTGCTTTCATCCTGCTGACAGGAAATATCAGAGAGCCGGAGGCGCCCGCCTGGCTCTGCTCGGATGCTGGGAGTCACAAAACATTGGAAGAAATGGGAATGTGGCTTTGGGGACAGGCAAAGTGTGGGGAGGAGACATCTCCACGTGGTGCCAGAGGGAGCCAGAGGTGGTTGGAGCAGCAGCAGGAATGGAACTGCTCCGGGATCTCCAGGTGAATCTCCTGGAAAAGCACAAGGATGTATCTCCCTGGTTCCGTTTGCTTTCATCCTGCTGACAGGAAATATCAGAGAGCCGGAGGCGCCCGTCTGGAGCTGCTTGGATGCTGGGAGTCACGAAACTTCCAGGAGTAGAGAAACCCTCTGAGGGACATTTGGGACCTTTTTTTACATGTTTGGAAAACATCTACTTGGAACAAGCCTGGCGCTGCTTGGATGCTGGGAGCTGCTAAATGTCATTTATTGGGAAGCAATGGGAATCTGGCTTTGGGGACAGGCAAAATGCGGGAAGAAAACATCTTCATGTGGTGCCAGAGGTGGCTGGATCAGCTGCAGGACTGGAGCTGCTCTGAGATCTCCAGGTGAAGCTCCTGGGATAACACAAGGATATTCACAGCTGCTCCAAACTGAGCTCTAGAGGCCAGAGTTGGAAGGGGAAGTCCAAAAGTGGTTTTTTCTGTGTGGATAAACTTCCAGGAGTAGAGAAACCCTCTGCGGGACATTTGGGACCTTTTTTTACATGTTTGGAAAATATTTTTGTGAAACTTCAGCCCAGGGAAGTGCTGGAGTTGCCATCTTGGAAGTGAGGATGTGGCACACGGATTGGATTTCCCGGTCTGAGAGGGCTTTTCCAACCTAAATATTCCATGACTGGACACTTAATAAAATCGACTTCTGGAGTGTCAAAGCCTGGCCAGGGAATACACACAGGGATGCTTGGAAAAGGAAAAAAAACCTGGAAGAACCTGGGTCACTGATTCCAAAGCCATATCAAAAAACGCATAATTGAAATGCAAAAATACATCCATGAAATGCATTACTGTTGGAATATTCTTCAGAGGGCTCTTAAGGAGATGAAAAAATGTCCCTTCCGTGCAGGAATGTCTTGGCAGACCTTGGCACATTCCCAAGGAAGTCAAGAGTGACCCAATCCAGGCGGTTCCCCGATGGGACACCAAGGTTGTCCCCATCCTTCAGCTCCAAATGAAGGGCTGTGCTCAGCAGTGCCCCGAGGAATGGAAATTTCCAGTGCTCAACACTCCCTTTTCCATAAATGCTCCACTCAGGAGGATCTGGAACCTCCTGAGCTGCTCTAAGATCCAGACCAGGTGTCCTGACACTGCCACATGTCCCAGTTTTATGGCTGAGTCCTTTGGCCACCAAATAAATCCCAAAGGAAATCCCAGTGTGCCAGAAGAAGTGAGATCCCACCAGGAAACTCACAGAGCCCAAAGGCTCTCAAAGACAAGTCCAGGGCTTGGACTTGATGATCCTGGAGGATCCCTTCCAGCTCCTTTTCCATAAATGCTCCATGCAGGAGGATTTAGAACCTCCTGAGCTGCTCTAGGATCCAAACCTGGGGTTCTGATGGTGTCAAATGTGAATTTTAAGGCATATTCCCTATGGACACTTGAGGAGACCTTAAATCCCATCCTGGATGGGCAGGGACACCTCCCACTGTCCCAGGGTGTCCCAGTATCCAACCTGGCTTTGGGCACTGCCAGGGATCCAGGGGCAGCCCCAGCTGCTCTGGCAATTCCAGCCCAGCCAGGAATTCCCAATTCCCAATCTCCCATCCATCCCTGCCCTCTGGCACTGGGAGCCATTCCCTGGGTCCTGTCCCTCCATCCCTTGTCCCCAGTCCCTCTCCAGCTCTCCTGGAGCCCCTCCAGGCCCTGCCAGGGGCTCTGAGCTCTGCCTGGAGCCTTCTCCTCTCCAGGGGAACATTCCCAGATATCCCAGCCTGGCTCCACAGGAGTTCCAACTCCCAGCTCTGAACTCCTTAAGTCAAAATCAGAAAAAATTTAATTTTCAGCGTTATCCTTAAATATTTCCCTGATCCATCTGAAGCTTAGAACCGGTTTTACATTGGCAGGAGCTGACCTGGTCCAAACCTCACCTTGCTGTTTGCAAGTGCAGCCTCAGAGCTGTGAAGAAGCAGCACAGGAGGAATCAGCCCTGAAAAGTGGAAATTGGGAATCACAACCATTCCTGCTCTAATTTAATTTTCCAATGCCAGGAACATCAATGAAAAACGTGTCCCTGCATGGCCCAATCTTTTTTTTCTTTGGCCAAACTTTTCCTCCCTCATTCCACAAAAAAAAAAAAAAAAAAACAAAAAAAAAAAAAAACAAAAAAACACCCAAAGCCTCTTTAGATTTCCAAAATCAATGCGTGCAGGGAAATCTTTGGGACAGAAAATATTCCCTTGGAGAAGAAAGATTAAAATCCTTTATGGGAACAACAGGAGGAACATTCCAATAAAAATGTGGAGTTCCAACTCTCTTCCCTCACTGAATTAATTGCTACAAGCGTAATTTTTGTGACTGGTTCTGTAGAAAACTTTCCATATTTTTCATGCCCCAGAGCAATTCCAATGGATTTGCTGGAGATTCCCAGCTTGCCAACATCTTCCCCTTTGGAGCAGATGTGATCCCTGTGATCCTGAGAGAAGGAATCTGCAGAATTCCTGCACTTCAGGTGCAGTCTCAAATGTGCTCAAATAAATCCATTTCTCCTGGGGGACCTCAGTTCCCATTTTCCCATCTTCCCCTTCTCACTCCATAGAGAGAAAAGTGACAATTCCCTATTTTTGTGACTCCTCTTCCCTCTCCTCCTGGCTTCTCTGATTTGTCATTCAGCCAAGATTAATTATTTTATCCAATAATATTTATAACATTATCTTTGATGGGATTTTTTTGAATTCTCCTTAACTAATGCTTGGAATGCCAGAGGTTTTCCCTGTGTCCAGCTTTCCCAGCACTGAATCCCTCTTGGGGACAGGAATTTCTCTCAATTCCAGTGACAGCAGAAAAGCAGGATGTGACAGGAATGTGTCCCATGGTTCTGTGACTCAGCCAGGCTTCGTGGGATATGGGGGAGGAATTCCTGGCTGGGAGGGTGAGGAGAGGCTGGGATAGAATTCCCAAAGAAATGGGGCTTTGGGGAGGAAAAATGGGAATATTTGGCTCAGGCTGACATGGAGTAACTCTGTTAATTACGGAAACAGATAATTAAGATGAAATTGAAACTGAATGGGAAAACCAGCTAAAATTCCTAACGCAATTAATTCCATCAGAAATTCCTTTCCTTCAGCGAGCTACTTCCAGAATTTCCTGATTCCTCCTGGGACCCCCGGAGCCAATTCGTGCCCAGCAGTACCTGGAGTTGCACAAACACGGATTAAACATCCCCTGACGAGGTCTCTGGTGTTGAGATGACCCCAAGGTGTCAGAAAGTCTCTTTTTCCCAGCCCCGAGACGGAAGAAGGTGGCAGAATTCCTTTGCTCTCGTTCTCAAGGTTGTTT
Source organism: Haemorhous mexicanus (assembly GCF_027477595.1). Taxonomy (NCBI): domain Eukaryota; kingdom Metazoa; phylum Chordata; class Aves; order Passeriformes; family Fringillidae; genus Haemorhous; species Haemorhous mexicanus. Next base: position 65,352,826 of record NC_082346.1, on the reverse strand, counting down.
ATTTTTGCCTATCTCTGTCATCCTTTCTCCGACCCGCCGAGGTCTGTCCGGCAGGAGTGTCCCAGCCTGCCAGGCAGGATGTGTTCTGTCACCATCTGTGTGGCAGCTGTCTCCTGTCCGTTGGGCAGTTTCCCTTATCTCTCCCACACCCACTCCTCCCTCTGGGCAGACACCTGCTGATAAGAGGCCATGGAATGTCCCTGCATGGCTGATAAGAGCTACAGCATCCCATTGGGAGATGGGAGCCCAGGGGGAGGAGCCAAGCATTCCTACCCGGATAGAATCTGGAGATCCTGGAACACCAGCACGGCTTCTCCACTGGATTTCCCAGAGGAACAGCAGCTGTCTCTTCCCCTGGACCTTCAGAGGCAGACTGCACCCTTCTCCAGGATCCCTGCTCCAGCAGAACCAGCCCTGGCACTGCAGGAGGGCTGAGCCACAATTCCAGTGGGACTGCTGCCAGCCCCCTGACCCACAGGGTGTCAGGCTGTGCTCTGGCTCTGGCAGGGTTGGTTTAGTTCACTGCAGTGTTTATTTTATCCTTTTATTTTCTTCCCTAGTAAAGAACTGTTATTCCTGCTCCCATATTTTTGTTGCCTGAGAGCCCCTTAATTTAAATTTTATAGCAATTGGGGGGGGTGGGTGTGGTTAATTTTCCATTCCACGGGAGGCTCCTGCCTTCCTTAGCAGACTCCTGGCTTTCCAAACCGAGACAGTCGGGCTGTGGCAGAGTCCCTGCCCTCGGGGTGGTGTTATCTTTTTATACTAAGAACTACCTGTACTTTATTTACAATAATTTTCCAATACCTATCACCTGTGTTAGACAGTCTGTCTCTGCTCTAAACCAATCCAAAAGTGTCACCATCACAGCAGGAGATGGAGGTGAAGAAGGAGGACAGGACATGCCCAGGTTCCTCCCTCTTGCCTCCTGAACTCCCATTCTAAATTCCCAAAATTCTACTTTTTCACCCTGTGATAAATTCACTGTCAATCCGTTCAAACCCTTGTGGCTTGTGACTCCTCACACAAAGTTGAGAATTGTTTCCAAGGGCTAAAATCAAGGTACAGGTGTCTGTGACTCCGAGCCCAGGGTCTCAAGCCCTCCAGGGCAGTCAGAGGAACGTCCTGGGTTCCGACAATCCCCGATTTCATCTCCAGTCCCTGGGATCCAGGAACATCCCAACTCCAGCCCCTTCCTGGCACCAGAGCCCTTCCCTGGGTGTGTCCCAGGAACTCCACAACATCCAAGGAAGTCACCCAAGCCCAAAGCCCAATAAATAAAATGCTAAGACTGAGGATTTGTTTTCCAAAGCTCATCTCAGTGAGAAATCTGTGGGATAACAAACGATTTTCTTCCTCATATTTAACAAAATATTCCTCTATAAAATCCATTTGAATCCTTCTACTCCTTGTCCCATCCAAATTATTATTCCAGGTGCTGAATATCCCAAGAAAGATTTCTGGGATCAATCTGTTGGGGGATTATTGGAAGGGAAAGCTCAATGGGAGGCTGGCAAAATTCCATAAAATTATCAGCTGGATGCTCCCAAGGAAGGAGGCAAATGGAGAAGGATGACTTGGAGGAGGATGTGGAGGCCAAGGATGACTTGGAGGAGGATGGACTGGGGGAATGGAATGGGGAAAAAATAATATAATAAAATAAATAAAATAAAATAAAATAAAATAAAATAAAATAAAACAAAATAAAACCAAATAAAACAAAATAAAATAAAAAATAAAACTAAGTGAAATACAGTAAAATAATATAAATAAAATAAGATTAAAATGGAATAAAGCAAAAAAGTAAAATAAAATAAAAATAAAGTGAAATAATATGAAATTATAGAATAAAAATGGACTAAAATAAAATAAAATAAAATAAAAATAAAGGTAGAATAAGATAAAATACAAAAAAAAAGGGAAGGGAAATAAAGTTTCAAAAGTAAAATAAATAAACAAAATAAAATAAGGTAAGGATAAAATACAGTAAAATGAAAAAAAATGAAGTTTCAAAAATAAAATAAAATAAATTGAAGTAAAATAAAATAACATTAAATGAAATAAAAATAAATTATGTAAAAAACCATGAAATGAAATGAAATGAAATGAAATGAAATGAAATGAAATGAAATGAAATGAAATGAAATGGAATAGAATGGAATGGATAAAAAAATAAAATTTAAATATTAAAATAAAGTAAAAAAAATAGTAAAATGAAATAAAATAAAATAAAATATAGTAAAATATTTTAAAATAAAATAAAATGAAACAATAAAATAAAACAACATAAAATCACATAAAACAAACTGAAATAAAATAAAATAAAATGATGTTTCAAAAGTAAAATAAAACAAAATAAAATAAAATAAAAATTAAGTAAAATATAATGAAATGAAACTAAATAAAAATAAATAATGTAAAATGGTGTGAAAAGAAATGAAATGAAATTTAAAGAAATGAAATGAAATGAAATGAAATGAAATGAAATGAAATGAAATGAAATGAAATGTAATGAAGTGGGATGGAATGGAATGGGATAGAATGGAATGGGATGGAATGGAATGAATAGAATAAAATAAAATAAAATAAAATAAAATAAAATAAAATAAAATAAAATAAAATAAAATAAATCAAAATAAAACAAAATAAAATGTAGTAAAATGAAATGAAATAAAGTAAAATATTTTAAAATAAAATAAAATAAAACAATAAAATAAATCAACATAAAATCACATAAAACTAACTGAAATAAAATAAAATAAAATTAAGTTTCAGAAGTAAAATAAAACAAAATAAAGTAAAATAAAATAAAAATTAGGTAAAATACCATAAAATGAAATTAAATAAAAATAAATAATGTAAAATGGCATGAAAAGAAATGAAATGAAATGTAAAGAAATGAAATGAAATGAAATGAAATGAAATGAAATGAAATGAAATGAAATGAAATGAAATAAAGTGGGATGGAATGGAATGGGATGGGATGGAATGGAATGGAATGGAATGGAATGGAATGGAATGGAATGGAATGGAATGGAATGGAATGGAATGGGATGGGATGGAATGGGATGGGATGGAATGGAATGGAATGGAATGAATAAAATATGAAATGAAATGAAATGAAATGAAATGAAATGAAATGAAATAAAATGAAATGAAATAAAATAAAATAAAATAAAATAAAATAAAATAAAATAAAATAAAATAAAATAAAATAAAATAAAATAAAATAAAATAAAATAAAACAAACGAAGCAGAGTTCCCCGCCATCCCAGCAGCTCTGCCGGGCCCCGGAGCTCCAGGGCCGAGCCCGCGGCGCTGGCAGCTCACCTGGCGGATGCCCAGGCGATAGGCCAGGATGCGATCCACGGCGCTGGGGTTCATCTGCGTCCACTGCAGGCTGTAGGAGTAGACCCGCGGCCGGTTCTGCCACAGCGGGTTGTACGTGTCGTAGTAGAACTCCGGGGCGTAGGCTTTTCCTGGGGAAAAGATGGAATTAGGGAAAGCACTGATGCCTCAGGTTGGAGCTTTTCTGGTTTTCACATTCTGTGCTGCTTTAGTGGGTCTGGGCTTCATATTATGGGATGGTGAGCTCTGTGCACAGAGCAGGGAGACAAAACAATTCCTGCTCCAGCTGGGCACCAAGGACAAATGATCCAAATCTCAGGCCCTAAACTAAAGCCGCCAGCAGCAAGGACCTGCAAGTCCTTAGAGACCCAAAGGTCACCTTTAATCTGACCCAGACCCTGGAGAAATGACTTCTTTTTCCCTCAGAAAACGGCCTCCATTTGCAGCCACTCACCCTGGCAGACAGTGCGATACCAAGCGAGAAATTTGCAAACTTTGCTGAATTCTCCAAAACTGAAGCTGCCAGCAGCGAGGACCCTGCACGTCCTTAGAGCCCCAAGAGCACAAACATATGGAAACAGGACGACCTCCGTGGTATAGGAGTGTGTCCCCTGCTGACCGAGTGACAAATCTCTCCTTTGTCCCCTCAAAAAGGAAAGAAGCCCAGAAGTTTCTCTCCTCAATTATGTGGAAAAAACACCGCATAGGACCTGGGGGACTTCACCTCAAAATTAAGGATAGCTCATTGGACAGAAGCCAAAAAGTCCCACCTGGGCAATTAACTAGAAAAAGGAGTGAACAAAGAAACCAATAAGAGCAAGAACGTTTGGTACTTATCTCAGTTTTTCTCTGTTTGGTATTTTGCCTTTTATTAAACTTTTTTGTTTTCAACACTGCAACAGAAGCCATCCTGCTGATTGTTATGCCTCCAAGAGTAACTGAGCTATCTGAGGTGTGTTATAGGCCTCCGAGAGCTTATTAAACCTAGCTCAAGAGGTGACTCTACCACCGAGGCAGGGAGAGAATGATGCATCTGACTCCATCTTACCAGAAGGCTAATTAATTACTTGATTATACTATATTGTTCTATACTATATTACATTGCATCTGAACTGAGTCTGCCCAGCACTCAGCTCTGCTCACCCTGCCCAGAATCTGTGACTGTCACCCTCAGCCCTGACACACACACACCCCCCTGGCCCTGACAGCCAAGGAACCAAACCCCATCCCTGTGGGGGAACAATCTCCACATTGCATTCTGCTGGGGCACAAACACGGGCACAGCGAGTGAGATAAGAATTGTTTTTCCTTTCTCTGAGGCTCAGAGGATGTGGAACTCAGGAATATTCTCAGGAAGAATTGTGCCTTGCTTTTCTCTGTGAGGAGAAATGTGGCTACACAAACCCCGTGGGCTGGAGAGAGAAAAACAAGCAGGGTGGGAGTGCCTGGGCTAAAGCTGGGCTGGGACAATGAACTGCAAGGTGCAAATGGAGCAGAGCTGATCCCAGGGAGAGACCCCGTGCCCGGCCGTGCATTTTGGGGCCATTTTGGGTCATCTTGGGTGCAGCCCTGGCTGGGCTCTGGTGCTGCCCAAGGTGCATCCATGGAGGAGATCCTTGGAATAAATCCCTGCTTTATTCTTTAAATCCAGCCTCTGCTCCAGGGCAGCTTGCACAAGGCATCACCAGAAATCATGGAATGGCCAGGCAGCCAGGGAATAACTCAGCTAGCCAAGAATTCACCCTTCCATTGGGAAAAGGAGGGAAAAAAAACAGAAATCATCAGGAAATAACTTCAGCTGGGCATTCCCAGATACAAGGGTTCCAGATGGAGCCACCCCACATTCCCAGGATCCAAAGGCTGAGATCCAGCCCCTCATTCCCAGGATCCAAGGGTTGAGATCCAGCCCCTCATTCCCAGGATCCAAGGCCTTGAGAGCTTTCTACTTCCATCCATACTTCTGCAGGGATTTGGCAGTGGGAATAATTGGGAAAGGGCTGGAAAAGCCTGGGGAAACATGGCCTGCCTGTCACATGGAATATGGGAGGGATATGGATTCATTACTCCCTTCCCTTAACTGGGATTTCAGGAGTTTGTGACAAATCAAACACTGAACTTAGGGATTTTCTCCTCCAAACTATCCCTGGCCCAGGTGGAAATAGAGAGGGATGAGAGGCATTTCAAATTCCAAATGGGACAATTTCCATCAGCAGAAAAGCTGTGAGAAGAGGAGGAAAAAATGCCTTAAAAGCCCCCCAAATGCAAAGGAACAAAGGCAAAATCCTGGGAATAAACAGCAACACGGCACCTATTGATCCAGCTTTTCTCTCCAACCACGCTTTTCTTTTCCAAGCATAAAAAGCCCTTTTAGCCAAGATATTTTTCCCAATTGCCCAGGGAAGGAGGACCCTGCATTAGCCCAGAGTGGAGGAGCAAACAACAATATTCCAAGGAGAGGGAGCAAAGCAAAAGCGCTGCTGGAAAAAAGGGACTGCGGTGGGAATAAAAAGGGAGCAGCAGTCGAGACGATTTGTTTTCCTTGTTCCTGAGAAGTGGGAATAATGGGAAAAGCTCATGCTGGATGCAAATTATCCTCTTCCCACTCCCACTGCTGTTGGATATAATGGGATCTCTGGGGGGGACTGAGAGGAGCCGTAATGAGCCACTTGTCACAGGAGGGGCACTTGAACAACACCGGCACCTTTGGGGCAATAATGAGGCGTCTGAAGAGCTGCATTATCCCAAATCCCTGTGAAAACAACACCGGGAATGGAGAGGCTGGAAATTCAACAGCACGACACTGAGAGCTTCCCTTGTAAGCTTTGGGAAGCAGGGATGTGGTTTGGAGTGCAGGGAAAGCAGAGGTGGCTCCTGGAAGTGTGGGAGTTATGGGGAATCTGGAAATGTCCCTGGTCCCCAAATCCCTTGGCTCTAGATCTTGGGAGAGGAGGGACCTGGATTCTGGCACCTGGATTTCTCAGTGGTCAATTTGTAGCCCATAAAATCTGCATCTAAAACATTCTGCCTCCTTGGATTCCACATTCCTTGTTTTTTAAGACTGGGGGATTTTTAGTTTTTACAATAAAGGGAAAGAGCTTCAGCTGGTCCCTTTTTGGGAAAATGATCAGCCAGGGTTCCTCATCCCGTGGTCCACTGGGATCACTCAGCCATTTATCCCTGAGCAAAAGAATCCCTTAAAGGAATTCTTGCTGGAGTGGGCACTGCAAATTCCAGCTGGGATGAGAGCAGAGCAGCACAGGGATCTCAGCAATGCCACGAGTGCCCCAAACCCTGTGTCCCTAAATGTCCCAGATCCCAGAGGTGGGATTGGTGCTGGCTCCCTTTCTGCAGGAACGAACAGTGGGAATTGTGTGGACATGGAGCATTCAAGGAATCCTTTCCTTACCTGTTTCCTCCTTATTTTCCCATCAAGTTCTGCCAATTCCTTGGAATTTGGGGAACTGCAGCAGCTCTGTCCCATGTCTGTGGCACTGCTGGTGACAGGAGCTGGCTGTGAGCTCTGAGCAGAGCAGCTCCCACTCTCTCACACTCAGGGAAAGGAAATAAAATCCGAGATTTATAAATGCTTCCCCTTGTGGCAACCCCAGCTCCAGCCCTTTCCATCTTTAACATGCTGGGAGAGCATAAATCCTAAAGAAACCCCTGCATTTAACTGTGTGAAATAGTGGGAGACACTGGATTTATGGAAAATGCTGCCCCTTCCTGTGCTCTGCTTTATTCCAGGATCTCTCTTTTATGGAAAGGTTGCAGGAAGAAAGAGAAGACGTTTTGTTCTTTATTTGCATGTGGGAAAGGCAACATCTGTCTCCTTCTGGATCTGCTCCTCATCCCAATCCTGCAGCTGGATCAGCCCAGTCACCTCCTGCCTCCCCATAGCCATGGAAGCTGAAAATCAGGGAATTCTGTGGCTTGGAAGGGACCTTCAAGATGTTTTTTCATTTGTGGCCTTCCCTTAATCCTCCAGGAATGAGTTCCAGGGCCTTCCCTGTCCTCCAGGAGTGACTGGAAAAATGGGATCGGAGCACAGGGAAGCGCAGCCAGGACAGGGTGCAGCTCTGTGGGATCTTTGGAGCAGCACAAGGAACAGGAGCAGCCCCTGGAGGACTCCAGCCCTGGGCAGTAAACTGACTACAATTCCCTGTCTGACAGCAGTAAACTGACTGCAGTTTTAAGCTTTGTTTCTCTTCATTGTCAATAAAAAGGAAAAAAGTTATGGAGAGAAAAGAAATGTTCTAAAAGTTTTGTTCTGATTCTTATTACTCTTTCTTTTAGTTATTAAATTATTAACTATAATTAAATAATTTAATAAATAAATAATACTTAAATTGTCTTTCATTTCCCATTTAAATTTATTTATTAAATAATAATTAAATAATTTTTTAAATAATTAAATTAATAACTTTTTCTTTATACCCTTTTAAAGTTTTGAACCTTCTTTACCTTTCTCCCACTCCCACCTCACAGCAAGAAGTGAGCACTTTAGAGATCAGCCAGCCCTGATCCCACCACACTCATTTGGCACATTAGCCAAAAACCCACAAAATTAGTGAAATCTCAAATTAACAAACCAGAAGCACTGCACTCCCCCAGCCCATGGGAATCACAGCATTCCTGGGCATTCCCAGAGTTCTGCCTCCACACCTGGAGTGGTCCATGCCCACCCAGGCTCTATCCATGGATCCAGCTCCAGCCAGGCCCCCCAAGGCTTCCCAAATTTCTCAGGGTTTCCCGGGAAGCTGTGGCTCTCCCCTCTTGGCATTCACCTCCCTATCCCTGTCCCTTCCCAGCTGTGGGCTCCCAACTTCCTGACAAACCCAACAGGCTGCTCAGCCACTCCTGAGCCACCAGAATTCCCTCACATCCCACAGAGAATCGTTTCAGAGGGAGAAACCAAACAAAATTGCAACTAGGAGTGGGTTGAAAAGCAGATTTCCAAGGAATGCCCCATCCCTGTGGCTGCCCCTGGATCTTGGCAGTGTCCGAGGCCAGGCTGGATGGGGCTTGGGGAACCCTGGGAGAGTGGGAGGTGTCCCTGCCCATGGAAAGGGATGGCTCAGAATGGGATTTCAGGTCTCTTCCAACCCACATCTGTCTGGCATTTTGGTTCACATCCAGCAATGACTTTTTGGGATGAAATCCCTCTATTTTCCTTCCCCCCACCGAGGGCAGACTAGCAGGAAGGATTCACAAATCTGGAGCAGAGGGAAAACCTCAGCCACATTCTCCCTTCATCCTGGAATTCAATCCTCCAGCCTCAGGATGGAAGGAATTAACTTCATTTTCCTCTCCTCACTGCTGACAGGAAAAGCAGGATTGAGATCCAGCAATCCCACCTTGTCCCCTTCCCTAAAATTTGGCATTGCCTGCTACTCTGATGAAGTAAATATCCCAAATTTCCAGACTCTGGAACAATTGCCAAGCAGGGCTTAGCTGGCTCAGAGTCCACTGCCTTTGCCGGGGGTTTGGACCAGGAGATCCATGAAAAATTCCTCTTTCCCAGTGGGAATT